>NW_009647680.1:5067749-5140256 GCF_000708025.1 Charadrius vociferus
CTTTCCCTATGAAAAATGTTTCTCTCAAATGTTAAAATATGTCTTTTCCATTAACAAACACTAGAAGAAGAACAGAAGACCACTTCCTTGAACAAAGGAACGAAGTTAAAATCAAACTGATCACACTAAAATAAACACTCCACTGGTCATTAATTGAAAACCTACCTGCATGATACAGATTCTGTGAGTCTCTGATCACGTCAGCCTGCTATGTACATGCATCACTTAAAAATATAGGGTTTATTCAACTTTTACATCAAATAGGTCTTCATAGTAGAGCAACCAAGAAAATCACAGTAATACTAAATTGGTTGTTGAATCAATTTAGGTAAAGGATCCAATAAGGGAAACAGATGAAAGAGCAAAGAGGAACCCATGTCAGAACTGTGAGAGGGATGTACTAGACAAGATGATAATGCCCCTGCTTATAATTTCATAATATTCATTGGATATGACATTATTAGGATACTATCTTAGGGATATTTTTGTGAATTTTTATTTATTTCCCACTCTGCATATTGAAAAGTTGTTATTCAAAGAGAAATACATGAAAACTCCTGTGAACCATTGCATGAGTACAACTGTTCACCATGGAGTGAAAAGTCAATTATCTATACCACTACCGAGATGCTTAATTGAGGCACCACAGTAGAAAACACAAGAAAGGGTCAACAGAAGGGGCCAAAGCAGTATTGATTAGTTATGGGTTTGTTTTTCTTAAGAATTCACAAAAATTATAAATGTACAGTTCCAAACAAGCCTTTTATACATACTGGGTGTTGCACACAGCAAAATGAACTTGTGAAAAAAAGTGTATTTTAGTAATTATACTTTGAGTTCCTCAACTGCGGTATCTAAGTGATAAGCTGTAAACCCATACTTTAAATATTTATCAAACATGCTTGATAAGTTCTACACATTTTTTCTACCAAAACCACAGCTGAATTTCAAATACATGCCAAGATCAGTTAAAAAGACAGCAAGAGAAATATTTCTGCTCTACTTCCTAAGAAATAATGTATTCTAGTACTCCCGCTTAATAAAATGATTGTATTAGATTTTTGAAAGTGATTTCCTGGATGGGAGAGTATTTAAGTTATGAACTAAAATTTTCTATCTAAAGACTGGACAAAAATGTTTCTAGTATATTTGCAGGGGTCTTTAAGGCAATACAGAATAATCGTAGGTCATGAATTTAGAGATAAAAATTTATGCTTGCATTTCAGAGGCATTAGCACACCATCTTGAACATCGTATACTTTGAGCAAATAGGTGAATTTTATGAATGGGTGACAATGGACAGATTTCTTTCAGATTCATGTGCACTGGTATCAGGAACAGATGAGATTTTTGCATGCTTTTAAGCAAGAAAAACTTCTCTTTGAGTAAGAAAACTGCCAGGAAGCACAGGGTACACCAAGGATAAGAAAGTATGACATTTCCTCAGCTCCCTGCCCATTTTAATTACTCTCCACTAGATTCAAAAGACAGTTACGATGGATTTACAAAACTTCTTGTTATAAGCTGGAAAGTCCCTCACTACCTGAAAATTATACAGCTCCTAGAAATCTTAGTAAGAGAGGTGTTATGGCAGACTAGCCTAAGGATACCAACACGGCAGTGTTTGTAAGGAGATGTAATAACCTTTATGAGACTGCTACAGTTAGGAAGAAAAAGGACAAAATGTTCAGACACACCAACTTGTCTTTAAATCTCTTGTTTGGCTTGCTTGGCTATTTTTTTTTCCAAATATGTTATCTGACTTCATGAAAAGTACTTCATCACTTACAAACATTGCCTTGCTAGTAGCATACTTCACATATCTCAATTTACGAGTAAAACTCTTTTTGTCTACAACTAATCAAACCAGGTGGTGTTGCAAATTTCTAATGAAAGACCATATCATTATAAACATCATCCCCTTATAGATATCCTGCTAAGGGTGCCTTTGGCATCGCAATACAAGCGGTAGTTTGGCCATGCAGAGCTGTGACTGTACAGTTACTGCAGATCCCCTTCAAGCCAGCTTACATTGCTTCATATGATTTTAGTAAATAATTAAACAGCTTTACTTTATAAAATGGATCAATTTCTTAACAATATCGACAGAATATTTTTCTCAATTGACTTAAGTTTTCAGATAAATTTGAGTCTGTTTAACCTACATTGAGTTCTAACACTTTCTGGGTTCCTCAGTTAACGTTAAAAACATTAACTGGTCGTTAGCAAATGTTAGACAAAATGTAACTGTGAAGATGAAAATGCACTTGTGGAATCTGAAAGAAAACACGTGTTTTCACTACCCTCCTTTCATTGAGCTTTACTAAGACCTCCAGTCTATCAACAATTTGGAATCTCTATGCTTTACGACCTGCAAAATCTGGCAGAAATATTTTTGACATATTGCATGTCACCCTGGAGAGTGCAATACACAGGAGCTGGAATTTACTAGGCATGGTAAAAACCAGCATTTGCAAAAACCTCCAGTACTAAAATATTTATGGGCTTCCTTTATTTAGAATATGAAAAGCATTTCTAAGCAGCTTCCTTAGTACTCTGCAGCACCCGATGTGTTACTGAAATTTAGAAGAAAAAAATATTAAAAAACTAAAATTAAGATGAAGTGTAAATTGTTGTTCATCCTACAGAGTGTATGAAATGCTTTGAATAGGTTATTTTTAAGGAACTTTGCTAGAGTTCTGAAAACTCCCATGGAGTTTTTTCCAGTGGGACACTGCTGTTCAAAAGAGGATGAGTGAACTACCAGCATATATGCAACTTTCTTCCCTAGATCTCTGGTTTAGATATTGATTGGAAAAAGTAACAGATTTTGGCGAAAGAAAGAAGGATTTGCTAAACTCCACCAAACCACCATAAACTAACCAACATCTGTACAAAACTACTGAAGAATTAATTTTTTATATGCAGTGGAGGAAAGACTTGGAACATTCACTTTTTCAGCGAACTGGAGTGTATTATTGTTTCACATATAACTTCCTGAACAATATAAAAGTTTCTCATCAAGCTGTGTCTTTATTACACAGCCTTTCCTCAAACAGAAGTAATTAAGTTCAGAGACTAGGTTTTGATCAGTCTGAAGGTAGTAGTTTTGCCTCAGAGGAACGTCTGAATCAGAATGGAATAAGACCTTGAGGGTTTGACATGATCACTTTTTTTTTCCCTAAAGAAGCAAAAAGTAGTCTCTTCAGTTTTAAAAATCTGGGAAAGGAAAAACTGAGATATGCTAAGAAACTTTCAGGACCTTTAACCTTCAGTGAGGTTCTCAAGAGCTCAGATATTTCTCTCTTTCTTCAACAACTCTGTCCATTAATACTGCACAGCTAGTACAATCTGCAGAGTATTTAATCTATTTGCATGTGCTTTACCAAGAAAGGTGGAAGGAGACCCAAGCCTTGTGAAAAGGCATCTACTGCTGATTAAGGAATCCAAGTCTACTTTATATGAGAAGAATAATTCTGGACAGTCTCTGGAATTCAGGATGAATTGGTTGCTGTTACCAAAATTTGTTTTTCAACAATTTCTCTGTGAGTGTTAACGCTAAAATCTTGCCAGCCAGCCAAAAATCATAAGCGTTATAGAGAAGACAGTGGGTAGAGTGCCCTCTATGAACCTCTAGCAAGTGGCCTCTGATGTGAAGTGGAATGCTGCATTACTTCTACAGACTTTAAGGGAAAAATCTTTCTTGGTTTCTGTGAGTCGCCAGACTGCTAAGTGCAATGGAGATCTTTAAAGTTGGCCATGCCTCATTTTTCTGAAAAGATTCACATCATGTTTCCATTCACAGTACTCAAAACAGAGGCATTTTCACAGAATCACAGAATCACAGAAGTTTCAGAGTTGGAAGGGACCTCTAGAGATCATCTAGTCCAACTCCCCTGCTAAAGCAAGATTGCCCAGAGCACATTACTCAGGACGGCATCCAGGCGGGTTTTGAAAATCTCCAGAGAAGGGGACTCCACCCCCTCCCTGGGCAGCCTGTGCCAGTGCTCTCTCACCCGAACTGTAAAGAAGTTTTTTCGTGTATTTGAACAGAACTTCCTATGTTCCAACTTGTGCCCATTGCCCCTCGTCCTGTCACTGGGAACCACCGAGAAGAGTGTGGCTCCATCCTCCTTCAACCCACCCTTTAGATATTTGTAAGTAGAGAGGTTTGTATTTTGAGAGGTTAGTTTTTGCTGCCTTCATACCATACCTCTTAGAGACATATTTTCATGGGCTTTACACTTACTTGTCATCCTCATAACTATTGCTTATACAAATACCCATGCTGAAATGTATATCCTATTCCTGTGTATTTCCACATGTAGATATTTGTCAAAGTCCTACATTTCCTGTGGTAATGTGTTCTCAAGTCTTAGAAGTCCTAAAATACTTCTAAGCATCTTGAGGCGCTGTTTGCCTTTCTAAAGAAACTGTACTGGGTCTAGTAGAGATAGAGTTAGTTTTCTTCATGGCAGTCCAAATGGTGGTGTGTTTTAGGTTTGTGACCAAAACAGTGTTGATAACACACCAGTGTTTTTGCTATTGCTGGACACATCATCAAGGCATTTTCTGTTTCTCATTCTGCCCCCACCAATGAGCAGTCTGGGGTGGGCAAGAAGTTGGGAGGGGACACAGTCAGGAAAACTGAACCAAATGACCAAAGGGATATTCCATGCCATACCATGTCATGCATAGCAACAAAAGTAGGGGGTGATTTTTTCCAAAGTAGACATGGGTCGGAGACTGACTGTGCATTATTGGTCTGCTGGTGGGAAGGGGTGAGTGACTGTCTTTGCATCACTTGTTTTGGGTTTGGGGTGGTTTTGGAGGGTTGGGGTTTTTTCTCTTCCTTATTTATTTCACTGGGACTTTATCTTGATCCATGAAAATTATCTCACTTTTGCCCTTTTGATTATCTCCCCCAACCCACTGCGGGGGTGAACGAGCAGCTGGGTGAGGGCATAGCTGGTGGCCAAGGTCAACCCACCAGAGAAACAAAACATTCCCTGTCCTTCCAACATGGTGAATATATATCAATACTGATTAAAAGAATCTGGATTTCTTTTTTTTTAACTTAAAACGACTGTTTTGGAAACAACAAAAAAGTAGATAAGGGCTAAGACAGCATTTTTTTCAGCAATAATAAGAAAAAAATCCTAAAAAAATCATGATTGCAGGTTTTCTACAGGCAGCTCTCCTAATTGTAGAAGTGAAGGCTGACTATGATACCAGCAGCATCAAAAGAAATATGTCATATATGAATAATGAAGCAGATAATTCTATGGCAGATGAGGAAAAATTTCCACAAATTTTCTTTCACAACAAGGTGTTGATAGTAGTTCACCTGCTGCTTTCTGTACATAAAAGTGCTTCACCCTGTTGGGAATATAATTAGTATTAAGCTTGAACTAAAAAGGAATAAATTAGTTTAAGGGATCGGGAAGTATGTATTATACCGGTGGTTTGTCTCTTGAAAATCATGACTGAGTACACCTGAACTGTCTGCACAATTTAAAATACTATTTTTCCCTTTATTAGGTCCCCAGCACTGAGGTGGTTATAAAGGTGGTTGATGTTTTTTTTGGGTTCATTTTTTGGTTTGTTTTTTTTTTAAATATCTGTTTATTCTCTGACTTTGACTGTCATATAAGTATATTTAATTGGACAAAAAACAAAAATTACCATCTGCTACTAGTGAAAGTGAGTATATATATCTCTATATAGCAAGGGTAGGGCAGATCTTTCGTGCTAATAAATGTATTTCAGAAATATCACTGTTTTCACATTAACTCAGAAACAGATGAAATGTATGCATTTTCTCTCCCGCTATGTATATAACTCCTGATAAAGAAATGCTGGACAACCTTATAATTATTAATTTTTCTTCAACTTCTTTTTAGTCTTTTTAGCCTTTGCTAACATTAATCTTGCAAACACCCAAGCTTAGTCACAGCATTTGCTGCTAACGTGAACATGCAAATTCCTGATTAATACCTTCATTTAAGTGTGCATACAGAGCAAAACCTTTATATCCACAAACAGTAATAACACAAATCATAGAATCATAGAGTCATTTAGGTTGGAAAAGACTCTTGAAATCATTGAGTCCAACTGTTAACCTAGCACCGCCAAGTCCACAACGAAACCATGTCCCTCAGCACCACGTCTACACATCTTCTATTTAAAAGACTTACCTCCAGGGATGGTGACTCCACCACTTCCCTGGGCAGCCTGTTCCAATGTCTGACAATGCTTTTGGTGAAGAAATTTTTCCTAATATCCAATCTAAACCTCCCCTGGTACAACTTGAGGCCATTTCCTTTTTTTTTGGTAACAACCTGGTGATAACCTTGGGAGAAGAGACCAACCCCCACTTTGCCACAACTTCCTTTCAGGTAATTGTAGAGAGCGAGGAGGTGTCCCCTCAGCCTCCTTTTCCTCAGCCTAAACAACCCCACTTCCCTCATCTGCTTCTCATTACTTGTTCTCCAGACCCCTCACCAGCTTCATTGCCCTTCTCTGGACACGCTCCAGCACCTCCATGTCTTTCTTGTAGTGAGGGGCCCAAAATAGAACACAGTGTTCAAAGTGGGGCCTCACCAGTGCCGAGTACAGGGGGATGATCACTTCCCAGGTGTCCTCCAGAAGGTTACCTGCTTCAGTAGGTAATATGTTTTAGAGGAAATTTTAAAGAAGCAAATAACTTTCTCATTCGCTTAATTAAGTATCAAAGATCTTCTTCCTTAGTGTCAGAAACCCACAGCAGAGAGGCTGCATCTGAACAGTCACAAAAGTCTGCTTTTGGGCATCGGGCAGAGACACAGCATTCTGCAAAGCTGTCTATTTTAAACAGAGATTAAGTTCAGCTTAATACTATGTTTGTCTCTACAAGCAACACTTAGACAAGTAGTTTTCATATGGATGAGTAATGCAAGGACTGTAGCCTTCCATATTTGCCTACTACTGTCCTGTAGTTTTCCTCTGGAAGAGAATTGTTTGTTTCAAGAAATCTAAATGACAAAAAACAATTGCCTGGTAAACCAAGCTCTCTAACCAGATTATAGTTTTCCAGCACAGCCCTGGACATTGAGAATTTAAGGTGAGATGTCCAAAAATCCTCAAAACTGCCCTCACTCTTCATCCAAAGCATTAAGCTAGATTCTGCCATTTACTTCATCTGGACCTATAAGCGGTTTTGCTGATTGTGTATAACACAGATTAGCCTGTAGTCCACACAGCTGCTTGGAGTTTCTTCAGCTTTTTGTGGAGGGGCTACTCAGCCATTTTTAATACTATCAAAAATGCTCAAATCTTTGTGGCAGGCAGGAAGACATTTCTGTGCATGTTTTCATAACTAGCACAGAACAAAAGAAAATGTGGAGAGAGGAAATCTCATGTTTGTTGTTAAAACTTTTATATGTGTCGATATGCTCTTAAAAAAGATTATATGAGAAGGTTTCCTTCTCTATCAGAAGGATGCCAGAATAAAATAGTTTTGGGGGATCATACTACATCTATATTACCCTGCAGTCCACTTACACAAATGGGATGTCTGATTTAAAAACATTTTTTTTTCACTTAACACAAAGACAGAAATCTTGAAAAAAAACCCACAAATAGGTATAATTATTTATACTAGAAAACTTATTTTCTTCCAGAATGAAAGAAAGTTAAACAACAATACAAAGGAAAGAAGTCAAATTAAAGCCCTTTCATATCCTCTGGCTGCATTGCTGTATTCCAGTTCTGCAAGGAGAAATAGTACTCCTTTTTATTAGCTGGCACTGCAAGAATTTAAGTGACCCAGCAGTCAACATTTCCCACTGTGGCAAAAACAATTTTGTAATTGTCCTGTGAATTAGGGAAGTGAACTCTCAGAGGATTCTCGCATCGGGTATTTTCTTGGGCGATGATGTGGAAATAATAGATTTAATGAGAACAGTGTAACGATGTGGAATACAATTTCATTCTTGAGTAAATTTCACATCTTTTCCAACCAGAAAGTGGATTAACGTAAAGCGTCAAGCAGGGAACTAACCTGGAGATCCTGCTGCTAAACACAAATAACAGAATGGCCAGATTTGCATTACAGCAGACTTTGATAGAACGCAGGAAAAATAAACAGGAAAGCATGCAGCGGTTAGAAACAGAAATGACAGCATTTTTAACACACTGTGGGATTCATTCATGTGACTCCCCCTCTACTGATGATGGAAATTGCTCGATAGGATCTGAGCCCCCCACTGAAAAACTGTACCTCAACATGTGCAGTAATAAATTAGGAATTATGCTTTTATAAACCCTCTACCCCAGGAGCAGCTCTGCTCCAATTACACAGTGGTGTCTGGGTGAGCAGGATGTGCTGAAAGGTGAAAGATTAAGAACCGGTGAGTGCCCTCTGCCGTTATGTCAGTCACACCGGGACAATATTTCCACTCTTGCTGTATATGTGCATTAGTCATTGTAGCCAAGTGCCAAGCGCTCAGCAACAAGTCTTCGCAGGGAAATTCAGGAATGGGACTGTCTGTGTTAGGCACAGCTCTGCGCTGTGGTTGCTGTTCCCTGGAAAGATGATCCTCTCATCCTTGAAAGCTGTAGAAGGTGGAGTGGATGCCCCCACTGCAGCAGATCTCAGAGATCTGCCCTTTCCCTCTCCACCTGCCAAGTCTCCTGCCTTCCCGACAACCCCTCTGGCACTATCCCCACACCAGGGATTAGAAACAAAGCTGGTTTCCCAAGCAGGTTATGCAATTCATCTTAACCCTTATCAGGCCATGCAAAGGGGAGGAAGAGGGAAAGACTAAGGCTTGTCATACTGCATCGTCCCTTGGCTGCACACCCTGGACATGGAAGGCATCCTGTACACCAGGTGTTGTACACCAAAACACTGGTTTCTTAAGAGTAGACTTCTTCTCTGTGCAATTTTGTGACTTGGCAACAGATGAATATCCAGGAAGGTGATCAGAAAAGGGACTAGAGAAATAAAGAGGGAGCTTGTGAACTTCTTGATCCTTCAATGTGGGCACCCATTGCATACGTGGCAGCCAGCAGGATGAGAGTCCTCCATGTGGCAGACAGAACCCCAGACTCTGAGATGAGGATGGAGATATGTGTCTACACATTTATGTAAATTAGCAGGTGTTTAAGTTTAGTCAGCATTTGGGCCATGGTGATTTGAATAAGGTACGAAACCCAAAGACATAGCTCCAATTCCATCCTATGTCCATGTGAGCACAAATGCACTGATTGTGAAAATAATGCACTATTTTGTATGTCCTACTTTTTCTGAGAGCAAGGAATTGGCTTGGGAAATACACACAATGAGCCACATTCGTTTCCAAGATTTCAGCAGAAATCTATTCTTGACCAGCATTAGAAATCGGCATGTGTTAGCTTTGTCTTGGTTGTGCTCAACAGGATAACATCCATGCCAGCTGGCATGTGTTAGCTTTGTCTTGGTTGTTCTGCTCAACAGGATAACATCCATGCCAGCCTGACTATATTTCTTTGGAAGAGTAAAAGAGCTCAGCTCCTTTTGTTCAGTGTACTTTCTTTAGACTATTCGTGTTACAGCTGACTCTTTTTTACAGCAAGGAAAATGATACACAGTAGACCTTGTCATACTGGGTACAACAGAAAAGTTGCAGTAAGCAACTCCAAATAGTCTTGCTGAGGATACTTAAGTCTCTCAGGACTGTAAATCTTGAACAGAAAGTCAAACAGTGACATGAAGAATCATCCTTTCTCTGGAGACCTTGAAGTTAAATGTTCGAAAACAGATTTTCAGACTTCCTCTCCTGTATGACAGGAACACTCTGAAGTTAGTTGGAAAAAGAATAACTCTGTCTTTGCATGCTCTGAATTTATTGGCCTTTGAAATATTAAAGACTTATTTATGGGTAGATACAAAGAATTTTTAAATTATAACTACTTGTTGAGTCCTTTCTATTATCTGCTTCAGCATATTCTACAGTTTATGCCAACAACCTAGAAAAGGCAGAAGATGGAGAGTAACCAACTGAGAGAGAGTCAGACTGCCACCAAACCACAAGGACATTGATCTTGATTCAAGTGAGGAGTTAATGCACAGACCCTCCTTTGAATCATCGTCATAGCAAATGCTGTGACATTCAGTACTGCTTGAAGGCTTTAACTTCATCTATGATCAAAGTCTGATAGAAGAACACCTCTTATTTCCTCCAGATATTTCTTTCTGTTGCTTACTGCCGTCAGTCAGGGTAGGTACTGATGTGACTACTTAGACAACAGACCCCACAGCCCATGTAGCTGTTCAAGTCTCCTGTGACAAATCAGTGGTATATGCAGGAGAATCAAAGGCATTTAACTCTAATGAAACTCCTTTTGAAAACTCCTGAGATTTGCATCAGGAAAGCCTTAGATCCTGAAGCAGCAGCTCAAGCGCTACTAGTAAACAAGAAAATACCAAAAGGCTGTCAGCAGCAGGAACATCACCATTCTCTTTCTTAGCCTTCTGGCCGCTGGTGGCATTACTCATCCATCATGCCTCACTGATAATTTTCGTTCAAAGAACCAACAAAACAGGAAACACTGATATACAGAAAAGCAAGCTAACGATTGTGAAGTAGATCACAGCAGCTGGATTTTCCTTGGAAGCAAATTTCTCTTCATATCTGGTGGGGTAAGGCCAGCACAATCTGAAATTAGAACTGGAATGTCCTGAAAGCAAGTAGGGATATCTAAACATCTGCTAGGATATCCATCTTATGATCCTATAGCCACCAATGGCCTAGGCTTAAACTTTGGGACAGTTCCTTTTTCCTGGAAAATCTTTAAAACAAACTGAGAGAAAACAAACACATAAACAATGTCATTTGGGTTTTTACAGTGTCTTAAGGGGCACTTACGAGTTCTTGTAGAATAAAATGCATTAATGAACCAGCTGTCTGGTTTTTATGAATTGTTTCGATCAAAGCTACTTCTAGTAATTAATCACACACAACACAAGTCACACAGTCAGAGCCCTAGACCTACGCTATGCAGTCATCATTCAGTTTCGTGGTTCTTGTGTATAATCAGCCTTAGACTGATTCAGTTTACAGTAGGGTAAATCAAGCATCATTCCAGAGCTTTTAAACATCCATGGGACTACTGCATTATCCTTCTTCCAGTGTTCCTCCAAACTGTCCTGTAGTCAGATGCTTGCAAGATGTTTTGACAGTGGCTGGACACAGAGCTGGACTCCTTTGGAGTCAATGGAGAGAAAAGCATTTCAAGGGCATGATCTGCTTCATTTTTAAGTCAACTCTTAAAACAGGTCAGTTTAGTTGCATGCCAAGAGATATCTCTTTCTCCCACTGATCTAAAAAAGAAGTTACGGTAAGAACGTCATATATACACCGCCACAGCGAATCCCCAAACTCAGATGAGGTGAGTAACTATTTTGATCAGCTACACCTAGCATGTAGACCAAGGCTGCCTTTGTTTCAAATTCATCTGCATCTCTCTGACCTCTCCCATTTTATGGCTATTCAACTATTCATATGTAAGTTCTTTGGGTCACAAAAATCCTTCGGCTGGAGAGTGTCTGGCAGTGAGATCCTGTTACAGCATTAAGACACAGCAACGCAATGACACAAATAATAGTAGTAAGTTATTTGAGTGACTGAGCAACCTGATCTAGTTGAAGACGTCCCTGCTCATTGCAGGGGAGTTGGACTAGATGACCTTTAAAGGTTCTTTCCAATCCAAACTGTTCTATGGTTCTATGATTCTGTGAAAACCAGATGGACATTAGAAACATACCCTGTAGGATCATAATGGGAAACGCAAAAAGAGATAGTTTCAGCCATTCAGAATTATGTGATTCCTCTACTTTTAACACTAACACATAACCAGTTTCCTCCCAATTCATGCTTTTCCCCAAAAAACTAAGGTTTTCAATCTACAATAATCCAATAATAGAAGGAGATAGCATTTGTATAGCGCTTTTCATCTTCAAATCATTTTGCAGATGTTAGCAAGTTAGTTAATATTCTCCTGAGAACAAGGTACCGGAGGTAAAACTGCCAGCACTAAAGTGCTCAGGTAATAAATTTGAGGTTAGATTAAATTTTCTGCTTTCAGATCTAAGCCATTCCTAAATAAACATCACTGTTTATGTCACAGACATTTTGAATATTTCTGAAATTTGAGTGAGAAGTTGTCAAAATGAAGACTTTTAAGCTATGAGATCCCTTATCATATTAAATGCATACACTTTCTATTCCCTAATCATCATCTTTACCCTCCCAAGATGTCTTGGCACAAGCACTACCTACTCTTTAATGACAAATATTCAACAGGACTTTTCCAACACAAGAAACACAGGGAAGATCAGGACAGAATCCCAAGGTTGTTAAAAACCCTCTCAGCTTGGTACCTGACTTGAGTGAAAGATTTCTCTTGCACAAAATATGGATTGGAAACCTTGTTCTATTTGGGGTAATATTTTGTTATCCGCTCTCTGCCAGTGTAAAATAATGGAGAGGAACTCCTGATTCCCTACAGTGAACTCTTAAGATCTGGATTTCACCCTGGCATCACGTTTATGTGTTTCAAATACCACCAGGTTATTAAAAGCTTATCTGGGAAGGAAGTACATAGGTGGTGCTACTGTCTTGTCTGTAAGTAATGCTCTAACAACTAATGAAAACCACAGCACTAATGAAGCACAGCAGATTTCTGACAACAGCAAATGGTATGCATATACATTTCTATGAGAATTAGAGACATATTTTCTCAAAACATGACCTTTGTCTTTTTCGCTTTCACGGTTGAAAGATGCTAAAATGTCATCTTAAATTGTTCTTTATTTGCCTTATGGTTTTACTAAATCTTTTTAAAGAAATTAAACAGCCTACACACTGACTCATGACCAGCTTTTTTCATTTATTTTCTAACAGATGCCCAATGGTTTTAAATAAAGAGCACTGCTCCTTCTCTCAGCATAATTTTCCATATGTAAAAATTCTGTGTTTTATAGGAGGTGCTTCTTATGGAATAAATCTCGCCCACCCTGATTTAAAAAAAACCCTGAAGCCTATACTCTATACAGTAATAAGATTTCAGTGGAGGTTATAAACCTTGCATGCACTTACCAGGAAAATTTACTAAAGATGGATTTTGATAAATTCTGACATATACTTTTTTTAAAAAACTGATTTCTTATTTACTATTTTCTTAAGTAATTTCATAGTAACTACAGACTAAACTATGCTTATCTAAACAGACATCAGGGTTGGAAGTAAGAATGCAACACAGAAAATATGTTACTAACATAAAACTCCTGTTATTAGCGAGAGTTTGGTAGAAAGGCAACAGATTAAAGAAACAGAGGCAATGTGCATGAAGAAGAATCTTATTTTGTTGTTGTTACAAAGTGTCTGCTAAATATCTGGAGTGATGTGGAAGAGACAGAAAGTGAGGAAGGTTAAATTATCTACATGGTCATTTTCCATGTCAAGAAGCTTACAAAAGAACTGCCAGAATAAGTCTGTATTTCATCCAGTCCAGAGTCTGCAGAGCCAGCCAAAATGTAAAGCATCACCTTCGTTAAGAATTCAGGGGATTAGGAGACACATTATTCTTAGCTTTCTTATTATTTTTTTTTATATTATTTTATTTTTAATATGAATTTACAGCTATTGCTGAAAATGGTTTGGAAATTGTCTTCCACATTTTCTGTTTATCAAAAGTAATTTGTGATAAATGATACTGACATTTAATTTTCAATAATTTCATTTATTTCTGAGGCTTTAGGGTAAATAAATACCTTAGACAATTTGGAAAACTCTTCACAAAAAAAAAAAAAAGTTCTTGAAACTCTTTTCTCAGAACAAAGGCTCTGTTTCTAAGAGAAAAACAAACTTTACTATCTTGAATGAACTGGATGATTTCCTGTATTAAAAAAGAATAAAATTAGTCTTGTCAGTCACAACCTTAGATTCCAAGGTATTATTAAAAACCATCTTGTCTCCTTCCACACAGTCAACCACTATTTGCAGTTCATTAATTTTGTGTAAATAACTTTGGCCCACTTTCACCAAGACACTTCATAAAGTATTTCCTGTATTTCTTAAAACAACCACTGGAAAAGAAACCTCTCACTTGGCATTCAGAAACCTAAAAGTTTCTCATGGACAGGAAATATTTCTTTGTTTCACAATGCTCAAGATCTTTTTCAGGAAAAACATGAACATGTTTATGTGTCTCCTACTGGTAGTGAAATATTTTGTTGGCACGAGGAGTCAAAACCCTTCCCACATCCCAATCACTTCACTGTAGCTGTATACCTTGTTCCAGCTCTGTAGACCATGACGGCATCTTCTGGATATTTGTGGGGATATATCCAGCCACAATTATTTTCACCCATATGCTGAGGAGCTGGGCCAATTCAGTCATGTTTATGTGATGCTAAACTGAACCTAAGAAACCACTTTCACCTAACATGAGCCACATCTCCCTTTGTCTTATGTTGCACACAGATGCACACACACACAACACCGTGGTCTGCTTGGTCTGCTCATCAGCCAGCACTCCTGAGAGCCAAATAAATAGTTGTGGTATACTGGATCGGGCCTCTGCCCTTGCCAGACAGGGATTTACGTAAAGGAAATAAAGAAAATATACGTCTCGCTTGCAGAGACTTTCTTGTTTCACATGCTGTGAGCACAGAAGAGAAGGAAGGAACGTCAGGTCTAAACTACCAGGCATTACTCTGAGGGTGCTGTATTGCTTCCCCAGGCAAGGATGACATATTGGTGGGTACAAAGAACTGCAAGACAGAAAGGATTTAGGAGCACAGCTCCACTAGCCTTCAACAATGTGTAATATATACATAATATAACATATCTGCAAATGGCTTCCCAAATTGCATTTTCATGTGTGGAATCAGTTTTCAGGAATCAGCTGGTGCCCCCACTGCAGTACTCCTGTGTCTCTCTAAAAGTAAACACATCTTAAGGTCAAAGTGCAGCATGAGCTATGGGATTTATGTTATAAATGAGAAATAAGGAGGAAAATAAAGTTGGTTCTTTAGTTATAATTGTGATGCAGTCGGATATCAGGGCTGTGCTGGCATTCACACCCATGCACTTAAGTCATAAATTCCCTGGGTGATCCAGGAGCTTGTCATCTAAAGGGGTGAGCCAATGGACTGGTTTGAGACAAAGGACCAACTTGAAGGTTGGTGATTGACTGAACTGTCACAACTAAGTTCTTGACTTATTATTATGGGTGGGAATTTCAGACAGCTCTAGAGCTTCCCTCAGGCAGCTCCTGCTGTGTCCAGACCATGCTGTATGCTCGAAGGTGATGTTCTCCTGGGTGGAGAGCCTGTCCATCCAGACACACCATTGTGTGGTTCCTGCTTCACAAGAGAATAAGTTTGGCACAGATAAGACATCTGCAAACAGTCAATATAAACTGTTCCTGCAGAGATGGTATACTGGCCGTGGCTGGGATGGAGTTAACTTTCATGTGGGACAGTCTTATGTATGTATTTAAGATATTAAATACATACATCTCGCAATCCAGCTGAAGATGTCACTGTGAGGACCCATGCAACAGAGATTCTCTTTGCCATCTGGTCAGCTACCAACTGTCCTGAATTCTCAAGAGATTTGATTGCCCGTGTGATTGTTATCCTGTGCCAAGATCTGAATAAATGAGATTTTCTAACAGACACTGCCATGATTTTCTCTGAAACAAAAGGCAATTTGCATCGAAATTCCTGTCACCCCCAGAAGAACCCTCCCTCTGTGTTTTATCCTAGGTCCCACAGTCCTGCCTTTTTAAATTTATAATTAATGGTGTGTCTTCTTCTGGAATGATTAAAGCCAGACTATCTAGAACTCTCAATTATAAGGGGACAAGAGTCTCAAAAGCTGGGACTGCAATAATCCACCCAGTCCAGTGAAAGAAAAAATACGTAAGTTGGGAAAAAGGTGACTGTGGTGAAGCAGGTCTGAGATCAGGTCTGAGATCAAGCCAGGATGACAAGTCAACAGGTCTGATCAGAGTCAGAATCAAGGAGCCATCTGCAAAATACCTCAAACAGAGACCAACAGGGAAGACTGAGCCTAAAAGCACTCCCAGAAGAAGTAGGACAGGTCTCCACTGAGGTTCCTCACTGTTCATCAATGCGAGGACTTAACAGGTCACTACACAGTTGGCCCTAAGCCTGCACACTCAAACCCCAACGAGAGGGCATGTCCTCAGGCCTCTGACAACAACAATATACCCCAAAATGCAAATTAAAAGTAGTGGAAGAGCTAACCATTTAGCAAGGGTGCTTGGAAACTTCTGCCTATATCATGAATATTTCCTAATGAAGATAATTAAAAAGTATTTTATCTTATTTTCTTCCTCATCTACTTTCAAGCCATTACCAAAGGCAAAATAAATAATGATATTAATTATTCCTTGTCAAGCACATTCATTTATCAAGAATAATTTTTGCCACCTTTTATAGCCGATAATTTATTATCAAATCTCCTAGCAACCACAATTTTTTGTGCTATTCAGATGTTTGGAGGTTTGCTGTGAAGATGGCAAATAATAGGTGACCTGTTATTTGAGAGAAGTCACTCCAGAGAGACAGGTCTATATTACCTCTACCCCTTGCAGCACTAACAAAAAATCCATTTATGGTTTTAATATTGCTAATTCTGTCAAGTATTTTTCCTTTGTCCTGATTGTATAAAAGTTCTACAAAAGCTAATGGAAGTTTTTTATAAAATCCATAGCAGGCTCTTCTCCCAAAATCCTGTAATTTAAACTAATTTATTCTCTAACCAATCACCAGTGGCAAAGATTCTGCAATATAAAAATAGCTACTATTTTATTTTGGCTGAATGTCCAGGCAGGTTTTACAGTTTTTTTCACAAAGAAAAGCCAAAACCAAACAAACTAAATAAAGTGCTGAAAAAAATGCAAATGTTAGGACACACGTCATGTTAAAACACTGTAAATACTTCAAGTATTTTATCCAGTAAAATATGATTGCATATTGCTGTCATGACAGGGTCTAAGAATAGAAGTTGCTTCATATGGTTCTATATCTGTGACTGTTTGTTTAACTGGTACTTGAACTACTTGCTTTTTAAAAAATGGGGTTTCGCGTGAATACTCTTTATGTGCTGAATACAAAACCATTACACTGGATATATGTATGTAAAAACCATTATTTCGGATTTATGGACTCTAATGCCTTTTAATATATAACCCTGCAGATTAATATCTTGTGTGTTTAAGAGATGTAAAAAGAAAATGATCAGAGGTTATGTGCAGTGCTGGGCTTTTGCCTCTCTGTGCAAACAGCAGTGTTTAGGTCGCCTGCCAGGACCTCAGGTTGCCGGTGTTTTTCATTAACCCTTTTTTTCATGACCCACTCAGTCATGACCCACTTGGGCTTTGGCCACTGCGTTCCCTGCACGGACATCTGGTGCCACTGCCATACCCGGGGGACATGGGGAGCTACTGGCACCCATCCTCCGGAGGGTCACCTGCTGCTGGACTGCAGGAAGGCAGGGCAGTTATTTAGTTATTTTTTACTTATTTTGTTATTTTTTTTAGTTATGGAAGATCGACAAAGAGTGGGTTAAAATGGCGGGCAATCACCAGGCCCGTTTTCTACAGACAATGTTTTTCCCCTCTTGTTACACTTCCTTTCTCCTCTCCACCCAAAACAAACAAAATCTGCTACCCATAAAAGAAAGTAACCATGATAGTCCATGTTCCTTCAGAATTTTTTGTGTAGCTACAGTTGTCTGTACCCAAATTTTGCAGGTAGTTCAGCATGTATAGATGAGTGATGCAGTTTTTACAGGACCCCATCTCCCAAGAAGACACATTTTCAAGAGTTCTCTGAACTCCTGAAAACTTGAACCCAGCTGTGATTATAGATGGATGAAGATGGCATCCCATATTGTCTCTCTGCATTTCTTCTTCATCTGGAAAACTGTGGTAAGTCCTCCCTCTTCCTCACCTTTTGTTTATAACATAATTTCCCTTCTAGGTTGGGAAAGGGATGAGACTTTGTGCTCAAGGGACTCTGTTGTGCCTGTGGCCTGCAACATGAATAATAGTTTGTATCTCAATACTTCCCTTATTGATTAAAACACAGACATCTCCACTCTTTTGATATTGCTGAAATGTATTGTTTCCAGTACAAAAGTCTGTTTCCACTTAAGACAGAAATCAGCAATCATCACCATGCTCAGTGATTCACCAAAATTCCACTTTCCAACAAAAAGGTCCATCAAACAGACCCAAAGAATCAGAAAACCCTGAGAAATAAAATATCTGTCCTTTACCATCTCCACGTATCCATGTTTTACCCTACTCAGGACACCAATAAGTGAACAATTTGAGGAATTATTTCCAAAAGCCAGCACTGCTAGAGAGGCTGATACCAAAAAAACAGCACTCAAAGGGTCAAACCATTCCCTGTGCATCTCTCTCTCTCTTTGAAGTTCTGCAATAAATACCACCCTGTGGACAACATAAAACCCGAAGGAGAAGTGCTGGGATTGAAATCCACTTGATTACCCCAGGTTGTTTATGCCCCATTCTCCAACTAGGCTGCTGTTTACAGGGGTGGAATGAATATTAGAAATAACAATCTAAATGTCTTTGACTTCTCACTAACACCTATGTCCAGTGGAGACTTAGAAGTCCCCCTGCCCGGGGGGAGCTGAAGGGGATCACACAGCTTTGGAGCTGAGGACAGCCTGTGTTTGGACAGCAACGCAGTCCTTGTGCACCCACAAAAAGTGAAATCCTCCATCCTTCTGGGCTTCTTGTTTCCTACGTATTGCTGTGGCGTCAGCGGACAATCACCATCTTGTCTGCAAACAAAGCCCAGACTTTTGAAACGTTTTTAAAAGCTTATTCGGAGCGATGTTAAGAAGTCAATAGGTTCCCCTGCTGCATTTCAGCTCTGTCAAACCGCCACAGAGGATTGCATTTGAAATTGCTCAGCACAAGGAGCAGCAGGCAGAGCATTGAATTAAAATGGTGGGTGGGAAGAAAAATAAGGAGAAACAAATGTAAATCAGAGCAACAAAGTAAAAGGAGAAACAAAAAGAGAAAGAAAAAAGTAAAAGGAGAAACAAAAGTAAAAAAGAAGAGAAACAAGTGCTGTCAAGATGGGCAAGAGTATTTGATATCGCTGTTGTTTCTGTTACACTATCTGCTGTTTAAACACTATTTAAAACAAACAGAATTTTAATTCAACAGGGAGGAATACAGAGGAAGGCTATGTAGCTCTACTTCTCGTGGTCTCAATCATTATCTCATCTTTCCGAGAAGGAAAGAGACCCCCTTCCTTTTGGTTATACTGGCAAACTTTTTTGCATGCTGGTAAAAGATGGACACGGATCAGAAAGCATATAATGAAACTGCAGAATGCCTCACAGCTGTCTGTAAGAAATATTCTGCCAATACTGTTCACAGATTGTAAACCAGGCTACAAAACTGCGAGGTCAGCTAAGAGTTCATGAGATACAGACCTGAGAGATTTCGTATTTGCTTGTGGCATGGAAATGTTTAGGTTTGTAGTCCTACATGAGGGAGGTGATCCTTCCTTTCTGCTTCGCACTGGTGAGACTCATCTGGAGCTCCGTGTCCAGTGCTGGGCTTTCTAGCACAAGAGAGACAGACATATACTGGAGTGGCAGAGGCCATGAATGTAATTCAGAGCTTGGGACGTCTGTCATACAGCGAAAGAATGAGAGAGTTGGGACTTTTCAGCCTGAAGAAGAGACGGGTCATGGAGATCTTATTAACGTGTAGATATACCTGATGGGGGGAGTAGAGAAGGTGGAGACCAACTCTTCTTGGCAATGGGCTCAGATGAAAATACAGAAAATTCCATTTAAGCTGAAAAAAACTCTGTTTTCCTGTGAGGATGGCCACACAATGGAAGACATTGTCCAGAGACGCTGTGGGGTTTCCATCCTTGGAGATATTCATAACCAGACTAGACCCAGCCCTGAGCTGCCTTCTCTACAGGCCCCTGGCTTTGAGCACAGGGGTTAGACTAGATGATCTCAGGAGGTGCCGTCCCACTTCAATCCCATTATGTGATTCAGTAACAAACCAAAGGAGAACAAAAAAAATTAAAATTCTCAAGAAATAACAGGGTTACAACCACAAAAAGCTCACAATAAAATCATGAAATAGGCAATGCTGATTTTGTTGTGCCAGCCTTGCTGGAGCTGTGTTAGCTGAGAATCACACAAGTAATTTTTGAGCAAAAATTGTTTGCCTTTTAATGTATAAGTTGTCATGTAAAGAAATATTTCTTACAAAATCTGGGGGTGATATGACACAACAAGGAGCTTACCACAGGGTTGAAAAGAATCTGGATGAAGCCCATAGTGTATTCAATAGGAGTTTTGACTGACAGTACATGTACTGAAATTTTAACAGAGGACTTCATACTTTGAAGTCTTGCCTGGTAGGAATCACTCAGAACTGAGGAAATGGACAGGATCTCTTCTTGCTGGAAACTCTCATGTATAGAATTGGAAGGTAAGTTTAGTCTGAATTACACTGTTAGATTTTTAATTGGGTTTTTTACTTTCTAGGTTCTCTTCAAACAAAATTCCTAAATACTTTTCTTTTTTTTCTGAGGGGAAACTGCTATTCAGTCACTAAATTAAATGATCCTTTCCGAAAAGCTAGATTAAGATTGTTTGGCTATTTCCTCTTTGCTTGTTTTAACTCTGAATGCTCTTAAAGCAGAAGAAGCAGTATTAAAATTGCATTTAACTACAGGATGAGAGGAAATGGATTAGGACAACAAATGGATTTAGGACAAGAGGAAATGGATTCAAGTTATGTCAGATGAGGTTTAGATTGGATATTAGGAAAAAATTTTTCACTGAAAGGGTTATCAAACATTGGAATACGCTGCCCAGGGAGGTGGCGGATTCGCCATCCCTGGAGGTAGATGGGGTACTTAGGGACATGGTCTAGAAGTGGTTTTGTCAGGGTAGGTTAATGGTTGGACTTGATGATCTTAAAGGTCCTTTCCAACCTCAGCATTTCTATGATGCTATGATTCTACAGCTTAAGCCAAGTAGGAGTTGTAGGGCTGCAGTATTGTACAAGTCATACAGCAGCGGATACTTTGTAAGAAATCTTGGGAGATCTTCCTTCCATCTGCAATGCAAAACAAATCTTAGTATCATGGTGAAGTACTGCAGTTTTGTAATGGCTAATAATTGAGACAGCTGCTAGATAGCATAGTCAGGAATACGAAGGTTAACCCAGTGTAAGTAGGTATAATGGTCTGATTCTCCCTCTGCTTGTACCAGTTTTAAACAAGTGTGACTGATGACTTCAGTAGAGTTATTCCTCAGTGCAGTGAAGGCTTCCTATCTTCATCATCCCACTAAACATAGCACAGGAGGGTAAAGGTAGAGAAAGCAAGCGACAGCTCTTGGTTCAGCTTTCCCTGATTTTGTTCAAGGATCACCTGTAATCCCAGCCTCGTATTTCCACAGGATTGTGTAGGAAGGGCTAATCAGGTTATTGCTTTGCAAGGCAGGATAGCTGCTTATCACATGTGCCTTCATGCCAAAACCCCAAATGCTTTCCCAGCTTCTGCAGACCGAATTCTGGAAACAAGCAGAAAATACCAGGACACACTTGTGAGTGTAAATACAGAGGTCACAGGGCATCTAAATAATCCCACTGTGCCATCAGCTTTGAAATCTGTTTATCAGCACTCTGCCTTAAGTTTTCCTCAAATGTGTTGTTAGCATACATACAGCCAGCATGACAAATCAGCCTCAACATAAAAACAGATACTCCCCAGAGGAAGGTACAAGTTAAAATAAGCTACTCGTGTCTTTAAACACAGTATCACTTTGAGGAAATTATTCTGAGGAACCCAATGTAATTTTGTTTGAACAATAAAAAAGCACATCTCATCTGACACTTCACTTTCACTTGTTCTTCAAATGACTTTTTAGGACAGGTTTTACTGATTCTTCCTAGAAACATTGTTGAAATAAGATCTTGCTAGCTGCTTTTTCCTTATGATCTGTGTTTTGTAAGTTAATTCAGCATATTGCTTTCTGTTGATGGAGAATATAATATTAATTTTACAGGGACAATTGCAAGTTCATCACAATTTTAAATAGGATAGAAGATGTTAGAACCTGGAATTTTCCCTGGACTTCAGTATTTTCTGCAATCAGTCAACAAACTGTACAATTACCTCATTACTGATACATTATACATCATTCCTCTAATAAAGTTTTTTCTGTTTTCAGAATTCATTGGGAAACAGACTGGATTTTTATACTTGTGATCTCTAAAGGCAAAAGAAAGTTAAATCAGTTCAGATAAAATAAGAACTTCACTGAATTCTTAATCAAAACTTAAGAAAATTTAGCCAGATCTAGGAAAATTAAAAGGAGGTCATCTGTGTTATCACTAGTGAGAAACAATCTCAATGTGAAGGTCAGGCATAGAAAGAGTTACATGATGGACTGTTGGAATTGAGCCCATTATGTGGAAATTATTAAAAATGAGTGTGGTTGGCTGAAAAAAAGGGAAGAAGGAAATCAGTGGAGTCAGAAAGCAGGAAGGATCCTCCAGGATCCTCTCACATTCTCCCATCCTTCCATAGGTATGGGGTTATCTCTGATCACCTGTTTCTGGGGTTCTCTGAAACTCCCCTTAATTCCTACTACCTGCTAGGTGGTCTATAGGATGCCTTTCTCTGTTGCAAGCCACAAGTTTGCCATATTCCCCATTCTCTTCTTCACAAGTGTCAGAGGCACCCGTTGAATTTCCAGACCTGCATTCCCCTGTGGCCGTCCATTTCTTCTTTCTCCCACCATACTTATTTCCTTTTTTTTCCCCCCCAGAAAACAAGTAACTTCCAGTGCAAAAGTCTCATTTCTCTTCATGAAAGCTCGAGTCAGCAAACAGTCTGTTCCTCAGGGTGGGAGACTAAGATCTGGCTGTAATTACAGGAGTATGCACTCATTCCCCAGCCCAGAGAAATTCCTCTGTTGCTGACTGTAGCTGTTAGAAGTTTAAGACCTTTGCACAGCATCAGTATATACAGGTTGAAGAACATTTCACAGTACAAAGTCAGAAATTTGAACAGGGCTCCTGTTTTGTCACAAAGCCAAAGATTGTCATACACATCCTATGATGGCCTCAAGTCACCCCTTCACCCAGGATATATTCTCATATTCAGAGCCATTTCATTAACAAATACAGACAGATATCAGTTTTTCACACTGAAACTTAAATGTCGATGAAAACTACAAATTTTAGAAGGTGGAACTGCAGCTGGGCAAGCCTGGACTTTCAGTCTTCTTCCTATCAAGAGACCCATCCTCATGCTGTCTTGACTGTGGACTTTACTCAGTAATAACCTCTACAGTCATTATTATAATTCTCTGTAATCTTCTATTCAAAATATAAAAATTATCTTGTGTTTTAAATAATTTGCTTATTTGTGACGTAATGATGATTTATAAACAATAAATATCTCTCAAGATAACACTTGGACGAATGTCTGATAATCGGCAAGATGAGGTCAATATATTCATCTTTTCTCTGAGGTCTTTGACAATTAAGCACCTTGTATTACTTTATGTCACTGGTCAATTGTGTAGTAAGCCTATAAGTAAAGTAAGCCTATACTGTAAAGAAGTATTATCCTTTAAGAAATTAATAAATAAATAAGATCTTAATTTTCCTAGAATTAAGGAGTCAGAGTGGGATGATCAGCTGGATGTTTTATGTAAATCTGATTAAATGGACAGTGTGTGTGGGGGGGTGTTGGTGATTTTGTTCTCTTTGAAAAAATGAGCAATTAGTGCTCAGTTGCTTGCTTTATAATAGCCCATAGTCTCCACACCCCTCCCACCCCCAATATAGGTATATCCTCATATGCTTATCCAACACTGACTTTTCATATTTTCCTTTCTTTAATTTTGCTGCTATGGAAATCTTCCCCCACAGTGTCTGCATTGACTCAAAAGTGCCGAAAGCCTTTGAACATGCGGGACTCTTCTGTGTCTGCAGGACAGTTTGGAATAATGCTAAAGAAATGCAAGTGAAAATTGTGTTTATGAAGAAATCCTCTCGGCTTCTCTGCACCTGAGAAAGCTAGCTCCTTTCAATGTTTGCATGTTTATTTTAGCAAAAAAATAAACAAGCACTGTGTATATAACCCTTCTCATGCCCAAGTTTCCCAAGGAGCTTAACAAATGACACACGATCAGCAAAGATCACTTGTCGAGGTGCCTCTGGAGAGCAATTGACAACTTCTCTGTGATACCAGCTTGCTACTAGTTGTTTCTTAAGGAAATGAAAAATAAAATTTCAAAAGTCAGCATCCAATTACTGTTGCTGTATTCAAACAGGACTTGACAAACTCCCTGAATGTCCTGCGAAGGACTGTGCAACTCCTGAAAGGCACAAAGGGAGACGCAGAGGGGTTCCTGTCTCACCGGAGGGGCAGTGCCTCTTTCAGTCTCCACTCTGCCATCCTGACGCAACAGGAGGCTTAACAGTCATGATTCTGTCCCCCTGACATGAGCAAAGAAGATCAGTGGAGTTTTATCCCTCAAAGTATTATAACTTCGGATATAAAAATGAAAAAAAAGTGAAGAGAGATTTCTGGTAGGTCTTGGAAGAGGTCTTAAGGGAAAAATCGGTAAAAATTATCAGAAAACCTTACTTCAAATAAAATGGATTTTTTTCCACCTAGAACTCAGGCATCAATTCATCAATTACCACTATAAAGAATTTTTCCAAAAGTCTTTCTCTTGCTTATTATATCACGTTTCCTTCGTTCCTCCTTCAGTCACAGCATCTTTTACCAGAATGCATTTAAGTATAGAAATACTAAATTTATAAGGGCCTTGAAGATTTTATTATTTATGCAATCTGCCAAGCTGTTACCTTAGTCCCCATTGTATCACTTTCTTATGTCTTTCACCTGTTTTGTGTATTTTTCAGTTCGAGGGTCTGACATATCACCTAGTTTGGCACTCACCTTCATAAAAAAAAAAAAAAAAGAAAAAAGCAATGAAAAATAAATAAATCATAACATAGCATAACACAACATAACTTAACGTATAAATAAACCCACACACCTAAGAAGGATTCTCATGAAAATACCAGGTAAAATACTTCAGAAATGCTCCGGTATCTTGAATGTGGCTTAATAAGTACTACCATTTTCAATTCATCTGGAGGAAGTGTTCCAGTAGTGTCATCCATTTGTGTTTCTGAATGCCAACTTTGACTTGTTTTGAACCCCTTACCTGTGCTTTTTTTGCATCTCTCCCCTTAGTGCCATGCACATAGTTATTATGGTAACAGTGAAATGGAGAAATCCTTGATGATGTCATCGAACATGGCACCAAAGGGGCAAACACCAGGTGAGGATCCAGTCTATAACTTTTCCTAAATTCATTATTACATTATTTCTTTAATGATGAGAGGACAGAATAGTTCTGTGCAAGTGGAATGAACAGGGTTCTGTGTCTATTACACTCATTTTATTACCTCCTTGATAATTTTGAACTAATCTGTGGATAACTCATATCCCTTTGCCAATTTGAGTGGCATGTACAGAGATGAACTACAGACCAAGGCAGTTAATATCCCTTTCCATGTATTTTATCACAACCATGACTGGAATATGGCATTGGATTCTCAGCATCCCTGAAGTGGTCTGAGGCCCAGTGATGAGATATTGAGGGTGATAGGCAGAACTCATCTTTGGAGGGGAAAATAAGTGACTTTAGGCATGTTCCAAATGATTTTTTATGCAATGTTGTTTCTCTTCCTTTAGAATGTTCCACGAAAGAGCAGATACAGTTATCAGGGAGGTGGCAAGATGGGTCTCTGTCATGGTTTACAATTCACTCAATTACAAACCACGTTTCCCAGTAATATGTCAAAAATGAGGTAGCAATTAGTAGAAGACAGAAACTTTCTTAATTTATTGAAAGACCTGTATTCTAGGTACTCAAAATACAGTATTGACATATGAAATAACCTTCTTACTAATTAAAGCAAGTTTTCTTTCTTCTGTTCTTTTCATATATTTCAGGAACAATGAGTCTTTAGAGAAGGATGGTCATTCCTTCCATATATCTGAGAATAAAATATGGAAAAGTTTCATTGATATTAAGAAGAAGGTTCCAAAGACAGACGACTGAATTCCCTTTCCTCTGATAAGACCTTATCCTGCTTTTCTGAAGTCAAGAGAATTTTGCTGAAACTGTAATGTGAGCAGGGTCTGTCCTTTAGAAAACATTGGTAAATTCAGTCTAGGTCAGAAAACATTAGAGTTTATTATTGCCAAGCACAGACATTTTCTTATTATGAACCAACACCATTTTCTTTCCTCCTTCATAGAATTTCTTTGCAAGCAGAACTTTCAATTTAACTTTTCAATCCATGAGCAACTAAGTACTGTACTGCCAATTCTCAATGGGATAGTTCAGAATTGGTGATTGACTACATAGCTATAATTTTAAAAAGACTAATTCAATGGTGACCTAAATACCTACACAGTCACAAATTGAAAAATGTTCCTAGGCAACAAGAACCTATTGACACAATGAAAATTCCTCCTTCAGAAATTGTTACCTGAAGCAAAGCCGCAAAGAATATATATCAGATTTGAAGGAGGATGAGAAAAAGATGAGCAAGAAACACCCTTAACTTTTCAAAAATCATTATGTATGTTCATATTGATTCTGGTTGTTTTTTTTTTTTCCAGGGATGGGAGACCTCCAGGAAAATCCAAAAGAGAAGCATTGCCACATGTGATTGGGAAAAAAAAGATTAGCATCAGGAGTGCAGAATTGCTCAAGAGTGATAGGCCAAAGTGCTACCGTATCAGAAATGTGATCCTTCTCACAGAAAACTACTGATCCCCTTGAGCTATTTAAGATCACACAGCAATTTCTCAAGGGCAGATATGTACAGCCTTCACAGCCCTTGTAGGGTAACAGCTCTTGAGTATTGTACTCCCCAGCACAAACATGTCAGTAGCTGACAAATACTCACTGTGCAAAGTCGTGGAAGCGTCACTTGAGGACTGAAGTAGCCTGTTACCAGTAGGAAAACATTTTTCTATCTATAATGTCCCAGTCCTGAGCCCTGAGGGTGACCTACAAAATGCCTCTCCCATCTTCTCCAAAAATCCTTGGAAACTGAAATATGTAATTTGTCTGGCTGCTAAAAGTTATGGATATAAAGATATGACTTTTCTGTTCAACTAAAAGACTCTGACTCCTTTCTGTATCTCATAGGAAGCAACAACCTCCATTTACTAACACCATGATCTGTTCCAATCAGACAACTGTTTCTTCCTAACTCTCTCAAGGACTGTCATAACTAAGTTAAGTTCTGAACTATTGTTCTCAGCCTGTCCTTGATATGGAACGTCCTGTTTCTTTCTCAAGTCTGAAGAAGAGCTTGTGTCTTTAAAGATTGCCTATTCCTCAACGCTGTTAGTCAAATGATCCGAGGGTTGGAGCACCTCTCCTATAAGGACAGCCTGAGAGAGCTGGGGCTGTTCAGCCTGGAGAAGAGAAGGCTCTGGGGAGATCTTATTGCAGCCTTCCAGTACCTAAAGGGGGCCTACAGAAGAGCTGGGGAAGGACTTTTACTGGGGCATGTAGTGATAGGATGAGGGGGAATGGCTATAAACTGGAAGAGGGCAGGTTTAGATGAAACATTAGGAAGAAGTTTTTCATTTTGAGGGTTGTAAGGCACTGGCACAGGTTGCCCAGAGAGGTTGTTGAGGCCCCATCCCTGGAGGTGTTGAAGGCCAGGCTGGACGTGGCCTTGGGCAACCTGGTCTAGTGGGAGGTGTCCCTGCCCATGGCAGGGAGATTGGAACTCAATGATCTTTAAGGTCCTTTCCAACCTAAACCATTCTATGATTCTATGAAATAAAAGATGCTTTTCCCTACTTCCCATGCCATATGAAAGGAGCAGTGCACACTTCCCAGTTTAACAGCCATAACTCTTGGAGTTGAGAATACTTTCTCTGAGGCCTGCAAAAAACCTGAGCAATGGACGATGCAGTGCCTAAGCTCTGGGCATGAAAATATAGTCTTTAATGATCTTTACTTACAATATCTTTCTTAATGAGTCTTTTGGTAGAAATTGGTGGAGTATGCTCCTCTTTAGACAGGACAATTAGAATCACAGAATGGTTTGGGTTGGAAGGGACCTTAAAGATAACGTAGTCCATCCCCCCTACCATGGGGAGGGGCATCTTTCACTATATCAGGTTGTTCAAAGCCCCATCCAACCTCACCTTGAACACATTCAACGATGGGGCATTCACAACTTTTTGGACAAACTGGTCCACTGCCTTACCACCCTCATCGTAAAAAAATTCTTCCTT
The DNA here is from genome assembly GCF_000708025.1 of Charadrius vociferus. Taxonomy (NCBI): domain Eukaryota; kingdom Metazoa; phylum Chordata; class Aves; order Charadriiformes; family Charadriidae; genus Charadrius; species Charadrius vociferus. Next base: position 5,096,191 of record NW_009647680.1, read on the forward strand.
ACGTCCAGTCTAAATCTATGCTATTACAGTTTAAAACCATTACCCCTTGTCCTGTCACTACAAGCTTTGGTAAGCAGTCTCTCTCCATCTTTCTTATAACCCCTCTTTATATATTGAAAGGTCAAGTTCTCAAAGTAGTCTGTACTAGTAGATACTTTACACTCAAATGGTGTCAAGGAAGGTACTTGGGCACTGAAACATGCTGGTCTATAGTAATAAACCATTAGTATGTTTTCTTGGCACAGTTCAGGAATCATAATCTGCACAGAAAATCCTCAGCAGGCATTCGGCACACAGCACCCTATTTTGAAGGCTACAAGACCTAACATTGTCCTCTCCTTGCCAAGGGCCAAGGGATATTCTAAGAGATATCTAATAAGCTTTCAAAGTGTTTACAAAACTGAAAACCCCAAACTGTAAGGGAATGGAAAATTACTGAAAGGCAGAATAGTTTTTCTTTCCTTTTCTTTCTCTTTTTTTTCTTTTCTTTTTCTTTTTTTTTTTTTTTTATTTTTTTTCAGAAGTATAGCTGTGTTTCCACATCTGAGTATTAGCACTGGTCATTTTGAACTTCAAAAGTTCTGGGGTTTTATCTGTTAAATGAAAGTGTTGTTAAAATTCTCTTTTTCTTAAAAGACACCATCTAGTGGGAAGTGTCCCTGCCCATGGCAGGGGGATTGGAACTAGATGATCTTTAAGGTCTCTTCCAACCTAAACCATTCTATGATTCTATGAAAAGACATAATATAATTACACACATAGGAGACATGGCAGAGTAGAGACATTTTTTACCAGAACTTATAGGGAGATTGTTTCAAAGAAGCAAAGCTGTGACTTGCAACCCGGAGAGATTCACACAAGTTATTTGGAACTGAAGATATATGAGAAGGAAAAAGATCATACAGGAAAAATTTCCCCCGTGGCAACTGGCCTCTTTCTTTTTCTTGGCATTGTAAGCACTGTTCGACCGTACTGGAGAGCCATTCATGTGCAGGTGGTTAAATTTCATCACTGCGCAAATAAATTTTCAAAATCTTCCGTTTCCCCTTACCAGGAATTGTATGCAGGCTGAAACTGCTGCTGAAATCAGTTTATTTATCTGATAGAAAGATAAATTTTATGCTTTTGTGTGAGTCATTTTATTCTGTATACTAAGAACATGGGAAGGTTGATACAGATGGAAATTTTGGAAATAATTAGTAGAAGATGGAAACTAGGGGACGTATAATTAATTTCTAGCAAAAATCATACTAATACCTAAGTTTGTAAGTTACAGTGGTTTTACCTTGACTCCTCTATTAATCAATATGAATTTGTCTGTGGAAGGACACTCGGTTATTAGCTTATTTTTGTAAAGTGAACTTTGGCATTGCTTAATATTGAAGAGCAATATTATATACAGGGTATACAGGAGTGTTACTAGCCAGTGGACTTTATTCTATCCTTGGCCATATACGTAGAATGAAGTTAGCAGTTAACCATATTGTAGTTTATGGACACTGACGAGCAGCATTATGCTATGCAAAAAAGACAATTAATTTAATCTTTTCACACTTCTAGGAATCACCTATGGAGGAAGGACTCCAGACCAGCACTCCCAGAAGGGTGTGTGTCCTGGAAGAGGAGAGCAGGCTTTAGCTACTGTTTTTCCATTTTGCTTCCTCTAGTCTGCTGAAAACCACGAATCAGATGTTCAAATGTTTACAGCAGTGGAAATTTCATCTAACTGACCTCAGATACATACTTGAGGTTGGAGGGATTGCAGTTCTTTCGCTTTCCTTGTCCTGAAGAAAGCTTACTAATTTGAGGGAAAGCTCACCTCTGAGAAGCCAGAGAGGAGGTCAAATCTTTGCCATAAAAGGGCACTCTCACATCTGAAGGAAAATTGCCTTTGGTCCTTATCCTCGCCTTTTATACCCAATAAAAACCCAAACATACTGAACAGCAATGCACTTCTGTTCATAGTCGTATCAGCAAGAAGTATGGACTTTTCATCAGAGCTACTGTTTACGCTTTTTCATAAGAAAAAAAAAACATTAGCGGCCAAGGAAGAAATCCAAGGCAAGTTTGTAACCGGTTTACATTGATCAGTAGATGGGGTTATGTATGCTTTTCCTTAGACATGGACAAAAAGGCAAAGCCAAACTGCATGTGTTAGATGTTTGGGTCTCTTCTCTGACTAAACTGGGAAAGATTTTTAATCTATGCCTCTCACTTAATACATCACTGTCCTGACATCTGATCTTCAGGGTGCTCTGGGTGGATGGGGATCAACAGCTCATACTTACGGGATACTTTTCCAAGGACAGTAAATTTATTGCAGTGTAGAAGAGGAAAGTGTTGTATATCCCAGTTTCATCTGGCAGGAAAAAGCAGCCTATGCCCATTCAGCTGCTGATGGAAATCACAGCTACAGATTAAGGTCTTCACCTTCTTCAAGTCTTCCCCTCTTTATCCCTCTCTTCCCCAACATTCAAAAAGTAGGGGGAGGTTATGAGAGTCTCCAGAAGCATTTCAACTGTTAGTGTCAAGCAGAGACACCCTGGCATTTAACTCCTCATTGGTAACTAAGTAAGTGTAGCAAGCCCAAGGTAAATGAAAGCCTAAGAGATGGCCCTGTTAATTCCAGAATTTCTGTGCAACTTTATTAAAACCAGCTCCAACATCCCCCAGAGTCCTGCTCCTCACTTGATCCCTGTTTCCTTGAAGATCTCTCATCTAGATTATTGCTATGGCTCCCATTCTGCTGGAAACTCACCTGCTCGCGTCTTGGGAGGGAGAAACTGTCATAAGGGCCTTTTTGCTCACTTTCAAAAAAATATATGAGATTTTTCTTGGATTGCTCTGCTCTGACTCTCTCAGAAACCACCTTTATACCATGCTACCAACCCAGTTTCTTCCTCGTCTCATGAAAATAGGATGGATATTTTTTCATTCTTACAATGTTCTGCTACTGCTTTATAGTTCCACTTTCCTCCAAAAACTGTAACTTGGATAATCCCCCTGCATTTGGTACAGCAACTTGCTAGAATTAATCCTGCTCTTAAATGGGAAAAAAAATGGTCTTGTTCAGCATAGGATGAAGGCATTCATTCACTCAGAAAGTATGCATGAAGCCCCGTGGACTTGTGACAATATAATAAAGAGAATATATTAAAATATCTGGAAAAAAGATGGAAGTTTATTCTCATAATTTATGCTTTCCAGAAAGGAGTAAAATATGAATATTGCGCCTTTTCCATAAAATGGTGGAAAAAACATATTGCTATACAATGGGGCTACAGAAGAGCAGAACGAGCCAATGTTCTCAGATGCTGTGAACTTGTCAGTCTTTTCACTTCTGTGATGGAAAGTAGGTTTGTTGTTTTTAACTGCATTTTTTATGGTGCTTTGGAAAAAATAACTTGGATGTCCCAAGTTTCATTAAATAACTGGTATGCCTACCGTATTGCTCCTTCTCCAACTCTCCTGGCTCTTGAAATATTTATATTAATTCCCACGTTCTTGAGTTGCACAGCCAAGATAACAGAGTAATTTAGAAAACAGAAATATTTAAAGATAACCCAGGGAGAAAGATAGTTCACATTTATACATACGAACAGCAACCACTGCCTATGAGTTCACATCATCAATTGAATAACATATGTTATCACAGTATATGCAGTCATGTTTGAATTCTCAGCCATAAGTTGAAATTCTCAACAGCAGTTTTGCAGAGATAGTAGAAGTTGATGTAACAAAAATCCACACAGAATACACCTACAGCTAGGTGGGAAATGGTTTTCTAGGATTACCCTGAAGTAGAGAGGTGACTGACTTGAAGATGGGTATCTCTTGTTCGTGCACCTTCCCCACCACCTTCACACTTCACACTTTGCTGTGGTCATTCAGTCATTTTGAAGTAGCATCTACAATTGCTCTTGTTGAATTGATCTACTGTATTTAAATTACTATATAATAGCAGGTACATGAAGTGACCTGAGCCCTTTTTCTCCAGCTCACCAGGGTATCACACGTGTCTGTCTCTAGGAGATCTACAAAGAAGATCATAAAGCTTCTGTTTCTTCTTCCATCTTTTGCTTGTAGCTTGTAAAATCTGAAGGTTAGAAACACAAAATCATTAGCTATAGCTACTGATCAATGTATTTTTGCATTTTTATTTTCTTGCCCGGTACAATGAGGTTTCGGTATTTTGGGGTCCAATAAGCACTACATTAATAGGCTAAGATAAGTTCTAATTTTTGCTTATCAAGAAACTCATGTCTACCTAAAACCAGAGAACATCACTGCAGCTGTTCTTGATAGATTTCCTCTTAGAGATGGCAATAACATAATGAAAATTGATATGTAAATTGTAAGGATTAATTGATGCAAGTCTTGATTATGTAGAAGAAAATGGAACTAATATTTCGTTTCTTTATTCATCTGTTGAAAGTACAAAGAATAAATATTTAGTGTAAGAGCCTCGAGTTACACAACCAGTTTTGCTTAGTTGCAAATAGGTGTCAATAATAACTAATGATGAAGCCATGTGTCAAATAACAGGATATGGAACACAGCTGGATTTTCAATGTGAATGACAGATTAGAAAAAGCTTAAAAATATCTTAATAACACTGCATTGTAGTTATAAAAATATATTCACTTGTCTAACCTTTTTATAGCAAAGTGCGTCACTTCAAAATTCTTTCCCATAAATCTCTCTTGTCATTATATCACCTCTCTCTCCTGCGTGTTGACACTCCTCTCATAATGATGGGAATTCACAAAGCCCAGAGACTTACATACTGTTTTCACAAGTGAAGCAATGTGGCCCAGCAGCACCTGATCCTAAGAAAGGCGCAGCCTGAGGTCAGGAGTTCCTAGTCATGTCTGAAGGATGATCAAGAAGTCCCTCAAGTAAAATCCCGCCCATCACTGAAACTCCTTTTTTCCCTTTTGAATTCTTGATATCGATTCAGTGCCTTCTAGATTGTCATCTGTAAATTGAATAAGAGAAAAAAAAAGAAGCAGCTCTCCAATACTCTGCGCCTGTCTTTCTTATTTGTCTTTTTCTAGCTTTTTTCACACTGCTTTTTTCTTGTTCTCCCTTGTAATGTTGGATATTAACATTTTTCCATGCATTTTTTTTCAATGCGTGGAGTGAAGCAAGTGTCTTCTTTTTAGATTACTTCTGAAATTATGAAAAGGCCACTCAATAAAGAACTCATATCAGGTCCCATAATGAAATCTGCACAGGGTTGGCCCGAGCCATTCTTTGTGCTCATGCTGAGGCCGGTGCAGGCAATAAAGAAGGGAATGAAACGTCTTTGCAGCCGTGAGGGAGCCCTGTTGGTAGCCAGTGCAGACCAGGGTCACCAAGACCTGCTTGAACTGGGGCTTTCTATGTGACAACCAGCACAACGGAGAGAGCTGGGAATTGGGGCTTTCTGAGCCACTTCATCCCCTTTCCTCTGCCCATGCCAGCCTCAGACGATGGAAAAAAATAAGACTTAAAGCAAATTTTTCCTGCTGCATTTTCGCAGTGCTCCAGGATATGCTGGGTCATTCCCCAAAGAAGCCTTCTGATTGCACAGCATTGTGATGCATGAAGAACTTCATGGCAGCTATGAAGGCAGGACCCAGGCTTTCTTGCTCCCTAAGAGCAGATTTTTATCATTTATAAACTAAAACAAGAAGCTTATTTGACCATTAGCATTGACGGGTCACTGCTGGGACCCAGCATGGTTCCTGGTGAGAGCAGAGAGGGAGGGATCCCCTGTTACACCATTATTTTCTCTTCTACAGGAATTCTTGGTTTTCCTTTATTCAATTGTCTCAGTATTTGCCTGCTACATTATTTTTGGCTGATGACTAAACTATCACTTTCTATTTTCTGTGTGTGTAGGATTTTTCTAATAGAGGAAGTGTACTGGCACTACCTCGCTGCACAGGTCTTCAAAAGGCACTTAACACACTTTGCTGAGATTGGGGTTGTGCAATAATTCACAGCAACTGCATTCAGTTTGGCCTCCTTTTGGTCTACTAACTGTCCATTAACAAAGGACATTTTTCAGTCATTTTCCCTTGTTCTAAATAATTTTCGTATCACTTTTTATTCCAGTGTAATTCTGATGGCATTGTTTACAGCTTATGAGAAGAAAAACAGATTTAGAATCTGGAAAAAATATTAATACGCTGCAGAATTCTATAGAATGGTACATAACAACTCATTGCTTTCACATATATCTTATTAAAGTAAAAAATACATTTTTCTAGTTTTTATTAGCATATACACAAGTGCATATCAGTACTCATAAATTTTCACTTCTCAGGTGTCCTGGTTTGAGGTAAAACAGAACCAATTTTCTGTTTGGTAATTTTACTTTACAGCTAAGCCTCTTCTAACTAACTGAACTCTCTGAAATTAACAGCATATTGGGCAGGAACTGTTTGCTCTCAGAGTGATAAGACCTGATGAGTTGTAACTTATGCCAAGACATGGTGTGCAGAGAGGTTCTTGCTTATACTTATTGCTATAACACCCAAGGACAGCTCACTTTGTTATTTGCCCTGTTAGAAGGTCAGAAGTGGAAAAGCGTAGAGGAGTCCCACCTGCAGGAAGGAGCAGACAGGACAGGTGACCCAAAACTGACCAACGGGGTATTCCATCCCATCTGCCTCATGCTGAGTATAAAAGCTGAGGGATCAAAGGGTCAGCCTCTGTCTTAAATGGCTGGTGTCCAAGGATTACTCTGTCTGTTCCTCTGCCTTTGATCCCTATCCATGGATTCATGAATCCTGATCCAGAATCCAGCTCCTGTCCATCACTGAGTCCACTCTGAGACTTCCCCAGTGCCAGCCAGTAATGTGATCGTCATCCTGGGAGCTCAAGACTGGTTGTGTATATATCATGTATATATAATTAATTCATTTTATTTTATTATTAGCATTTCATTAAAGTAGCTTAGTTCCTTCTAAACTCTTAAGTCTCTTTCTCTCTCTCCCTCCTCTCCTTGGAGTTAGAGGTGGGGGAGAGCATCTGTCGTTCATCTCAGTGATTAGTCTGGCCCAAACCTCAACACCAGTAAAAGCTACAACAGCTGAGCCAGTTGGGTGGATGTTCGGAGGAAAAATGTCAATGTTCTTAGTTTACCTGAAGTGTAACAATTAAAACCACGACAATCCTGAGTGGACTAAGAGATCCAGATTCAATTTTTCTTCATCATCTAAGAGCACGTCAGTCCTTGATGCAATGCCTGCTCTGGTGCCTTAAAGGAAGAAAAGGTTGCTTGATTTGCTCAGAGTATTCCCATAATTAAACCCAGTAAAGCTTTCGGTGTGAGTTATTAACTCGGTGATAGAAACAGATGTTTCTTAAACAAAAATAATTATATCTGATGTGATTCATAAAATTTTTAAGCTCAAGATGTTATCTCACCACAGCAGTATTATATTGCAATATTGTCAATCCCAAGTGTTCAAAAATACTTCCATTCATGACACTTTAAATAGCACATTTGAGAATCATTTACTTTCTCTTTCATAAGGCATGAAGTGCATTTTTATATTTTCAGACTTTGCTCTCCCAGGAGTTAGAAGCAGGCCATTAGAGGATGGAAACTGGGGAGTTATTTCAGGTCCCATGAATGGACAAGGAGCATCTCTGTTCCCCGCTAATTCCATGCTGAGGTACCACCTCTCTGATCTGCCTCTTATCCAGTGAGAACTCCTTAAACCATATTAGTCAATAAGACTATTCATTTAAATTGCCACAGTTTGGTAGAAAATACACACGTGAACATGATGGACTCTCAGCATTATGAAGAGTCAGTTCTATGCTGCCAGAGCCTCTTCCCTGGCGTAGTAAGTCCCATGATTTACAATGAGTAAAACCACACATTCAGCACAGTTATATTCTGCCAGGACTAGAACTCAAACCCCGTCAAACTCTCCTTACTTACAGTTATGTAGAATCAAATACTTTTCAGCAGCTGAACAAAAGCCACTGCTACGTTTCATTTTCCTTCCCAAAAGAAATCTACTGTAGGTAAAAAAAAGCTAAGACAGACCTGAGAATGATGGCAGGTAGAAGAAAATTACAGATAAATCACCGAGCACATTTTTCTGAGTAATATGAACCTGATTTAAAGCAACAGCTGGCCAAAGACAGTAGTTATGAATTATCTCTACTTAATTAAGAAAAGGTGACAAATTTCAATTTAGAGAAAAATATTAATATTAAGGGATAGTTACATTTTTCAAATGTTTCATATCTGACAAGAAAGACCATTTACTTACTATCAAAACTGACCTTTATTAGAAGCCATATGGCTAACTTAATTTTGGTCATAGTTTGAGGACAGTATAAAATTCCCAAGCTTTAACATGAAAAGGTAAAAGCAATCTGTCTAATGTCAGTCTCTCCATTAATCTACAGATATGTGACACATCTGGGGAATCTGGGCTCAGGGATGTTGCTCTGAGACCATAACCAGCTTGGAACAATTAATTTGATCATCAGAAACAGAAGGCTTGCATGTGCCCAAATTCAGTTTTCTGCCTCTGTTACACCAGACAGAGATTCCTTCAGAAGAAGCACTAAGGTCTCTCCTTATCTGTAAACATATATATATAATTAAGTCCAAAAAAATGTCTTTATTTGAAGAGAATATTTAAAATTAAGCATGAAGAAAGCTTTGGTTCTGCACTGGGACAAGCAAGGAACAGAAACAAAGTCTTTGTTGAAGCCAGGTCTTCTTTATTCCCTTTTCCCAATTTCCATCGACTCCTTACTTTCCTAAATTGATAGCTGCTTCTTTTTAAAAATCCTTTTTCATAATTATGCCATTTATATAGGCTCTTTTATGCTTCATCCTCCCCTTGTTTATTCCTGATGGTAGTGATGGATATCCAATACAGGTTTCTAAAATTGAGTTTGGGTTATTCTGGTTGGTCCATCAAGTTTCATTTTCTATGAAGAATTTTCTGGGGAGCTGAGTGTTTCTTAGTGTTTTATTTTGGTCACAATTTGGTCTTCATTATGGTAAAAAATGAATGGAAAACAGGGATAATGTCATCCCTGCTGCAAGCTGGGGGAAACCAGCAGAGTTGCATCAAGAATTAATTGAGACCAGAAAGTCCAATTTAGATAAACGATGACTACAGGGGCTATATTAAATGGAAAAGTATCTGAAGGTAGTCAAGCAGTGTGAAAAAACAGGACACAAAAGACAAGTTTAGTGCTTTCCAAAGCACAACACAGCATTCTTCACATCCTAATTCCTTTCCAAATAATGAAAACTCTCTTTTCTTTAAGATGACTGGATAATTTAAATTTATTTCTTCTTATAAAATCTTTCTCAGTGAGGCAACTACAATAACAAAAGCACAGGGAGCTGTCATACAAAAACATGTTTTATCCTTTTGAAAGAGAAGATAAAACTGAGGGGCATGATGGTCACAAAGCTGTAAGTAGCAGACATGAGTTCCCACAAATCCGCAAATTTGTCAGCAGTGACGATACACGGTTAGGTAGCCTTAGAATTTCAGTTCCCAATAACACTGTTGTCTTGCGGGTCAACAGTGCAAATCCCTGAGAAGCCTGGTTGCTTTAAAAACCACTGTAAACAGGTAAGTCAGCCCCTTTCATAGACTGATGTTTTGGGCTCTCTTTGAGGAAATGACCATGTTAACGATGAAAACAATTCCCAAAGGTGTCATGCTTGAAAAGACAAAGGGAGAGAGAGAAAGAAGGAAAGTTTCACTTTGCATTTGCCTTTTTCACCCAACTTTGCAGGAGTTCAGGGACAGACATATGGTGCAGTATGCACTGTCAGTAAAATGACAGCTACTCTTTCACCCTTGGGCAGCAAATGGAAATATGGCTGGTTTATAAGCCAAATTCTAAAAATAACAAGTGTTCCTTTAACATGGCAGAATAGTGTGACTCATGCATCATTCTGACATAAACATGACATCCGTTGCAGTCAAATCATTATGTCCAAATGCTGAATTCAGATGCAGTTTGACCATTTTCAAAATTACTTATCAATCTTTCAAAAATATTTAAGCATCAGGAGGAAAAACAACAGCAATCTGGAGATCATTTGCCAAATATTAGATGCTGTTTTTGTTAGGGACTGAAATCTGAGCTATGGATTCAATCACTGAAGTTATAAACGTGTTAAAAACAGCCCACAATCAGCCATGTCATGATGATGATTATATAAACTTGACGATTATATAAACGCTTGGGCAACTTAATAGCTTATATAATGGTTAATGTACTGAAGTGCATGGGGTACCTATTACTGCCATAAATTGACTACAGGACACTGAGTAGCAGCCTCTTTGCCTCACCTTTCCATCTATAAAATGGAGATGATGATAACACTTTCTATGTGGCCCATGTCTTCCCTTCTACGTAGGAAATTTCACCATTAGCTTGCCAAAACTTATGTATCTAAAATAAATGTGAGTAGTTACAGCTAATTATCCCAGATTGCCTTGCAGTGAATGGGAAGAGATGGCACTTTCAGTGGCAGCTCTCTGAGAAAATGAGATGAATTAGCTTCTGGAAGGATCTCCAGCTGGCTATCAAATGAGTCCAGGTGAATAGTTTAGACCTGTATTTCTAAGCTACACTGAAAAGTTCAACCAGCTCTGGCACCCTGGGGGGATGAGGGGTGAAGCAGATGGCCCCAAGGAGTGTCATTCCCTGCGGCAGACCAGTTTCCAGCAAATTCTGCTGCTACACCAAAAACAAGCAAGACACTAAACTAAATGTTCCAGTGGTCCCAGTGGTGATAATTGGTCATGCAGAGCTGTTTACACCCCAGCATACACTGGAGTGATGATTATTTCCCTTGGCTGCCTCTTGATATCTACTGTACAGCCAACCAACTGCCAGCACTGAGAAGGGTAGAAGGGAAGACTGAGGAAAGAAGGTTGGACTTTTGTTGGTTTGTGACACCAGAAACAACACAGAAATCTGTGCTACATATTCAGTCAAATTCTCTCCGTGTTGTAATTACTAGCTCCACTTTTTGACATACCACTGAACAAAAGTATAGATGTAGTAAGCAGAGCATATTTTGTTACTGTACCAACAAGACTGTTATTACTGCTGCTAGGAGCTGTTTTTAGCAGTCTGACATAATTAAGCAATTAATACACAGATGTACCCAGCCTTTCATGTGTCCTGTTCCACTTCCTACAACATTGCCTGGCTTGTGTCATCACATCAAATTTTTGCTTCACAAAGATGTTTTTTTAGAAAACCTTCTATTTTGATAGGTTGGGAGTTTTTTATATATATATATTGCCAGGCAAATGCAAAAGCCCATGAAATTAGATTAACTTCAAAGCAATTTAAGGAAAAGGCAAAATAGACCTATAAAAGCAGTTGGTTTACTTTGGGGAGGGGAGCTCCATGCAGCAGTGAAAGGAAAGTTCCAATACCCTCCTACAGAGCCACAGACACCAGCCACTGTCATAAAACAAGGACCCAAACTTCCTGGGCTGGATGATCCCTGTCAGCTCAATGCCAACGTATCGGTCCCTTCTGCTGATTTCTAAATAAGACATGTAAAACCGCTGTAAAAAGAAATTAATACATCATGAAATGCAGGGGTTTTGATAGTGCAGGTGGAGGCTGAGGGAAGATGAGAGTCCTGTGTTTGTCACTGATGACAACTCAGAAATGTGTGTCCTCAGATACATCTTTTATCCACGTAGCCTCAAAAGCTGCATGTGGGGAAGCTCAGCCTGAGACCTCAGGACTGAAATCTACTAGTTCCCTGTGAAGGGGACATTCAGCAGAGCTTACCATACTACAGAACTGTGCAGAACCTCTTATGTGAGCCACAGTGCAAAATAATAGGAAGGCATCCCTCAGAGAACTTTCCAAGAGTTTCCAAAATTTTCCAAAATTCTTCCAAAGTTCTTCCAAATTCACTTTCAAAATATGTGAGATGGAAAAAAAATGGAAACAGAAAAAAAAAAAAGTCTCAGGTTACAAAGCAGGTCAAGAAAAGTTTTAGGAAAATAAAAATAATTGGTCTCCTTAGTTTCATCCCCTGCAAACTGGTCCTCATTAAATTTTTCCTTCATGTTGATGCTGAAGTGGCAACTACGTTTCGTTTTTCAGGGAGCAAATCATTGTGGGATCATTCTGTAAAGTCCTCAAAGAGTCATATGACAAAAAGTTTTAGCTGATATCTGGCTTTAACCATCATACATGCTAGCATATAACATGAACAGTGGCTTTTTGAGCAGCACAGCCTTTTTTGGTTCATGGCAAGTAAAGAGCCCAAACCCTCCTGGCATATAACAGATCAACCAACTGCACAAATAAATAGCTAAAAGCCAGCCATGAAGGACAGCTCGATAACACATCTCAGTTCCATTCCCAGTCTGAAGAGCTAGATGCTTTCAGGAAACTTTTTCACTGTAGATGTGACAAGAAAAAGGAGTTCAAAACAGAACATACTAAATAAATTCACGCTTAGAAAGAAAAGGTGCTTGGGTTCTTCATCATTGTTGCTTCCTCTTAGAGTTTCCTTTTCCTGGTGGTGCCTTATTATGCTCACTTTGGTAAACACAATTAACATCATATGTCATTATATCCATACAAGCTGTTTTGCCAGGCACACAGCTACTCTCGAGATATCTAATTCAGCAAGGTAAACATTAACAATAATTCCATTAGCTCCTGGAGTTTTGTGTCTGATGAAAGTCGTGCAGCTGCACATAAGGGGCTAGATTAGAATCATAGAATAATAGAATGGTTAGAGTTTGAAGGGACCTTAAAGGTCATCTAGTTCCGACTCCCCTGCCATGCACAGGGACACCTCCCACTTGACCAGGTTGCCCAAAGCCCCACCCAACCTGGTCTTGAACACTTCCTGGGATGGGACCTACACAACTTCTCTGGGCAACCTGTGCCAGTGCATCACCACCCTCACAGTAAAGAATTTCTTTCCAATATCTAATCTAAATCTACCCTCTTCCAGTTTGAAACCCCCACACACCCCCATCCTATCATGACTCTCCCTGATAAAGAGTCCCTCCCCATCTTTCCTGTAGGCCCTCTTTAGGTACTGGAAGGCTGCAATAAGGTCTCCCCAGAGCCTTCTCTTCTCCAGGCTGAACAACCCCAACACTCTCAGCCTGTCTTCATAGAAGTGCTCCAGTTCTCTAATCATCTTTGTGGCCCTCTTCTGGACTCGCTTCAATAGGTCCATGTCCTTCTGATGCTGGGGTCTCCAGGGCTGGACACAGTACTCCAGGTGGGTTCTCACCAGAGCAGAGTAGAGGGGGAGAATCACCTCACTCAACCTACTGGCTACATTTCTTTTGATGCAACCCAGGATGGGGTTGGCTTTCTGGGCTACAAGAGCACATTGCTGCCTCATGCTGAGCTTCTCATCAACCAACACCCCCAGGTCCTTCTCCTCAGGGCTGCTCTCAATCCATTCTCTGCTCAGCCTGTATTTATGCTTAGGATTGCCATGATCCACATGCAGGACTTGCACTTGGCCTTGTTGAACTTCATGAGGTTTGCATGGGCCCACCTCTCAAGGCTGTCCAGGTCCCTCTGGATGGCATCCCTTCCTTCCAGTATGTCGACTGCTCCACACAGCTTGGTGTCATCAATAAACTTGCTGAGGGTACACTCCATCCCAACATTCATGTCACCAACAAAGATGTTAAATTGTACGGGTCCCAGTACAGACCCCTGAGGAATGACACTTGTCACTGCTCACCACTTGGACATCAAGCCATTGACTGCAACTTTTGGAGTGCAGCCATCCAGCCAATTCCTTATCCACTGGAATTGGTCAAATCCATGTCTCTCCAACTTAGAGACAAGGATGTCATGTGGGACAGTGTCAAATGCTTTGCACAAGTCCAGGAAGATGACATCTGTTGCCCTCTTCTTATCCACCAACTTTGTAATGCCATTGTAGAAGGCCACCAGGTTTTTCAGGCACAAATTGCCTTTAGTGAAGCCATGTTGGCTGTCACCAATCACCTCCTTATTTTCCATGTGCCTTAGCAGAGTTGTCAGGAGGATCTGCTCCATGATCTTGATGGGCACAGAGGTGAGACTGACCAGCCCATAGTTCCCTGGGTCTTCCTTTTTTCCCTTTTTAAAAATGGGGGTTATGTTTCTCATGTTTCCCCTTTTCCAGTCGTTGGGAACTTCACCAGACTGCCACCACTTCTCAAATATGATGGATAGTGGTATAGCAACTTAATTCACCAGTTCCCTCAGGACCTGCAGATGCATCTCATTAGGTCCCATGGACTTGTACACCTTCATGTTCCTTAGATGGTCTTGAACCTGCTCTCCTACAGTGGACAGTATTAGGCACATTATGGAGAGTATGGTTGCAGCAAAAATGGACTAATGAAAGTTTCAGGCCTGAAAGGTGAGGGAAGTAAGGAAAAAAGTGGTCATTACTGGTAGTTTGTGGTGCAAGAGGACTGGGACCCATAGAACAAATCTGTAACACTACTTGAGCATTGCTGCCTAATGACCCCAGGCTGGACCTGGAGTCCAGACCTAGGGCCTGTGTTCTGCAAAGATGGGGAAAGTATAAGACCATATGGGCAGTGAAACTGGAAAACTGCAGCCAGTTTATAGATTTGCATTTCTGCTTTCCGTGGTCTGAAATGCCTCCAAGGACAGTATTGCATGACTGGCATTATTTGTGTTGGGACTTCGTTCACCTTGTCTAAAATATTAATAACTAGCAAGTGATCCTGAGAATGCTTGAGGCTGAGGTGTTAATTGAGATGGTGAAATGGGATCTCACCATCTAATAACAATATACAGTGAAGTTTCCTGTCTCCACACAGGTTCCTCTAACAAAGGGGAAAAAATTACCCTCTGTTCTTATACAGAAAATTACTGGTTTGTATTTTCTGACACAAAAACCCACTGGGAATGTGGTGCTAGCCAAAAGTGTTAGTTTCATGCCCCATACTTGAAAAACGGCATGCCCTTTCCCATCCTTTATATTTTATCTAACAACAACATTTTTCAGTTTTCTCTGTCTAATTTATAAAAAAGACTTCCTTAAAATAAAGTTACTTGCTTGTAGACCCACTGTTAACAAGATTTACTTCATTACAAATGATTAGCAAAAATCCAGTCCTTGCTCAGTAAGCAATAAAATTTAATTTTTCACATCAATAAGACTACTTTGCAGGATGCTTAACAGTGGGGAATTTTTAAATCAGGAGAAAAAGAATGCATTTTCCTCTTATAGATAATGACTGAAACTTTTGATGTCTATTCTGTAGAAAAGAAAAATATAAAATTCCACTTTAATTGGAGTGCCATTATAAAGAGTAACTATGCTTGATGTCTTTTGTCTTTGATGATTATTGGTCTTTTAAGACTGCAGGTTCTGGATAAAAGTGTTTGTCTTTTATTTATGGACCAAACTACAAGGACATATTTCATTCTTCTGTGAAAACAGATCATCCAAATAATCTGAATATCAAAAGAAATATTAGCATCTAAAATTCATCTCCTATGCACTCATGTCTAGGCTAGGAGCATCTCTTTTCTCATTTTTCCTGATGTGGGTTTCTTGGGGATGCATAAGTTTTATGATTTTTCAGCAACGATATTTAAAAAAAGAAAAAAGTAAAGTAAGAAAGTTTTCCTGTACAGGTATTACAAACTATCATCAGAGGTTCAAAAATTCCAAGCTTCTGCTTGCTACTGAGAGGGAAACATGACTCCTACCTGAATCAGAAGAGATCACTGTAAACAAGGCTTTGCTACATCAGCTGTGCTAATCTGAATATTATTTAAATTTCATGGAAAGCCTCAGAAACAACATATTATCATTCATCTAGGATTTGTTTGAAGTCAAGAATTTTATTGCTTTGTGTATGCAAAGCCACTTTTATTTAAAGTGGCACCAACTTCACAGCAGGGAATAAAGTGCTTATTCTAATGCAGCTTGTTCCTATATATTGGGATTTTTATACAGGATTTTTATTTCAGTGAATAAATTACACCTCCAACAAAAATAGCTTTATCACTTAATTTAAGTGTCCAATAGAAACTGGGTTCTAATGAGGAAAGGAGAAGTTCTAACGAAGAAAGTAAAAGGGAGTGATTCCATATGTTACAAAAAGGATTGTACAAATAGCTGGAGTGTTAGAAGTAGCATATCTTCTCCACGTATGAAGAGGCTTGATCTAGCAATGTCTGCACTGATGGCTGCATCCAGCTGCGCTCTTCGTAAACATGTGCTAATCATCGGAGAGAAGGAGAAAAAATCAACCAGACACTATCCTAACCCCACTAGGAGTGCTCCATGCGTTGTTGACCACAAAACCTGATGGGTCTTAAATGTGCCAACCCAATTGCTACTTGGGTTTCAATATCCTCACCTCAACCTCATCCCATTAAAGCAAAATGAATGCCTAAGCAGCTCACTGAATCAGAGCTGTAGCTAGTGATAACATATGAATAAGTTAAATGATGTAAAGTCATCAGACACCAAAAAAACCCAGCTATCTTCCCTGAAAAAAATTAGTCTTCCATTAGGACAGGATTAGGCCCAGACTAGCAGTAGGTGAGGGCATGCCAGAAAAGATCACAGAATCACAGAATATTCAGGGTTGGAAGGGACCTCTGGAGATCATCTAGTTCAACCCCCCCACCAGAGCAGGGTCACCTACAGCAGTTGCACAGGACAGCGTCCAGGCGGGTTTTGAATGTCTCCAGAGTGGGAGACTCCACCACCTCTCTGGGCAGCCTGTGCCAGTGCTCTGCCACCCTCAAAGTAAAGAAGTTCCTTCTCATATTAAGATGGAACTTCCTACGTTCATTCAAATGTGGTTTTAAAGCCAGGGCTCAGTTTAGTCTTCCATGACCAATCAAAGCTCAGTTACCACCCACACCCATGTCAGGGTCTGAACTTGGTCTGGATTATCCCAAACCATCATTTGAACATGTCAGATCTGTACCTTGTCAACATATATGTGTTGTTATACAACATTTGTCAAAAACATGAACTGAAGTAATTTCATAGAAGTAGATTTATGTATAGAATTGGCAGGGTTTTTTTCAGATTGATTGATTAAAAAAATTGTTGAGGCCAAATTTGCCTAGAAAATAGTAAAAAAAAAAAAAAAAGCAATAGTTTCAGACACAGAAAAAAGAAAAAAAAAAACAAAACAGAGAAAAATTGTGATAAAATGCATCATTTCTACATTGCTAGGCACTATTTCCATGTTGCAGGTGAGAAACTTATATGGAACAGGACAAAATACAGTTTCAAAAGCCCTTGGTTTTATTGCAGAACAGCCCTTGGGCAGGACTGCATGTAATGCTCCTGACAAGCCTTGATGGAGTATTGGCCTCTGCTCTGGCCATGGGAGCCGAGCACTAAAAGAAGTGAATTTTAAGAGTTACCAATGCATTACATCTCTATATCCCAAACCACACACCACCTCTATCTAATCTCATAACCCACTGTAATTTTCATCTAGTTAAATGGTAGGTTTTATATAAAAGGCTAATCTTTCTTTGATTTTTCACCTTCACTCTGTCACTGGTTTTCAAAGATGTGCTGACTGGAGCTCATGTTGAGTGAGAGAGGGGCAAGGTGACACAATTACTTTTGAATCTCATTTCCCGGATGCATCAGGATCTGTAATAAGGCAAAGATCAAGCTCTGCCATTATGGACAAGCTCAGGGGTGGAGGGGTTGGCTCTTACAAGGCACCCAGAGACAGCAGAGTGAGGGCTGTATAAACAGAAAGAGGGAAGAAAGGAAAGGAAGCAAAGAAAGGAAAGGAAGGAGAGAAAGGAGAGAAAGGAAAGAAAGGAAAGAAGCCCAGCTCTTCTAATCTTTCCCTCCTTATTTGCGTCCATCTCCCCTGCTTTGCTCAGAAGGTGTCTTTCTAAACTTGAATATTGAAAATAAATAAATCAACACCTGATAAAAGTGAAATTTAGAACATGTCAAGCAGCACCAGCTTAGTTTTGTTAGAAACTAGGCTTTAAGACAAGGGTTGGAATCACTTCTGAGCCCAGGCTGGGGAAGACAAACAGGAAGAAATAATTGGGGTGAAGGGAAACTCCATTTGGTTTGAAAACTTCTGGCTAAACTACAGAAACAAAACACTGAAAAATGTAACAAAAACCTTTACTGCCATTGACTGCCCTCCGACTGGTCACCACAGTGCATTGTTACTTGGGATGCTGAAAAATTTAATCTCACTTGAAAACCTTTGTCCTGAGAGCAAGCTTTTCAAATAAGAATAAATCTGCACAAGAAATCCAGCCTTCTGCATAGCTCGGGGAATGGATAGTGATGGTTCTTTGATGTTCAGTCTCTTGGAAAGCAACTTAGATCACATTTGCCCTTCCTCCTGCCTGTGGCATTGGCTTCTAAGAGAGTTGGCCTGCTTAAATTTTAGCTTTGAATTAAGAAGTTCAGTAAAGGAGCATTAAAGTTGGTTCCCAATCTGACTTTGAAAGTTAGTGTTCAACTTCAAAAGGAAATCTAGCTGCCCACGAATGCTGCTGACCCAAACAGCTAGGCAGATGCTGAAAGAAAGGACACTTTAGTTTCATCGTTTTGATATGGAGATAGGAAATGAGGAATCAAGTAAGAAAAGTGAACAAGAGAAGGGAAATTTAAGAGGAAATACTACCCAAAAAAACAAAGGAAGGAGAACTGCTGTGATGAACCCAAAACTAACTGCAAAACAACCATAACAAAAAAGAAGCTAAGAAAGTGCCCTCGGGTGTCACCTTTGAGGCACATTGCGTCAAACTGGTCTCTGTACTAGTAACATGATTCATCTTTGTGGCAGGCTACCGGGAAGCGATAGTCAAAGAAAGGTTTGATTACCATTTTCGCCTGTTCCTCAGCTATCTCTTGCCCTGCTCTTCTCTTGCTATTAAAACATTACTAGATACTTTTGTAGAAGAGTGGCTGTTTATTGGCACCCAAGTAGTTTTGTGCACATCAGTTCTAACCTGAAGTGCTCTGAACCACCTACTCTTCACCCAGAAACCCGCCTCCTCTCTGTGCATCTCAACTGCTGTGCAAATGTCCCATAAACTGGGCATGGGTTTCCAGTCCACGAGATGGACACCTCACATTTTGTAACAGCTTTTCCTTTTCAGAGGTCATCCCTCACCTGCTGACAACAGGGAGCACTGCAGAACATTTGCTGGAACTGGAAGACTCAGGTGGGAACATATTTGTTTGTTCTGCACTTCTGGGTTATTCCTGATGAATGTGACTAAGCAGATGGATGATTGGAAGAGTGTGAAGACATTTTATAGTTGCATATTTAATGGGTGTCTATGTCAGCCTGAAGAAATCAATACAGTAAATATTTAATCTCAAAATACTATTAACAATACACCAGCTAAAGATCATTCCTGACTGTTGGAGCACTTCTTGAATATCTGAACACTTAAGGGTCTCAGGATACTTTAGAGAAACACAAAATTGCCAACTAGTGCAGACCCAGAGTTTTTTTCCAAATTGCCTGTGTGTAGTCTCATCCCTTCACAGCAACGCACAGTAAGAACAGAACTTAAAATGGTGAAAGACTTGATGGGCACTGCATGAGACACCTCAACCCTGAAAGAAATGCGTTTGTTGGAGATACTATGCAATGAACACAGCAATATCTCTTCCTGACCCAAACAGATACACAAGCGTAACATCCACTTTGTCAGTAACCTCTGCGATTCTGTGATCCCTGAAGCTCAAGGTATAGCTAAATAATCGAAACACTACGAAAAACAACGATGTTGCCCCTCCTGACAGTGAAAATGGAAGAGAGGAATCATTCTAGGGGGAAAAGAGAGGAAGAATAGTGACAAATGACATACCCATATTCTTCCCCTGCAGACCATGGTTGCATTAGCAACAGCAGAGGTGTCCCTATGCAGCATGCAGGGACAGGCAATCACCCTGAGTTCTGTGAGCCAAGGGTCAAATCAGTCTCCACCACAACATGCAAGAAAAAAGAGATATGTTATGAAGGTCAAGTTTCTGAAACATCCAGAGGGACTATCATTAAAAAAAAAAAAAATATTAATCTGAGTTGCGCAAAAGCGCAATTGCTTACAGCTTAAAGCAGAAGCATGGTATGTGTTACCTGGGCCCTTCTGAGCCAATTGGCAAGTTAGAATGAAATATCATTGAGGAGAGAAAACCAAGGCCCTTGATGGAGATCAGGCCCTTCTCATCCTTGATCTCCTGAACAGAGGATGAATGAAGCAACCGGAGATCCGGTATGTCCCAGGTTGTAGCTCCACACCTCTGTCAGGCATCACCCAGGTTTGAAAACTTATCTTCTCATGTCCTCCCAGACACTAGAGGTGTGCAGGTTGAGAAAGGCTTCTCTGTTTCAGAGCTTTGATCCTTTCTCTGTTTCAGTTACATTTCCCTGAAATATGTAACCCCTCTCCTGGCGTCCTGATCTCCAGAACATCCAATATACTGAGCACGTACCTACTTGCCTTTACTCTATAGGAAACATGTGCATTCAAGGTGAGGTTGGACAGGGCTCTGAGCAACCTGATCTACTTGAAGGTGTCCCTGCTCATTGCAGGGAGGGGTGGACCTTTAAAGGTCCCTTCCAACCCAAACTATTCTATGATTCTATGATCCCATGATTTTATTGTAAGTGGGATCAAGGCTTAGCTCAGCTTCAGCAACTGTTTAATAGATACCCTGCAACAAGGCCTAACTGTACCACCCCATCCAACAACACTTTAATTCAGGACTTTAATTTCTCAACTACACATTTACTTTCCCTTATTTTATTTTTGCTGGAAAACAGTAGTAGAAAATTGCTTGCCCATGCACACAATATATAAGTTTGTTTTTTTTTTTACTGTGATAATAAATTTTATGAAAAAATAATATTTTTGTTTTTAATGATTGTCCAAGAAAAACAAAATTTTATTTGATTTGCAGCTATGTAAGTGATGCATTTCACCCATTTTATGATATTTCTTGTCACTATGCAAGGTAAAACATTTCTACATAAACATTTTGTAAGTTAAGCTACATAATATTTAAATGTAAAATCTGTCAATAATTAAATCCAGGAATTGCTGTATTAATTAATTGTGGCAAAGGTAGATGTGGCAAAATGACTGTCAGGTTTTTTCCTTAACAAAACAGAGTATTAAAACATGATCAAGTTTTGCAATACAAAATGAATGGAATGTAATTAGCTTATTTGAACCTTCTAAATCTCTCTTTTCATACTTCATCCCGGTAATTTTCCATTTGTTATTTTTACAGAACCATATTAATGTATCTCCAATTATTTTTAATCATCATCATCTGAATAATTTACCTAAAATCTTTCAGTCTGGTTTCCCTGTTCAGACTATTTATAAAGGGTATGCAAATGCTCTGGGAATTTAAGAAATACACAATGTGCTAAGAGCGTGCGCAAACACAAAAAGGACTGATGTTTGAGGAAATCCATCCTTCAAGGAATTCACTTGGACCTTCTACCTGCCAGATAATGGAACAAATTAAAATAAATAGAGCTTTCTGCCTTTTTGCCCTTTTCACTCTTGCCCATATTATCCTGAGGACCGAATACCTGGTCTCTGTTGCCTGCTGTACAAAGGCAGAGGACTGGCTTGGTTGAGAATCTCACAAGACTTGAAGGTGGCACATCATGCATGTTTCCTGCTCAACAGCTCAGCAGCTGGTGTGGAAATCCCTCAGCACTGCAAGCCTCCTACGGTATTTCCCATGGGAAGATATTGATAGAGTCAGAAATGGAGCTGCAAAATCTTCATGTTGCCAGAAGATGTGTTTTGCAATGTAGCTCCATATTTTCTTGATTTTTTGCTTGCAAAACAACTCTGTTATTCTTTAAGTGGATGAAGCACATCCACTAAGTAAAATGAAACACATTGACTGCCAGCCCGGAAGGAAAAACTGGGATAGAAGAGAAAAAGGAGTTCGTAGGCTTCACCTCTTCTAGAAAAGGGGGTTGGATCTCAAACATGGTGCTGTCTGAAATGTCACCTTGACAAGCACTCACAGGGAGATGGAGTTCCAGCTGGAGTGTGTAATTCTGCGGGCAGAGCTGGTGGGAAATCACAGGCAGCTCTGAGCATAACAACTTCCCAGGACTGCAGAGAGCTGTGAAATCCCTATAGAAAAGCAGTGTCTCACTCACACTACCAAATGCTGGAAATGAAAAATGCCATTTGCCACAACCCAAGAGCCCAATACCTTCACCTCTAACTTGGTGTAAACTCTGGCTGCACACAAGAGAGGCACAAAGTTTGAGACTTGCAATAGATTCGGGGAAGTAAACATCCAAAACCCACTGGAAATGACAAATAATGGCCATAGTGGCCCATAAGGGCATTTTTTTTTACATACCAAGGCAGGCATCTTCTGTCAAACTTGGCATGAAGTGGAAGGGGCTGTGTGAGGCAGGGAGAGGCATGACAGTATCATACACACTTGTATTCTCTACTACAGGAGAGTGAAGCTCATTTCTTTAAATAAGATTACCAAGCCAGATCATTCCTGACACAAGGCAAATACCTTTATCTTAACATCCAGCAAACTTCTTGAACCAAGGGAGCACATGGCAGGAAAACAGGAAATGCAGAAGTAAAAGATGTCTGCTAATTATCCCCCTCGTGAGTTGAAAAACATGTTAGATTCCACAAAAAAAAAAAAAAAAAAGATAACAGGAACTGTCAAGGTTGCCCTGATCAAGACACAGTGAAACATAAAGTCTCTTTATTATAAACAAGCCCGAAGCCTACCCAAACTGTTACTGCATTTGGAAACTTCAACCTGCCTTGCCTTCACCATCGATTTACAAGGAGTTATTATTGACAACCTCAGTGAAGAATACTGTTCTCTTTTTTCCTAGCATAACATCTTCCTCTGCCTTGATTACAATCTTGAGGGCAAGTACTAACACAGATAGGAAACTGTAATGCTAAAATAATCACAAATGTCAAACTGAAGTTTTAAAAAAGCCACAGCAAGTTGTTAAATGAGGATAAAACCACAACTCTCCAAGGCAGATATTCTGAAATATGTCTGTCCACAAACATGACAAATGCAATGAGAATAGGCTTAGAAAATTTAATTTGAAGTGTACTGTTTTCAGAGTCTCTGAGGAATGGAAAAGTAACTTACACTTGAGAAAGCTTCATTATAACTATGCTGTTGCTACACGAAAATAGCTGTACATTTTTCTTCACATTGGATTTACATTTTGGAACAACCTGCCAGGATTAATACTGATTCAGGTATAAATGCATTGTGCATGATGTAGCATTTTGTCAAAAAAAAAAAACAAACAACTTTGCATCTCTTTGGCAGAGACAGCCATCATTTTTCAGTGCTCACCCTTCATTACCAGAGTTCTGCTGTTGTTCTAACATACATTTTATTTATAAATAACCCACTGGAGTTTCACATGTACAACCACATTACATCTCATTAGAGTCAAACCACTGACAATACCGCATGCCAGTCCCTGGAAGGGGAACGGGCAGAAAATGGGAACTGACAGAACAGACATTTCTGTACATCCCTCTCTTTGCCCCCCTTCTCGGGAGAGTTCAAGGCACTGTGCTCATTAAACATCTGCCTTACAGTAAGCAATATATTTTATTAATGTTACAAATACTTCACATCATTCATAAATAAAGAACAGATTCATTTTTTATGAATTCCCCACGATAAGGATTTTTTGTGTGTGTTCAGGCTCCCGCTCAGACTTCAAAATGTCTTTTCTCTGCTTTGACAAGGTCTGTTTGACAAAGGCAGAAAGCTGTCCTTCAAGCCAATAAGTCACACAATCATAAGCACAGGGAAAAAGCATGTGTTCTCTGTTACGTATTCCTAATCAGCATGACACTTCAAGTAAGTTACTTTATGCAATACGAAAATGACCTTGGATTATTACTTTGACTCATATTTTATGTTGTCAGCCTGCAGAATTTTAATTGGAATTGAGGATTCAGGAAATCACTATATTTGATCCATTGACTTCTTAAAACCCTGAAAATTATTGTAATTTAAGCAGTATCAGAACAAGAAGAGGACTTTTGCAGTATCATTTTAGGAAACTAGGTCCAGGTTATTTCTAATAGGTACGGGGATACTTGTAGTTCGTTTGCCTCTCAAAGTATTCACATCTGACTGAAGTCTTTCAGATTCTGAAAAGATTTATACAGCTGTCACAGCGAAAACTGCCTACAGCCCACAGAATTAACAGGGCAAATATTCTGTCCATTTGCTGTCCAGAGGGCTGAATGTGCTACTCCCAATCCTTCCTGTTTTGGGAGCGAAATCTGCACCCGGTTTAAGATGCCATTTTGCAGAGGTTGCGAAGGTGATGGAAGGAGCTTTTTTTCTTGACGTGATTGTTTTCAAGTTGACAATAAAGAATCCCAGTAAAGTCCTCCCCCCTCACCTGGAAATTGGCGTGAGTTTTGCACATCAGTTCTTTTACGTCTTCCCATACATACCACAGGAATTCAAGAATTATCATCAGAGCAGCTACGCTGCTAGCCCAAGATACACCGCTTGACAGAGGCTGTGGCCAGCTGTGGCAAGAAATCCTGTAGCCAACCAGCAGTGGAGAACACTCACCACGGACCCTGAGCTCTGAAAAGTTGAAGATGTGCCTCTCTTAGCATCCACATTCTCATTCCTATGCTGCATCTTCCCTGCAGAACCCTGCAAGGCATAAGCTTGCCCTTCTCATAACTTCCTTTAAAAAGCCACTGCATGATCCTGTTGTTAATGTCCGTTATTATAATTCTGAATAACCTTGTAATCCTGAAAAATGATGGGTTTTTTTCCACCACCTTACTCTCGCCTGGCCTTCAGCTTCAGCAATATCATATGATAATGAGTTCCACAAACGAGGTGGAAGTTGTGTGAGAAAGTAGGTCTGCTTTTCACTTTTCCATCCGTTTTTTTAATAGCGCGATGCTAGGACTGGCTTCAACCATCTATACCAAAGGCATATTCTGAGTCTACAAAACATAAGGTTTGGTTTCTTCTCCTTGTACTTTTAGACACATAATCATTTCTTCTTCAGATAGGAATAAACCCAAAACTTCCTGCAACAGGAAATGAAGTTAAAAAAAAAATCCTCCTCTGCAGCTTCTAAGAATTTCTAGTTCCAGCCCAAAGGTGCTCCTTTTCTGGGAATCTGAAGCAATTATCAAAATAATAATAAAAGGGGCACAGCAAAAGATGATTGTCTGTAACCTGTGACAGAAAGTCATTCCCCATTCTGCACTCAGCTCTAGCCAAAATCATCACTTTGATTTATTACCAAAACCAGGAAAATGAAGAGGAAAATATCTTTTCTTTGTTAAAGGGACAGACTACCCCTAAAAGTCAGGCAAGCATTTCTACATTATTTGTCTTCAATATGCTGTCTAAAAACATCTTTTTCGATCTTTTTGTGTGTGTGCATTGTTGTGCAGCATTGTAACACAGAAAAAGGGGTTGGCCAAGGCATAATTTCATTGATCTTGGACTTTCAAGCTATTATTTGATTTCCCAAGAAAAATGAACTTTGCTTTAATCCTATAGCAGCTTTCTTACAGCCATTACAAAAATACTGGAAATTAATTTGCTTTTCCATTGCCTCAGGAACTAGATAAGTATCTTTAAAGTTTCAATTCTGCCTACACCCAAGAAGTATGTAAGGCTGGGCAGATATGGGCAGGCAAGATATTACAGTCCACTGACCATTAGTCTGAAAGGCTTTAAGAAATGGTGGGAAAATAGAAAGCAGTCATTTTGACATTAATTGACATCAATTGGAGAACATTTAGATCAAAAGGAAATACTTGAAAAGCAATCCTAAGAACAGCGAGCATGGTTTCTTCTTCTGCAAAACAAAGCCAACCTAATTTGTCCCAATTATTCAAAGCTATACTAGAGGTGGGCAAACCTTCTGGATTTGTGAACTTCTGAGACTACTTTCTAGGTTCATAAAAACCAATTAAGCCCTATCAATGGATTTGTTAAAATGTAAATAAAGCCGAAATAGTTTTACTTGTACACTAAGGCCAAATGGCAACAAGAATATAGGGGCTGTAGTCTGCAGCCACTGCACACTTGCAGATTCTAGTTATGTTTCATACACCGGGTGTGTGCTTAAGGCACCACAGTCCATTAAGCCATCCTTACACTCCCTCTGTAGTGGCAAGTAAAGAGCCCTTGGTTTTCCACCTAGTCCAAACTACTCTGCCCGCTTCCGCAAGTTTTCTGAAGTTACCACCTTATTCAGAAAAGAAATGCTG
The DNA here is from genome assembly GCF_000708025.1 of Charadrius vociferus. Lineage (NCBI taxonomy): Eukaryota > Metazoa > Chordata > Aves > Charadriiformes > Charadriidae > Charadrius > Charadrius vociferus. The sequence continues at coordinate 5,122,510 of NW_009647680.1, forward strand.
CATGTCATATATTAATGATGTTACCACTTACTGAGCTAATACCAGAGCCCTTACATGGAGCCCCACAAATAGTAAGTCTGAATCCCCCTTGATCCCAAAGCTTGATACAGGTTTCTCTTGGTCTTCCTCCCTCAAAGTTTGATAATGTCAGTCTCTTCCCAATAGATTTTCTTTGTATCAGTGAACTTACAAAAGGTGTGCCAGGTCTGAATGTCTCTCTCAGGCCACATCTCAACAATTGGGTGTCTTCCTCAGCTATTCCCCCGCTTCTGAGACTGGCTTGTGTTACATTCATCATACTCCCTGTCTTTTTTTAAATAACCCGATCTCTTTGGCAGCATAGCTCTTCTCTGACAGTTAAGAAGAAAACTGTAGCCAGATTTTTATATGCAGTAGAGAAGACCAAGGTAGGGAATGCCCTACCCTACCTCAAATGACAAGGAGATTGGGACAGACAGTACAGGTTGAACTTCTCTGTTCTGTTTCTTCGGTTAGGATGAGGCTGCCTCTATCCCTTACCACTGACAGCTTCACCAGTACTGCTCAGGTAAGGGGGTAGTTTGATGAAGCATTAGATGTTTAATCCCAGTGAAGTTAACCAAGTGCATTGACAAACTCTCATGCAACTACAGCTCTGAGAAATGTTTCAAACTCAGGGCACACATTTCATAGAATCATAGAACAGCTTAATTTGGAAAAGACGCTTAAGATCATTGAGTCCAACCGTAAACCTAACACTGCCAAGCCCACCACTAAACCATGTCCCTAAACACCACATCTATGCGTCTTTTAAATGCCTCCAGGGATGGCGACTCAACCACTTCCCTGGGTAGCTTGTTCCAGTGCTTGATAACCCTTTCAGTGAAGAAATTTTTCCTAATACCCAATGTAAACCTCCCCTGTTGCAATTTCAATTACCTGACGGGAAGACGCAGAGAAAATGGAGCAAAACCATTTGCAGAGATACACAAGGAAACTGTGAGACAACAGACACGAGTGGTAACATGGGAAATTAGAGTGGGGGGTGTTCGTTTCTTTGTTTTACCATGCAGGTGTTCAAATATTAGAACAGCTTGCCCAGAAAGGTTGTTGAATTTCCATTCTTGGAGACAGTTAAAGCTTGACCAGGCAAGGCCCTGAGCAATCTGATCTAGCTGGCTCTGCTTTGAGCAGGGATTGAACCACAGGACCCCCAGGTGTCCCTTCTGAACCAGACCACCGAATGAATCAGTGATTTTACATGTCTTGCTGAATTGGGAACTAAGACTGTAGAGAAATGGTTCTGGTAACATTTTTTCCACGCATAAGTCACACTAGAAGATTACGTGTATATCCCAAATAAGTTTGCAGTCATATTTGGTCTTTTAAATTCCTTTTTTTTTCCACTGTATTCCTGCAGACCGAAAGAAGGACTATTAATGATAACCATTTTATTGCCTTAACACACCTTCTAAACCACATCTCCCAAACCACATCTCCCTTCAAAATGTATTGTAATTCTTATATTTCATTTCTATATTTGCTTACTGTCCTTTTTTCTCATGTTCTGAAAAGAATTCAGAATTGGAAATGTCTGGATGGTGCTATCATTATCATCATTTACAATCATCTTCCTTTGCCCCCCACTACTCAAATAATATAGGAGGAAAAAAGAGAGCAGTTCGCGACTATTGCAAGCACTATTATCATGAAAAATTCACCCAGAGCTAGATCCATTAAGGAGTCAAGTGCCCATGTCCTAACTAAAAGTCTCTGTGTGTAACAAAGCCCAAAAATTATTTTCTTATATTCCAGTCACTCAGCTGCTAGGTCATGCTGTAGCACCAGTAGACCAGGAATAAAATTTCCTACAGATGTGCTCTGGTCCAAGACTGCTAAGGTCTAAGCATGCTGGAGAGCCAACCCTGCCACAAACAGGGCAGTGACCCCCTCCCCACCACATCGGCTACTACAGATTGTCTCAGGGAGTACCAACCAACCAACCAACCAACCACACACCAGATGAAGGAATGTTCACCTTTTCCAAAACAACGTGGTTAGGACAGTCACCTCAGAAGCCAGAGGTCTACCTGGTTTCTCCCGTGAGGCAATTAGTCTAATCACCAGGGAAAGCTCTCTTTTGCCATCATATCGAAACTGTTCTGCTTTATATGATGTATTTAAATATTACTGAGCCACATGGCAAGTAAGAAGATCTCTATAGTAAAGTGTTTAGCGTGCACTCATGGCCAGGGCAATACTCAATTCTACTCTACCTCCAATCAGAACATAAATCCTGGTTTTCCATTGTTATTGCTTCAGGCTTGAGGACATATTCGGGCCTGATGTCATAATGATTTCAGTCCCTACATTGATTCATCCTAATTGTAGTAGGACTAATGTATTTTTCAGTCATACCTGGAGATGCAAAATGGTCATCAGCAGACAGATGAGCTGCCATCATTTCCACCAGTTCCTGCTGTTATCTTCTCATCTGCACATCATTGACTTTGGCCAGATGCCCCAGTTGCATGCAACCAGCCAGAAGACATTCATGATCTGAAACAAACTTTCATGACCTGACACTTTATTGATAAAAGCAAATTTGCAAGGCATTTAAATATGCAGTGTTTGTGAACTGTTTTGATATTTTGCAACATTTTGGTAAGTATCTTTCTGTGAATGCCAGCTGCAATTCAAGCTAAATCTAATTCAGATTTGCAACAAGCCAAATGAAAGATACGTGATTTACCTAAAACAATGAAAAGCAATTTGAGCAATAACCTTGAAACAAAGAAACAATCTATAATAAACATGATGGTTTTATTGTTGTAAATTTTTATAAGTGTATAATTGGCTTATTTTCCAAGTACATTTTCCCATTTTGTCTAAATAAGGCACAAGGCAAGATTTCTACTGCTTAATTTAGGTGTCTAAATTGACAACAATATTTCATGTTTGAATTCAGAAGGATTATTTGTGACTTGGAACTAATTTCCAGACTGCCTGACCCTTACTCCCATGATGGAAGGAATGGATAGAAATAATTGCAATGTGGTATTAGGCAGACTGCCTATTTAAAGTCCCTAACGCATCTGTCAAAACTGCTGCTCTCAGGTCACTACGCATCAATAGAATCTTCTTTTTTAAGCTAGAACTTTATTAAATGAAGTCTTTCTTTTCATCTAATTTTGTGAAATATACCTCATCAGTATAAGTTAATAGTCTTACATGACATTTTGAAAGTCAAAGCTACAGTTATGTGTTCATCCTGAGAAGTCTATATATGTGTACTAGTTTTTGGCTAAGATAGAGTTGGTTTTCCTCATAGCTTGTATAGTGATGTTTTGGGTTTGTGATGATAACACAGGGACGTTTTAGTTATCACTGAACAGTTTCTGCTCCTCACACTGCCCTGCCAGCGAGTAGTGTGGGGGTGCACAAGAAGTTGGTAAGGTACACAGCCAGGACAGCTGACCCCAACTGACCAAAGAGACCATACCATATGACATCATACTCAGTAATAAAAGCTGTGGGGAAGAAGAAGGAAGGGGGGATGTTCAGGGTTATGGTGTTTGCCTTCCCAAGTAACCATCATGCAAGATGGAGCTCTGCGTTCCTCGGAATGGCTGAACACCTGCCTGCCAATGGGAAGCAGTGAATAAATTCCTTGTTTTGCTTTGCTTTCATGTACAGCTTTTGCTTTACCTCAACCCATGACTCTTTATCTCAACCTGTGCGTTTTTGTACTTTTACCTTTCTGATTCTCTCCCCTGTCACGCTGGGGGTGGTGGTGAGTGAGAAAGCGGCTGCATGGTGCTTAGCCGCCTGCTCTGGTTAAACTGTGACAATATGGAATTTGTGGAAGTTACACAAGCATCAAGTTTTACATATATGAGTTTCTTCACATGCTTTTGGTGTGAGATGGTACTATCCTGTTTTAATATGAGCTGCAGCTTCTGCGAGTTGTGGTTAGAATGACGCAATGGCCACTGGCCACAAAAGCAAGTAAACTGAATATCTTCTGGAGCGGCAAGCTTCTTATGGATAAGGAAATTTTTTCTTCCCATGTTCTGCACGCTGCTCAGCCTCAAGTGCTTGTCTGTTAAGAGCTTTCAAATGCTCTTACAGACCTGCAAGGCAGCACAGCGTGGACACCCAGTTTAAAAGCACAACTCCTCTCCCTCGCCAACTGTGAAAACTGAGAACAGTTACACCCCTAAATCAGGAGACAACGTTTGGTGGGGGAAGCAGAGGAAGCCATTTTAGCCTACGTTTCTTCCTTTTCTGTCTGTACTGGACCTCATACTTTTGGATGTCCAAGTCTAAGTGGTTGTAACAGCTGTTTTCATAGGGCTGAAAGTTAAACAACCTCACACACAAGAACTATGAATTGGTATAAGTAAAACAGAACGGGGATTAAATTTACAGAGCTATTTTGCATTTTCTTATTGAATTGAAATTATCCTGGGAACTTTGTTGGGCTGTGCCAACAGTCACTTTATTACCCGTGTGAGTTTGAAATTCTACTCTATGATATACGCCAATAAAATCAGAGTGTGTCATTCCTCATATTTCAGAGGTGAAGTCATTGCATCAGACTGCACCAATTGTTACAGAGGAAAGTCACTCCATGCACATTTTAAACAAGGGAAAAGTTTCAACTGTTTTTGTCAGCCTCAAGATAAAAGTACAGTAAAACCATATCGATCCCTTGTGTATCACATAACATTTCCTTTCAATTTGTTTCCCTTGTATTTAATCTATTTGGCTAAGGTGTGTTTTCCAAATAGCATCCATCTCAACCTGCAGACTTCAAGTGATAAAGAGTACAAGACTCCCTGGACAGTTTCCTTTGGTGCTTAATTGCTGTCATTGTTTAAAATGCACACCTTAATTTGACCATAAATATGTCTGCCTTCATCTGGCATTGGAACTGGTTCTCATTTAACATTTCTCTTCTCGACAAAAAAGTCTTTTTATATAAGGTATTTTTCCCCATTCATTTACTTATCTACTATAGTGCAGTCACTCTTCCATCTTCTTTTTGATGCATAAAACGGGCTGAGCTCTTTTAGTCTCTCACCACAAGACTTCTTCTATGCCTTTGCGTCATTTTAAGGACTCTGTAAATATCCCTTCCCGGGACCAACCGGAAGGGTCACGAATCCTCACTCCTTGTCACCTGCCTTCCATCTTTCCCTTGGCTGGAAGGCCTGGACGAGCAGTGCTCTGCAATTACTCCTACCCCTTGCAATCTCACATTTGGCATGAAACCTGGCTCACAATGTGCATTTCTCTTATTTTCCCCTTGTTTTTTCTTCAAGCCAGGCTTGAGAGTTGAACTCCAAAGGATGCTATTTTTCTTAACACATAGAGGCAAAGGCAGTGGTTGCCAAGCAACAAGAGCCATAGGAACTTTTTTTTTTCTGAAAATTTCTTCCTCCCACTCAGATTTCTTTCCATTCTGGAAGCTTATAGGTACGGAGTATTTGCATGGAAAAGCAGCCACCTAATGTCCTTTGAATCAAGGCAATGATCAAAGGCTTAAAGGCTGTATCATTATAGAGTTCAGAAGCATCAGGAATTTAATGCTGTCAGATTTGGCTTGGTGGCAGCCAGAATATTCTGAATTTTTAATGCTGTTTTTCCCATCTCAACATTAGACAGAAAATGAGACTAAATTATTAAGACCTTATTGGTAATATCCAATATTGAATCTTGAAGATTCTGACTTTTTTTTTTTTTTTTTCCTGGAAAGAAACCACAATGCTAAAGTAGTTATATCACTACGAGCCCTTCATGTACACCTAAAAATGGAGAGGTACTGTTGACCCCATTGCACATCTTTTGGACAACGAAGGGACGATGATATGTTTGAACTCTATGATTTTCAATGCTTTCAAATTAGCCAGATGGCAGGAATTTTACTTTTCGACCTTTACATTGTTTGTTATATGTAAATCTTGTGAATGGAAACATTTCTGTACTCCTGGACTTAGGTTCATAACCATCTACATCCTGACTCCAGGTCAGACAGAGACCCAAGCATCTGCTGTCACCTCCTCCACACCCTGGTTTCTGCAGAAAGGGAATCCAATAGAAAGATCACAGCTGATCCACAGAGTGATCTTGTCAAGTCTGCAGGCTGGACCCATGGGCGATCAATATGCCCACTCAGACTGTGGTTAGTGACAGCCTCAGTTCACGCAGAAAATCAAGTTCCTTTTTGAATCTCTCTCCTGGACTTACTCGTTTCAGTGAGATTTCTGCTTTACCTGCATCTATGTTTTAGATACCTAGACTACACTTGCACTGGCAAATTAAAGAGTGCAAAGGATTTTTCCAGGCACTGGAATTCAATTATTTATATTATTAAACACATGTTTTTCCCATGCCACCTGGCATTTCTGCAGAGAGAGACTCGGACCCAATCTTGACATGAACACCAGCCAGGAACTATTCCCAGTAGTTGGTTTGGATGCCTATTTTGGAGAGCATGAGAGTTTAACAAGATGAATACAGACCATTTCATTGAACTGCCAGTTGGCCTCAGAGCCAGGAAATATTCCCAAGAAAATTTGGTTTACTGGTATACTGAACTCTATGATTTAGCAGTATCATTGTACACAGCTCATAAAAATTAAACCTGCTTTAATATATGTCTGTGCTCTTTAGATAGTCAATGGGGACAGATAGGTCACTTTGCTTAATTTGAAGTATCTAAACTCAGTGGAAGGAGATGACTCTTCATCTTTTGCTTTCTGTTTAGAAATCTGGACCTCTCCATTGATCCTCCACACAGCATACACGTTTGTTCACTCCTAAGGTCCCCTCTGGAGTGAATGTTCTCAGCTGATCCCAATGTACGGTCCAGAAAATTTTACTCAAGTGATTTCTGATTGAAGAAATTTATTCCAGGCAAAATGGATGAGAACACACCAGATTTTACTCCTACGTTCCCATGCAGTCCTCAGTCCCAAGAGTTCCAACAGGTTTTGCTCCCTCCAACATCTCCACATTCCCTGACAGTGTGTGACCTCAGCCCATGCGACGCTTTTGCCTGGTGGGTTATGAAAACACTTTACTGCAGCAGATGAGGTACTTTCAATTCAAACAAACAAATAAGCAAACAAACGAACTAGCAAATAAGAGGCTTTTTAAAACTTAAGGGCTCCAAAGAGATGCCAGGCAGTCCCTACACAGTACAGTCATGCCCAACCTGCTCTACAGAGCCAAGTCTTGAAAAACGTGGACATAAGCTACTCAGTACCATCATACTGGCAGCCAGGGATCACTTGCTCTTGAAAGACTGCTTCATTAGGTAACTGAAATGTCAGTGAAAGTGGGAAGATCAATTTTCCTTCTCGGGATCATCAGTGCTAAATGATTTGTTGAATATCATCCTAAACATGTCAGAGAGGCATGGCAGAATAGAGGATTAAACTCAGGTGCTCTGAGTTCCAGAGGAATGAAATAGCAACTACTTGCCATCCCTTGCTAACCTCAGCTAACCATCAGTTTTGTGTGCATTGTTCCTTGTTAGTCCTATTCAAACTCCAAGTGAGACTCTAACACTCCTCTGTAGACATCAGCCTAGGAGATCTCCAGACCAAAGCAGTCAAACATACCTTCAAAATAACCCAGACAACCACACTTCACTCTATAGCCTGTTCTTCTCTCCCCAGGGACAATCAGCTTTTGCAGGACATGATTTTCATTCTGCCCCTATAGATGAGTTTCATTAGTTCCAGGGAACAAGCTCTCTCCTAAAGGTCATATTCCCTCAAGTTTCTTTGTAGACACAGCTGGAAGTATAGTTAGATTTCTGCCTTCAGCACTGACTGCACCGAACACTGGTTGGAGAGAAAGTAACTCTCTGTATTTAAACAGCAAGAAGAAAAGTATGTCGTTGTAATGTGAAAATGATTTTGCAGAAATAAAGTTTTTCGGAGAAGGATCATCTTTTTTGAACCCCAGGTAAGTTAGCTGGAAAAAGTGGATGGCCTTCACCCCTTGTGATAAGCAACAAAATCCAAGATAGACAGAACACAATTGCTGTTAGTCCACCCTCGTTATGTTAATCAGTTACACAAAAGAGGATGTTCAGTAGCTCTGGGGTATTGGCAGGGGAAAAGAGAACAGAAATAGTGAGAAAAAAAAAATCATTAGTGACTGTAAAACAGAAAGGGGGCAGAAAATAGGCTGTAATGAACTCCATAACCGGTGTTTCTGCTGAGACCATAATTCTTATAATCCAGCGGACATGAATTCCTTTTCTAGGCCTGTCTTTAGAAGCTATTTTTCAGGTTTCCATTGCATTAGGAAGCGAAGTGGTTATTTTGTGGAAAATGCTTTTCCACTGATAACTGCAGGTTTCTATCCTTTACCAGTTCTCTGCATGAGTTCTTTCTGATGTATAGTGGTTGTTAAGCGTCACCCACACAATTTCCAGGAGGACATTTTGTGCACTGCATGATGTATATCAAATTCTGGGGTAAAAGTGTACGAACCATGGGTTTTGCTGGTTGCACTGTAGGAGTACTAATTGCCATGGCTGTGAAGGTGCCTTGGCGAGTATAACATTTGTTTTGGTGTGTGCTGCATTATGGTAGGATTGCTGCTGCTGGTGGGTCTGACAGATTGGAATATTACATGCAAGTTGGTGCTAAAAGATGTAAGGAGAACAGGGTTTCAATCTTCTTTTGAAACAGACTGCAGTTTCTTTATTTTTTTGGGGGGTGTAGATTGTGGTAGGAACAGAGGCAAAGAAGAATATTTAGTGATGACAGCACAATTTTTACCCCCTCTATCAAAAAACTAAGCATCAGTTAAGTTTTCACTGAACAGATGTACTTCTTATTCGTTCATCTATAAAAGCAAGATGCAGTCTCAGTTACAGATCATACACAAATGTGTGTGGAGAAGTGCCTGTGTGTGTGCCTCCCAGCGGACGCATCTGACTCAGAAGTCTGGAATTCACGAATGGTAAGTTCACTCCTGTGAGAAAAAGACTGAGACAGCAATGTCTTTCATTTTATTTTTCTTTAAAGAGCAAAAAGTACCACATTTTTATGGAAGTTCCTTAAATCCAATCCTCCACAGACAGACAGAAAAAAGGGGTAAGAGACACCAAAGCTAATTCACTGGAAAGCTAGAAATAAAAAATAGTGTTTAGCTTTCGCTGTCAATGCTGGAAACCATAGTAAAATAATACAAGCCTGATAATAGTAAAGGGCTAATGTGAAGCCATATACTTCCAAAAGCAGCCTCACACTTTAAAAGCCTGCCTTTCAGAGAATGGAAGTGCATTTTCAGAAAGGGGGTTCATGGTTTGTTTTATTTTACATTGCCAATCTGGGTACAGTTTGCTGTTTTCATTCAAATATTCCCGAAAACATCTCAGTTTATTCATTTACAGTTAAAAAGCCAGTGCAGGATATTTATTATTATTACCCTATTTAAAGCATCTAATAAAACTGCAGTTACTCTGGGGAACTAAATCAAACCAGTGTAATAATTATCTGGTTGTATGGGTGAGGAAACTGTTTGCTGTTGTTGTCCATTGATGATAGAGGACTTCTAGAAGGGAATACGAAGACAGGAGACAGCATCATTAGCTACAGCAAATATTCACCCACAGTGCCTTTCCTGGGTATCTTAGTGTGACACTGTCTATCACAAAACTGTTCCAGTTGCAATTGAACTTCTATCTTAAACCTGATTTTCTCTTTCAACAGGGATCACGGTCACAAATCATTGGTCTCTGGAAGTAGTGAGAGTAACTTCCGGATTGCACAGATAAAGTACACATAACACAAATCTTTCAGAAAGAGATACAGCAAAAGAAAATTCAAATTCGGTTTACAGCTGCCTCTTATTTATATCAGCACATATGCTTGTATTTATATGCTCCCCAGTCTCAGTTTGTTCCTAAAATTGCACAGCTGGGGATCCAACAACAGTGCATGACCTCTGTCCTTGTCTTCTTAGATGATGATGTGGTTTGAGGACTCATACAACTTTGTGTGTTCACAGGTCTTGCAGTTCCATACAGAATTAGATCCTTCAGATCAGAAAGGATTCCTTCATGAACAAATAATTGTCAAAGTAGTTTTAATCCTTCTGCCACCAAGGTAATGACTCTTCACATTTTGAAAATGCATTACCCTTTCAATGTGATCTTTTGCTATCGTTTATGCTGCTATTCTGATCAAATGTGACTGCTAATGAAGGGAGATGTCCTTGTCTGTGTTGGCAAATTAGACTCCCTTTATATACAGTGGAGAGAAATCGGTATTTCAGAGTATGAGCCATTTCACAAAAGCATAAGCGGCAAGAAGAGGTTAGACAAGTAACACTCAGAAGTAGCTTTGCTTTTCCATTGACTATAATTCAACCTATGGTTGCAAGGCCAGGTGTAGACATCTAGCTCAGATGTAGAAATTTAGGAGCTGAATTAAGGTGGTAGGGTAAGATTCCATTGAAAACTACATTTAGATGTACATAAATAGGGGTCGCCATGCTGCGACAGGTGTCTAGGCTCCCACCACAGGAACTGAAAACCTATGGCTCAGCTCAAGTCTTTGCCTGCACGCAAACCTTTTTGTTGAAGATGCTGCAACCTATCTGGCATCTCCTGCTCCAGAAGGGTACAGGCATGCAGCAAGTCCTACGTCTTTATATGTGTGCAGATCTCTCACATATTTTAGACTATGTCCAATAACACCAGTTGCTTATATTTAGGCAACTGAATTTACCTCTGAATTAGATTTTTTTCTTTGACTCTAAGGGAACCCTAACCACATAGCATGCATACAGACACCTGGATGTAGGTTCCCTAATCTGGAGCTGAATCCCAGTTCTACTGATGGACACTAGGAAAGACTAAGAACTCCCTCCCTCAGGTCCTGATGATGAACAGATTCTGTGAATAACTGTGCCAGTTCTTAACTATATTGTAATCAGGTCATTAAGTTCTTTTTCATTTGGCACACGAACATTCAGATCTCAGCATGAAGGCCTTTGTCACATTCAGAAATGTATCTTTCATAAAAAATGCATCATTAGGTGAACACGTTTTATATAATCATGTACAATGCACAAGGGAACAATGCACAAGGCTTAGTATTAGTTCTTGATTGCCGTTTAACACGACAATCAACTTCTCCGGGATGATGACTTTGGGGTTACCGAGCACATGTTCATCTCCAAGTAACACTGTGCCTGCAAGCCATCTGCCATATTTGAGGAGTTAGCCCCAGACTCATCTGTCCTAACTTAAAGTTCACAACTGGGAAGCATAAGCAAGGAGCTCAGCCAGTCTAAGCTTCTTCAGATCACAGTTACACCCACGGACTGTGTATTGCCATCTCTTGACTAAAGGACCTTTTTGTAATGTAGACTGTGTTTAGTTGCTCAGCATAGGTGAGCTAAGCCTTGCCTTTAAATTTTGAATTCTCTGCAGCTGAGACCTACCTCAACACAGGGTTGAGGGGACACAGCTAGGGCTGTTCAGCGTTACTGCAGTAAAATAATTAAGAATAATAAAATGGCAATTCTTACACAGACAGAATTCCCATTAAAATGAACTTGGAGCTTGGCTTTGGGGGCCAAAAGAGAAGGTTAATTCTGAATCCTGTCTTCTCCCAGAATTAAAAATACCTAGAGCACTGGAAACGTATATTCTGATTTTCAACAAGTGGAAAGAAAAAACTTGCTATAACATCAAGAAATGGATGATCCTGCCAACCAATATTTGCTAAGGTGTTGAAACATGAACGTGTCCTAGAAGATAAAGTATTGACTATTTACTTCTGAGATGTGTGCCTTCATGTAATTTCCCTGGATGTTTCTAAGATCACTCGGTTCCCTAGGGTAGGACATGAAGGTACAGCTGAACTTGTCTTACTAGTTTTCTGCTTTCTGCCTTTTGGTAGTCTATAAACCAGCCAATTGACTTAAATCACAGATTTTCCTGGGAAAAAAATGCAGATAGTCTTATACTGTATTTAATCTGATAGTCATATGTATTAAAATTATTGTAATCAGTGCTCATTTCTGATTGCTGACTAAAAAAGAAAGAAAGTTTTACATTTAAAATCTAAGAGACAGTTACAGAACCTCAGCTGTATTCTTAGCTCCGATACTTACTTGGTGCCTTAATTAAGTCCATTATTGGTTGATTTTCAGAAGTGCTGAGTGCTGAGAGCTGTTGTTTCTATTGACTTCATCTTTAAAAAGCAGCTGCTTAATACCATGGAAACTTAAGCTACTAATCTCTCCCCATCTCTGTTTCCCTTTTTGAAACTGGAGACATTTAGTATTTACCTAACCTTCAAGGGTATTTGGAGGCTAAATCCATTAGTGATTGAGAGGCAATCAGAAAATTTGATTTATTCAATGGACAAGTCTATAAATAAAATAAATAAAGATGGAATGCCAGATCTCTGACATACAGCAATTCCTTCCAACATAAGCTCTTTTGAAAACTGTTTCACTCCTACTATTTCAAGAAAAAATGGTGAGCACTCAAACCCCAATGAAGCTCTGAGTGATTATGCAAAATAATCTGAACTATACAAAACACAAAATAATCCCTTATCCGTAAATGTTGCATGTCTAGGAAATGGACTAAGAGCAGCCAACGAGAAGAACAGGATGCTGGTGCTGTTTCTGAAAGCCCTATTTCTTGGGAAAAAAAACCCAATTCCATTCCCAATTGTTATTGTATATTTACTAAGAATTAGCAAATACATTTTCTCCCTGTTTTAAAGCATAGAATACAACTTTCTCTACCTTCAAAATTTTAACTGTTAAGTTGTATTTTTCCCTCCTTTCTTTATTTTATGTGAAAATACATAGTTGTAGCATCCTCTTTTTGCACAGATGCACTTAGATTTTTCATTACAATGAACAGTATCTTTGTTATTTTCTGTTGTACATAGAATTATGGTGAAGCAAACAGGCACAATGGCAACTCAGGGGATGTGGTGGTTGTTATTTAGTGTGACAGTCTGGTTCGGTTGAATTGTAAGAATTTCCATTAAGAACTCATGGGAATATCCATCAGGGAGATGGTGCAGAGAATAAGTGAAGTGAACCTGAGAAGCTACACAGCATTTATTCCCCACATTCCTTGAGCTCAAAAGCACACTGAATGTGTTTTGGGTGGTATGAATGAGTAGGTGCAGCTGACTAAGAATAAATAGTTTTCTTTATTTGAAAATCACTTCCCCTGACTACAAATCTGGGGTTGGTAAAACAATAGCATCAGCAGAAAGAAAAACAGGAAACTTGAGAATTCCGGCTTTAGGCATCTTTCTTCTGGGTGGATGACTCCAATGTTATCACACTAATAAGTAGGAAAAGAAAGATTTCTAACATGTTGCATAATTTCTTGTGAAAAGGGTGTTGGTGTACTAGACAGCTGGAGGAGAGGGGAAGTGGTCTGAAAGATATCTAGTTTTGGTAAAAAAAGGATAAACAAATACAAATACACATTTGATTTTTTCAATTAACTTCTTAATTGTTACAGTATTTCTCTGAGTGTACGTGCAGGAGGGAAACAGTCAAGTTTTACTCCATTAAAATTTATGGTCTACAGATGAATAATGCAAATATGCTAATAGTGTTTTATGGATACATCAAAGCAAGAGATAAAGTGGTAACTGTATCACAGCCATAAGCCAGCTCCTTCAGACAAAACCATTACATAGTCTGTCCTAGACTCTCAGCAAGGGAATCGATGTGCATCAGTAAGTGGGAGCCATACATCTACCTTAAAAATGCTAAAGTAAAAAAATGTGATTTACTTGGGGAGAACAGCCCAATAGCACTGAAATCCCAAGCTTCTACCTAACAAAATTGCCATTAACTGTGGTGTTTCAGGACGTAGTCGCAAAGTAGTCAAAGAACCAGCAGGTGGATTCCTACAAGGTGCTGACTGTCTCCTGGGACAGTCTGTTGAAATCAATGGAAACATGTAAGTGTTGAGCACCTCACCACAGCAGGACTTTTTTTTGATGACATGAATAAGTATATTATTTGAAAAGATTCTCATTTATTTGTCTTAGTGCTCAGCCCCAGCGTGAGAGTCCGTAGTTCAAAGGAAGCAACCAGCTTTCCCTGATTATCAAGAGCACTGGGAAGTGTAAAGAAAATAGTATTCAGCTCCCATTCAACACATGAACATTAGACATCCATCAGCCGTCCATCCATCCGTCCGTCGATCGATCCATCCATCCATCCATCTACCCACTCACCCACCCTGCTCTGCAGCTAACCTCTCAAATGGCCATGCTAACAGTTGAACACCCTCCCAGCCTATGATGCTCCCATCCACTTCCTCACAAAATGGCACCTTGCACGAAATGTTTTCTTCTAACAAAATTAACCCAGCCCTTACTAAGCCCACGTGGCCACCTCAGTTCAGGCAATCAGCCAACCTTTACAATTGGCTAATATTATAAAATATAAAAATTGTATAGAATATATGTCCCATTTTTCTGAAGGTCAACTAATAGCTAGTTACGGCAGATGTAAGCCATTAGGAAAATAGGACAAACTCTGTGACATTTGCTCAGACTTCATATATTTGTTATTATTAAATACTTGACAGACAAAGCATCCATTAATTAACAAATGATGTATTTCACATCCTGCCTGTCTTTGCGACAATGGGAGATGTTATTAAGAAAAACTATGCCTGGAAATAGAAGCAGCTTGGAGATGGAAAAATCCCATTCACAATATAAAATGAGTACAATGAAATAGTATAAAGGAAGCTGAGAAGTAAGGGCAAAATAAATGGTACTTTCACAAACTCCAGTTATGCACATTTAATATAATATACATGAAGATAACCTAGGCTTAATTGATTGCTATGCCTGTCACTTACCTCCAAATTACCTACTACTTCACTGAGTGAGAAAGTGACCCACTCAAATGAATGGATCCACAGATCAAAAAGATGAAAGCTAGTTAGACTGGGGCCAAACTACATTAAAAAAAAAAAAAAAAGGAAAAGAAAGAAAGCATTTTAGATATTAGTCATTTGATGAAGAGCTGTCTTCAAATTCTGTTCTTGGTAAGACCAAGTATGGAGTAAAAAGAACATTGTGCCCAGGGCAAGATTAATAGTGTTCTCCACCAACTAGAAGACTATAGAGCTAAATACAGCAGAGTAAGTTAAGCAGAAGAAATGCCGTATACTTCAAGGAGCACGGGAATGATGTCCTCTGTATACCTCAAATATGAGGTATATGGCAGACTACCAAAAAATCTTTCTCCATAGTAAGAATTATAGAGTCATTTAGGTTGAAAAAGACCTTTAAGATCATCAAGTCCAACCATTAACCTAGCTCTGCCAAGTCCACTGCTAAACCAAGTCCCTCAGCACCACATCTACACATCTTTTAAAAACCTCTAGGGATGGTGATCCAACCACTTCCCTGGGCAGCCTGTTCCAGTGCTTATTGTACCTCTAACACAAAGTTACATCTGGTTACTTCCATCACAAAAGTTATCCTTGTGACTCATTAAGGTTCACAAAAACATCCACACCTCAGCAGTATGAGGAACAGTATGACTAAATTAGTCTATTTCAAAGTGAACCAGTTCTTCGATACAAACATCTGTCTCCTTCCTTTTTAACAGCAGACAATTTTTTGTGATTAATTCCCCATCAAGACATCATTCTTGCAAAAACTCAGCAATAAAGGTTTAGGTGAGCTTTTCATCTTTCCAGTAAAGAAAGTCAGTGCACTATCTGAAGCAATTTGTCATATGAAGAGGTCTGCATCATAAAACATATCCTTGTTATAAGATCAGTTGGCACTTTCACCCATTTTATACAGACAAGGTAACCATCCATAAGCAAACTTGAATTTTGGCCAAAGGAAATTGAAATTATGTTTTCCCTTGAAAATTCAGAGTCATTGAGTTATACTTTCCTATAACATCCCCTTGGAATATAGTGTGACTGTGTAGCCCTGTGATACTGCACGGCTATTGCCAACAACAGCCCAGATGTCTTGTACTGAGTGTGCAGGGCCTCAGGACTGAGGCTTGCCAGGCTTGCTCTGTCCTAACCTTGCTTGACCTGCCTGCAATTTATATGACTTGATTTAGCTGTAATAGTAATTCCTCTAATTGATTAGCTGTCTGTGGCTGATTTGCTTTACTTTTGATATCTTTGTGTGGAATAACTGCAGTTTTGTATAGGTAACAGTTACAAGCAGTTATTCTGTGTGGAATGAGATATTTATGACTCTAACACAAGGATGTAGTGTACAGAAATACAGACCTGGCACAACAGCAGAGGCCCTGGGAAGTGGAAGCACAGGATGGAGCATAGAGGAGTGCAGACAGGGGACGATAAGGGATGGGGCACAGGCTGGTGCTACAGACCCCACACTAGAAAGAACTCAGGACAGCTCAGTTAAAAAACCTGTCCTGGACCTGGGCAAAATAGGCTTTACCAGTAATAAAGAGAATAAAGAAATAGTATCTAACACATGTAAAAAGGACTGTATGTAGTAAGCTCAGATGTATCAAGGAGCTTCAGACTAAAGAAGAAAAACAAAGGTGGAAGAACACGTTACCAAACATACAAAAATGACCTGGACGCTACAGGGACAAAGAAGAAACTATCAACATGACCATCATATTCCTTCTAGTGAAGGACCCCAGATGCCGACAGCTGTTTGTAACATCCCCACCCACCCACCAATATGACATCACCAACCATAGGATCCAGAGGAGCAAAGGAAGGGTGAGTGCCACAAAAGGAAAAGGGGTAGAAAGTAAGAAGTATGTGTATAACTATCATAAATGCATTATTACTCTTTCTTTTTCTGTAACAAGTAGTTTTGCACTAGTAAAGATTAGACTTTTAAGATTTCGATCATACTAACAGTAAATTCTTTGCTTTACTTTTCTATGTGATGTGTTTCCTCTTTGCCGATAAATAAGCTTTTTGAGCATAACAATGAGTTATCAAAATAGCATTGTTAAATTTGATATTGATGACTTGTCATCAATTCTCTGCACAATTTTGGAGCCATACTTCAATAACTCATGAGTTCAACATGAATGCTTAAATATTAAGAGCAATTCCACAGAAAAGCTGCAGCACTAAGCCAAATCTGAGAAGAACATCTGACCAGCTCTTCCTTGGTTTTCATGAAAGTGGTATCTTAGTTAAGTTGCAGTGTGCTTTTTGTGTTGTGAATAGAAAGTAAATTGAACTGGATCCTGTGAAAGTGATACTCTTAAAAATACTAATATAGCTCATATTTTAAACTATTCACCCAATGCTAACAACTCTTAAGAATTCAAATATTCCTGAGGACAGGAAAGATCAGCAAGCTGCAAAGACAGTGAGGCACTGCGTACTCTGAGGGTCAGCAGGGTTTCATTTGCTCTATACTGCTGTATCAACACTACAGACTTTTCCATAAAACCTCTTAAAACCATTTCCTGTGATTTTTTTTCTAATTTCCTCATTCAATTTCTTCCTGGTCACTATACGTCTTTGCTCCATGATATGTCTTAGTTGCATCCTTTACAAAATGTCTACCTTTTTGTTCTAATTTATGCCCATTTCTTACTTCTGCTGTCAATTTGACCCGTATTCCAAGCCCTCCCCTTTCTCCAACTCCAGCTATCTATTGTGCCTTTGATACTTTACCTGTGTTTTCAGCCAGAAGAGCTTCTTCATATAGACAGTATATATAATATATAATATATAATATATAATAAAATAT
>NW_009647680.1:5140632-5195244 GCF_000708025.1 Charadrius vociferus
CCTCGGATCATCCTCGTGGCTCTCCTCTGGACATGCTCCAGCAGGTCCATGTCTTTCTTATGTTGAGGACTCCAGAGCTGGATGCAGTACTCCAGGTGGGGTCTCATGAGATTGGAGTAGAGGGGCAGGATCACCTCCTTTGACCTGCTGGCCACACTTCTTTTGATACGATTGGCCTTCTGGGCTGTGACTGCACATTGCTGGCTCATGATGAGCTTCTGGTCAATCAGAACACCCAGGTCCTTCTCCTCAGGGCTGCTCTCCAGCCATTCCCCACCGACCTTGTATTTGTGTTTGGGATTGCCCCGACCCTGATGTAGGACCTTGCACTTGGCCTTGTTGAACTGCATGAGGTTGGCTTGGGCCCACCTCTCCAGCCTGTCCGGGTCCCTCTGGATGGCATCCCTGCCCTCCAGTGTGTCTACCTCACCAAACTTGTATCCTTGACAGCCCATATCAGCTGTCGCCTCTAGCCTCACTAACGGGTGTTATTTCTTTTTAGCATTTCTGTGGTTGGAGAAGACACTTTTACCTGGTTTTACCAGAGAAAACACCTTTACCTGGTCCCTTACTCACTGATGTTCAGTCACATAGAGCAGGCAGATAAGGGGTGACACCAGCGCTCCATCACATCTCTTTGTTCTCCTTTTCCAGAGTCACTGTCATCTGAGAGTTTCCCAGTTAGTAGATTCATCTACTGATGAATAATGGGAAAGTTTGAGGAAATTAGAACTATGAAAGTTTTTTTTTAAAGTAGGTTGAAAGTGAAGGTTTCATTTTCCAGGGCTGTCTATTAGGATTTATCACAAACCTGAAGTGAGAGAATTCAAACAAGAAACTTCCACAATGAAGTTATTTGGAAAAATTTTTCAAAGGTGCATTCAATTGGACTTAGAGGCCTGGGACTCTTTGTTTAAAAGTTTAAATGTTCCTGGCAAATTTCAAACTGCAAGTAAAAATTTACAAAAAATGTCAAATGCAACCCCCCCCCCCCAACATATATAAATGTTCTCCTCTGTATATAATTTTACAAAAATTGTGGTCAGCTTTAAGAGGCAGAGGAGAAAAAGTGGTAATACCAATGACATCTACGGT
This sequence comes from Charadrius vociferus, assembly GCF_000708025.1. Lineage (NCBI taxonomy): Eukaryota > Metazoa > Chordata > Aves > Charadriiformes > Charadriidae > Charadrius > Charadrius vociferus. Next base: position 5,141,728 of record NW_009647680.1, read on the forward strand.
GCTTGCAAAGCTTGGGATCACCAGAACAAAATATCATAGAATATTTTTACCAGAGGAGGCTTACAACAATGATATAAGCCAGCCAGCTAACTCTATTCTCAGTTTACACCCACTCAGCATCATAACACCCCTCAGAAAAAGACAGATGTAGGGGTGTGAAATATCACGTGGCATGCACAGCGATGATCAGCAGCATATCTGTCAAACGCTCAGACAGTATCAGGGCACAGGGCTGCAGGGACCCTTTGCAAAGTGACGGTAAGGCAGAAGTGGGAACTGGCAACTGGACAAAAGCCCCAAGTGAAGCCCACTACGTTGCTGGTGAAAACCCGTAGCAATTCCTCCTGTTAAAGAATAACAACATCTGCTTTATTATATCTAAAATTGCAGAATCCATTGCTATCTGCCTCCCTGCTTCTTTCTTCTTCTAGTGTGCATTTGTATCTTGAACTATTAGCTTGTCATATGTGTGATTAGGTTTTGAAATTTGGAATTTAGCTCAGTTATGCTGCCATCTGTCATGATCTGGTGCCATCTGTCAAAATAATTCACTTGGATTCCAATTACTTCCAAACTGGTGGCAACGTGGAGGTCTCTCAGAAGTCATGGTATTCAATCATATTGCATATGTATAAATTTAGATGTGTCATAGTTATTTACCTCATAATATAATTGTATTATCTGTATCTGTTTCCTAATCTACCACTCTATGCTATAAAACTGTCACGGATTTATCTAAATTAAAAAATTTGTCAGCTAGATATTTTTGATTCTATATCAGGGGCTTTATTCAATTCTATATCAGGAGCTTTTTTCAATCCTTATTTAATACTGTTTTCAGACATTTCAAATCTGCGTATTATTCATTCCCATAATGTCTTTGAACAAGTGAGCTCGTACCTCCTGTAAAGTCGGGTTTCATCTCATCTCGTCCTCACCATTAAAATTTGATCATCCACTCCAATTCAGCGGTTTAAGTCCCTTCCAGAGTCAATCAGTTCCAAAGAGTTCAGTCTTAAATCAGTAGGACAAATTGTCATGCAGAGGTGTCTGTCTCCACTAGCTGCTAAACCATGCTCCTTCACCAAGCACATGAAATAAAAAAGGCTTTAGAGTGTTTTTTTTTCCTTCCATTTTGATGACTGTCCAAATTAACCTACTCAGGGAAATATTATGCAATATCATAAGGCTTTTTAATACAGCAGAGCACAAAAAGGTCCAATAGCTATAATATCAGCAAAATTCAAACTAAAAGACACAGATTTTAAACAGCAAATTCAAATCATGTTGAAAAGAGCAAGGAATGTGAGGTTTCAAAACAAGACTGGTGATCTTTCTAACCAGTAGATCACACACACACAAAAAAAGAATTATTGAGCTAAAATCTGTGCAAAGTCCTAAAGATGTATTGTCTTTTGCAAGCCGAAGAAATAGAACAGTCATTAAATGAAAGTAGAAATGGAGGTGAAATAAGTTGCAAGAGAGAAGCAGAAAAAGGATTGAAAACAGGACTCCCTGATTCTCAGTCTTGTATCTTATTCCACAGGTCAGTCTTCTTCAGTGCTGATACTGCTGGGCTGCCTTACAATTTTTTGGTAGCCTGTGCCCTAATCTTCTTGTTGTTTGCCATCACATCTGCTAATGTTTGTTCTCACCTTCATTTGTTCTTGAAGGGCTCTTTCCTGTAATAACCATTTTCTTGCATAAATGATCATGCCAAGCTTTTCTCCTGTTTCATTGTAGGAATCATTTAAAGTCATTATTCTTCCAACCTAATTTTCAAAGCCGATTATGACTTCATTATCTCTGTCTTGCTGTTATACATCCATATCATGTTTAACATGTACGATCATCATGTAATGAATCACCTCCCATTTAGTATTTATTTGAAAATTAAGTAATAAATCAAATAGCCAGAACTCCTTTATTATAAAAACAATGCCACTATGTCAAGTAAGGCAAAATGACATAAATCTATTTGTGAAATGGAAAGAAGCAGGAGATGGGGATGATTGCCTTGTACCAGGCAGCAAAGATATGGAAAGAGACTATAGGTTTCTGAAAATGGAAATACTTGCATGAAGAAATAAGCAGACTTTACATTTTTTAGTGTGAAGGAACTCGGAGGGGACAGGATTACTGAAAGCAATCTTAAAGGAAAGCAGAAGGAATTCTAGGAGCTAGAAATGTTCCAGATATATTTTTAAAGGGGCAAGGAGGAACATCTCCTGTAAGCTAAACTTTAAGTACGGGAAGCCAAGAAGCCATCCTGGGGAGTTAAACTATCTGCATCTCCAGGAGAGCACCAGGCATCCACAGCAGTGATAGTCCTGTTATGCCAGATGACCATTCTGATGATGGGGCCTCAGCACACAGTGGAGCATGTCCTACAATGCATCTGCTCCTCACTCTATAGAAAGTGCCAAAGTTTGGGAAGGAGGTACCCAGCTTTCCTACCCAGGCCATGGGCAAGGAGAGTGTCCTTCTTCAGCTTTGTGGGTCATTCTTCAGAGGCAATAGCTTTCTTCTTGGTCTGCCTTGAGTGCTAACATCATACGTTCTCCGAATCACCCAGCTGCACTCAATACTAACTATTAAAGAAGTGCACAATTTCTCCTCAGGGTTGGCCCATATAGTAGGCAGCCTACATATGGCCTTCTTTGATCATCTTTGTCCTGCACTTGACCACCTTAATTTGGAGAAGTTCAGCAAGTATAGTCCTGACTGAGGTACTCAACAGAAATTCTTCTCCTACAAAACTAAAGGAGGAAAACAAGCCAACATTACACTATACTGCAGCAGTTTCTACAAACCTGCGTTAGATCAAAGCTTCATGTCTTCAGCATTTAAAGTAACTTTGGGATAAAAGCAAGTGTTCTTGTTCTTGTTCTTGTTCTTCTTATCTTGTTAAGGGAAAAAAAAATAATTAGCTGTAGTAGTGAGCCAAGTTGTGCTGAATTTGGCTTTGTTCATGGTTATTGCTCCAGCACAGACCATTGAGCAAGGGAGTGGAAGACTGACCCTCACATAAAAAAGATGTATTATCAATATCCTGGAGTCTAACAAATAGTAGCCTTTTTTTACCACACTCAAAGGTTTGGTTCCTACACAACTGACCACCAAACTGTTTAGCTGAATATTCCCAGGTCTCTCAGTCGGTGTGATTAGCAGTTTCTCAGAGCTGAACAAAGTCATTGTTGCTACCAATGCCTGGGGAAGGCATGACACTGTGCAGGCATTGAAGTCATAGCTCTTCACAGAGGTATCGAACAGAACAGAATTTCACCCAGAATGTTCAATTTCTTTTCATTGGCTGCAAAGAGAATTTAGGGCAAGCTTATATGTACCTGACTAAAGTTAGGCGAAATGGATATTGCTGTAGGTTTATAAACTAAACTAATTCTAAACTGTCATCAAATTATAAGCAAAAATGGAGCAGCGTGGGAAGGGAAAGCTATCTACGAAAGACACATTTGCCTTTTGTTTGGCTGCACACACTGAGTACTGAGGGGACTCATTTATTTCTGAAGTTGCGGTGGGGCTCAGAGATCACTTTTTTATATTTTAAGTTGTCATACTTCAGTTTCTCAAGTAAAGGATGTGTTATCCTTGAGAATGAGGGAATGTTCTCAGTTAAGAACAGGTAGGAAAAATATTTGTTTTTAAGAGGAAATTTGAAGTATTTGAACCCATGTGATGTAACTAACAGTAACTAGCGGAATAGCTACTTAATGTGGTTATTCAAAACTACGGTGCAATTATTAATGACCTACTAATGACTTACTGTTGGCGGGGTAGAAGAATAGTTCAAAGTGGTTTTGGTCTATGTGATTTGCTGCCTTTTGCTTTATGAGCGCTTCAGAGAGTGAAAGGAAGGCTTTCAAGTGTCTGTGGGAAATGACAAGTTACTTTTGCATACTGGGGAAATCTTATGGCAAAGGAAAGGAACCTTTACTTCATGTTTGAATGGGCAATTTATATTTCTAGGAGGCCACATAACAACACTCAGCTCAGCATTGGCCCTTATTTGTGTGGAAGATGATTAGGCTGTGTTACTCCAGACCTCCTGGGTGGTGGTGCAGCCTGGTGAGCTGACCTGTGTGCTAAAAAAACATAATCCTTTTCCTGACTCTGCTGTTAATTTGCTGTGTGATCTCTAGGTCAGTCATCTCGGTGCCTTGCTTTTTCCTTTAACCTGCCTCTTTCTTAACTCTCTAGACTCTCTTAACGTATATTCTTACTGTGACAGCACAGCGGGACGCCGATCTTCTGGGCACTGCCATGTCACAAACAGTAATAACAGTCCCTGTGCTTCCTGTGGCGTACGAAAGTCCACTGCCTATACATCACTTCTGAGTACGGGCTATGATGCTGGTGGAAGCAGTGAGACTATTCTATGGGTTAAGCACTGTGAGCATCCAAAGGTTTATCTCAGACCAGAGAAATTATTGTGGATGACACTTTTCTGTTTATATTCATCAAAACAAGTACTTTAAGATTGTCTTCTTTAATTATATTGCAGATAATCATCACACTGATTACAAACACTTTACAGTGCCTCTTTTGCAGTCACTGATATGATTTTTTAAAATCCATTGGCATTGCCTTGTCAACATCTGTCTGAAGTGCTGATTACAACATCCCCACTCAACTCTGTAGGGGGTAGCAGCAGGATTGCAGCCTAATGGACTGCAGAGCCAGAAAAGCAAAAAAAAGAGGGAAATGACACAAATAGACAGAGGAAATAAAAAAGATGAAAATTTGCATCCATAATGTAATTGGAATGATTTCATCATCGCCATCCCAGGATGATTTCATGATCCTTCATCACACTGTGGCAGTTATCCAGGTTGCCTTTCCCTCTGGTAACCTATGCTGCAAAATTGCTGTTTTCTTTCTCACTCAGTTGTTTTCAATAATGAAGGTTCCCAGTATTACATGGGTGCAAGAGGCATGCCCCGCTTGAAGACCAAATTATCTCATGCCACAGGCTGACTTCACATGCAGCATTTGCACTTTCAGTGCACAATTTGGGATCAGAGCGCTTACGGGAATGCTCTTGATGTGCACATATTGGAAGGAGCACTTTCATCAGGTGCTTTATACCACCTAAAGCAGATACCTAAGGCCCAGATCAAGAGGAAGGGGTGGGAAGAAATATTCTAGGCCCCTTAGCAGTTCATGTGGAAGGGACACTGTCCTGGTTTGAGGTAAAACAGAACCAGTTTTCTATTCAGTAATTTTACTTTGCAGCTAAGTCTCTTAACTTTCTGAAATTAACAGCATATTGGGCAGAAATTCTTTGCTCTCAGAGTGATAAGACCTGATTGTTTATAATTAATACCAAGGCATGGCATGCGGAGACGCTCTTGCTTATACTCATTGCTGTAACACCCAAGGGCAGATAACTTTGTTACTTGCCCCGTTGGAGGGTCGGAAGCAGAGAAGCATAGAGGGGTCCGACCTGCAGGGAGGAGCGGACAGGACAGGTGACCCAAAACTGACCAACGGGGTATTCCATCCCATCTGCCTCATGCTCAGTGTAAAAGCTGAGGGATCAAAGGGTCAGCTTTCTTTCTTCAATGGCCAACGTCTGAGGAGGACTTTGTATGTTCGTCTGCCTTTGATCCCAATCTGGAATCCAGATCCGGAATCCAGTTCCCATCCATCACGGAGTCCAGCCTGGGACTTTCTCTGTGCCTGTTGGTGATGCAATCATCATCCTGGGAGCTCAATACTGGTTTTGTATATATCGTATATATTTCATTATTTTCTTTTTTATTATTTTATTAATTTATTAATATTCTCATTAAAGTTGTTTAGTTTTTTCTAAACTCCTAAGTCTCTCGCTCTCTCCCCTCTCCCCCCCTTGGAGATCGACATGGGTGAGAGCATCTGTCATTCATTTTCATTGTCCGATCCAGCCCAAACCACAACAGACACACACATGGCTATTAAACCCTTTGCCACATCTGCAGGTTATGGCTGTGTGTTTAGCCATCTAATGTTTCTCTTTAACAAACCAGCCCCTGCTTTAGAGCAGTGTTTTAAAGCAGGCTAGGAAAACACGGCCAAATTTCTCAAAACTCACTGATTTATTCCTGTCTTAAACCCACACATAGCACTTGAGGTCTACGTTTACCATGCTTAGATCTGATGAAGATCCAGTGGTGAGGCGCTTTCATTCCTGGACCTCCGGATGATCTATTGCTCCCACCTTCTTGGCAGATGGTGTTAATTAAAAGTGATTTAATGCTATAAATACATCACAATACTAATGTTAACTCTAATGTAACTCCTTTCATCTCCCTTTTTACACCATGTCATGCCCTTGTGCTAAGGCTTCCTGTGACAGCTCAGTTTTTGAGGACAGAAACACAGCAGTGATATACCTTTGTCTGGTTATCACTGTCAACACATTTGTTTAAGGAAACTTGTAGGGGATTTTTATCCTAATTTGGTTTTGTTTGCATTATAACAGGTTTCAGCATTTGAACTCGAATGTTTCATCAAACCCTTCCGAATCCTCTGTCTCCAGCAAAAGACGCATCCTTTGGGTAGCAGCCACCCTGTCCAGAAAAACAAAAGATGCAAGGTACGCAGTGCTGCCGCAGTAAGGGACAGCATCAGGAGGCCCAGGACAGGGACAACACAGTAACTACGATGTGCTGATTAATATGAACAGAAAACGGTGGATGGGATTAATATTATGCAGACCAACACATGAATTAAATGTTCTTTTCTCCCTGAATTTCTAATTGCTTCCTACTGTATTATCTAGTTCCAAATACCAAATCAAGAACTATATTTAAACTTTTCCCTAATGTACCCTACTTTATCTTCTGCTTATTTCCTACTTTTTTGCTGGTATTTCATTTTTCTGTCAGAATTGCATATAGGAAAACGCTACAATGATCAGGGAAATTCAGTGTGCAAGTGAACTAATGAATTTTTGCTGCTGAATGTACTAGGTTGGGCTTTTTCACCATTTAAAGTGCTCTGCAAGAACAGGGCCTATTCAAATGTTCTTCTGATCCTTGGTAATACACAGAGAAACACCCAAACAGAACAGATCTAGCTGTAAGGTAGGGTTGATCCCAGGTGTGGGATCCTCCCACTAATTTGTCCAGTTTCTGAAACCTCTGCTATGAATTAATTCCTATGCTGCAGCCTTGTTTGCTTCAGTTCAGTAGAGTGACCCTGGCTCCTGCAGCAATCGAATGGATTTTAAAAGCCTTGAAAATGGCATTTTTATGCTGTCAAATGGTAATGACTTTCCTTTGGCTAGTTCCCTTAATTAAAGGGAAGATGCAGAGCCGACAGCTGGAAATGAGGGGGCTATGGCTGCGGTAGGGATTGCGGTGGCTTCCCCGGGTGTGAGGGATGTGTGCGCAGCTCAGGGAGGTGGGGGACTGCCAAGTCCAAATTAAAATTCTTGTTGCACAGCTACCATTCTGGAACGGAGTTATTTCTATATGTAAGTTTTAACTCCTGCTGTCATGCTTTCCCCCAGTTCGCTAACAGTGTCTCTGGTTTTCCTCTGCCTTGCTCTTAAGGTCACCGACTGAGGATGGCTGTGAAAGGAGCCACCTGAGAAAACATGGGGGCACTGCAAGGTGTGGTGGGTCCAGAGTTGGCTCAGGATACATGGCAAAGAGGTCACAAACAGGCCAAAAGTAGGCCATGACTGGTGTTAGGGAGACATGTAGGAGAGGGAAGGAGGTGGTGTTTTGGCTCCAGAGCAGGTGGTTGAACTTCGGTTACTCACTCACTCACCACAGTTTGGAAACATTGGGTGCTGCTAGAGTGGAGCTCTCTTCTGGCTGGTGGTCCCTGTGTCACTCATGAGCTCATTATCAGGGTAGAGCACAGGCCTAATTACACTCTTCTGAATATGTATTCTTACACCGTTCTGTACTGTGCCAGGGAGACGTACCCTTAAATAGCCCCTTTCATTTCTCTAGGTGTGTGACAGCTATTAATGCACTAAACCCAGTGCAGTGAGGAGGAGGTTATTATTAGCCTGTTGTGTAGAGAGGAGGAGATGAAATGCAAGAGTCAAATTACTTTTCTCAAGTTGCAAAGAGCAAACGTGTCAGTGTTACTCCTGCACACAGGAGCTCCGGCTGTGAACTAGGAGGGATTTGGACATGGAGACACAGGTAAAAGCCCTCTTGCATCTCTGTCCTTGTACTAATGGCACTTGCAGGTTTGTACCAGAGGGTAATTAAGAAAGAACAACCTTTGGTCTTTCAGTTACCTCTGACTGATGCTTGGGAGGCACTGGGGTAGTGGAGACTCTTTTCCATGCTGTTCCTTGTCCCTTCCCCACCCATGCAATGGCCATGGTCTTTCCAGAGTTCCTCTAGATAGACATAATCAGGCAACGAGCTGTTATTCAAGAGAATTGTTTTGAAAAAATGATCTAAAAAGGCACAGGAGGAGCTCATAACCTTTTAGCAGATGAATTTTCCTACCCTTCTTGCAGCAGGCTTTTGGTTAAATGTTAGCTTGGGGATGAGTGGACCTTTGAGGAAAATGGGCATTTATGTGCTTCACACATTTCTAATTAAGACCTTTGAAATCCTGGTGATGGCCTAGTGCTTTCCTCCGAAAGAAAGCAGTTAACAAAGAGGACTCTTCAACTGTAGAGCAACCCCTGCAGCACTAATGGGCTGAACCATGAACTTTACTTTTACCTTTTTTCAGAATATATCTGCAATTATGGCTGGAGTTATGGACACTGCCTGAGAGGAACACCTTGTGCCTGCAGCTGCCCTATGGGTTAAGAAAAGGCTAAGGAAAAGCAGGGCAGGGTATCAATCTGACAACTTTTACCAGTTGTGTACTCTTTAGAAGCCATACTATGGGAAGATATCAAAGTTACTCGAGAAAAGAGTTGAATCTGGGATTTCCATTTCGTAGGTTGTATGCACAGGTATCTCTGTGCTCTGAAATGAAGGTGAATTACTGTTGTACCTGAAGGGTGATCACTACTCAGCAGGACTAGTAGGATCCCAGGGTACTGATTGTGGCTACAATTTAAAAGGATCATAGAATCATAGAATGGTTTAGGTTGGAAGGGACCTTGAAGATCATCGAGTTCCAACCCCCCTGCCATGGGCAGGGACACCTCCCACTAGACCAGGTTGCTCAAAGCCCCGTCCAGCCTGGACTTGAACCCCTCCAGGGATGGGCCAGCCACAGCTTCTCTGGGCAACCTGTGCCAGTGTCTCACCACCCTCACAGTGAAAAATTTCTTCCTCATATCTAATCTAAATCTCCCTTCTTCCAGTTTAAAGCCATTCCCCTCCTCCTATCACTACATACCCTTGTAAAAAGTCCTTCCCCAGCTCTCCTGTAGGCCCCCTTCAGATACTAAAATGCTACTCTAAGGTGTCCCTGACGCTTTCTCTTCTCCAGGCTTAACAACCCCAACTCTTTCAGTCTGTCCTCATAGGAGAGGTGCTCCAGCCCTCTGATCATCTTTGTGGTCCTCCTCTGGACCCACTCTAACAAGTCCATGTCCTTCTTATATTGGGGTCCTAGAGCTGGACACAGCACTGCAGGTGGGGTCTCACCAGAGTAGAGTAGAGAGGAAGAATCACCCCCCCTTGACCTGCTGGCCACACTTCTGATGCAGCCCAGGATACAGAAAATACAGGAAATTTATTATACAAAATTTATGTTATAACGTGTGTAAAGGCGTGTGTTGAAAGGAGTCAATCTTTTCTGTGTAAGGCTACAAGTTTTTACTTAAAGCAAAGTTTTATATTCCTCTTAATGCAGTTACTTGGAAGTTGAATTGCCATTTTTGGTGAGAACAGAATTGAACTGTAGGTTGGTTTTTAGCCTCATATAGAAGGCAGTGCCTCCAGCATCTACACTAACATCAGAGGGAAAATTCATTTTAGTTAGAACGCAAAGGAAGAAATTAGTTTCTTTAGTGCAGTGAGAAGGCAACGAGAGAAGTGCAACAGAATAGAAATATTTGGTAAATGAAATACAAAAAGAGATTTTGTGCTTTAATATCAGCTATTTACTGCTTTGGCTCAGTGATCATTTTATGCAAAAGGCAGTAATTTAATGTACTAATGCACCACAATGTCACAATGGGATTCCTATTTCTAGAGTCTGTTGTTATGATGAATGACATCTATTTTAGCAAAGAAATGGTATCCTTGAATGAAGCTTATTGTAGGTATTTTTATCTTGATTTTACTGACAGATTGAGACATAACGATATTTAAAAAGAAATCTGTATACAATGCCTAGAGCCTTACTCCCAAAACAAGGAAAATTCTGACACTAAAGATGATTGGATGTGGTGTCTGAAGCAAGCTGATATAGACACTTCAGCACTTGTGCACCGTAAGGACCACCATCTGCATTCAACTGTAAATATAAATAAGTAGGAGTTTCTTCTAATCGGCTAATTTTTAACCTTTACAGTCATTAGAAGAAGGAAGTGTCTAAGCCTACTGGATGCTTACAACCTCTTTGTCCTGAAGTCTGGTCTGTGTTTGAAAGTTTGCAGTTCTGTAGGAACCAAGAGTCGCTCCTGCTCCAGGAAGCCCATGGATGTCTTCTAGTGTCTCCTTGTGGAGGTACCAGGAGGTTGGGCGGCAGAGTGAAAGGGTGCTTCACTCAAAGTGAAGGCTGCCAAGGCTTATCTTTCCTGCAAAAAATCTCCTACTGCCAAGAGGAGAGGAAAACTGCCAAAATTTTGATTTCAGTTTCTTTCAGCTTGACGCAACGGCTACCGAAGCAAGGAGCCAAAGGCAGAGTTTGATTGGAAAGGCAGCCATTCAGGGCATCAGAGATGTAACACTGACAGACAGTGAGATGCCAGAGCCAGAGCCAGCTGCAAATAATATCGACTGGTGGGAAGCAGGGGAGCTTTTTCATCTGTGTCGGAGGGCAGATTCACTTTTACATTGATCAGGGATCAGATCTAGGTAATGCCTTGTGTAGGTAGGTGGGAAGCAATAACTTCTGCATCTGTACATGCTGGCTGCCTAAAACATGACAGGTACGAAAATTCACAAAAGGCAGATCTATTGAATTAAAAACCAAAGCTCACCAGAGAGGGAAAAGACAAAGACAACAGAAAGATGAACAGGATGGCTAAGCATAACTCCTGGCTAGCTGCCCCCTCCACCTTTAGCAGTAACACCGTAGACAGAGTTTGTGATACCCAGGGCAAATCTTAACCCATCCTGATGGACAGCAAGGGTCCAGATAAAGTTGCCCCAGGGCTTTTCCATACCCATGCCACCTGAAGTCCAGTGCTTATTGCTGTCATCCAGCCTGTCACAGTAGGCTTTACTACCATCCCTTTGTGGCCTTTGAAGTTATTTGCCACCCTAGATCGGGGTGAACAACCATATTTAGGCATTATTAGCTGACCCAGACATTTAAACATTGTTGATAACATTCCCTTTACCTTTTGACATGCAAGCTTTTTTCCTTTTTTTCGTTTTCTTTTTTTTCTGCTCCTTCATGCTTTCTTTTTCCTTTTACTTTTTCCCTAGAAAATCTCTCGAAGATGCTAAAACTTATAATGCAAATTAAGCTTCCTTCAAGCTTGCCCATTCCACTCCCTTTCATTCCACTCCCTTTTCCACTACAAGATGCCAGAAAAAATATTTACATCCTTCAGGAGGTGCCCAAGAGGCAGGGGCATGCTTCTCTTTTAGGCCTCGGATACAGTAGACATCTCCATTTCATCCATCTCTAGCCCATAGGGAATTCAGGCTCATCCATTACCAAGATCTGACCTTTTAAGGTGATGTCTACATTAGCAATTCCTGCAGTGTAATAAGAGCATATCTGTAAAGCAAAATAGCTGATGATGAGGATCTGATACCCACACTGTACAAACTCAGAGGAATTTTACTTCATAACTGTAGTATATTCCCAGAAATTAGACACCCATTAGTGACTGGAATGCATTACGAGTCCATCCATTGTGCGTAAATTATTGTCTTAGTTTCATCTGAAAAAGTTCACTTACTGATAAGACCACTTCACCATGTGAATCAAAGCATGGCATGTGGGGACAATTGGGAGATTCCCTTCGAAAGCACAATTTGAACCTAATGAAGTTGCATCCAAACCCGTAAGTCCAGCTGGAGAGAAAACTGATATGAGGGTCCACTCAACTACTCTGCTGCTCTCATCAGACAGCTGATCTGCATCAGTATGGTGAAACCACCTCCCTACCATCTCTTGTTGCAAAACCGTTTGTGGTGGCATGACTAAGGCGCAAGGGTTCCTCCTTAGCAGATGCATTAATTTTTTTTGAAAAGAGGTATCAACTCCCTTCTAGCTCCTTTTTCTTTCAGTTGATGACCCTTTGAGACTCATACAGGAGCCCCAGGAGCCTTGTATGCAGAAAGGTAATGTAAACAAAATCTTCCCAGAGAGATGTTTTTGTCATATTCACAGACAGCTGGTGACAGAGGGCACCAGCCTTTATGAAACATCAGCCTGCTCCTTAGAGTTATAGAATCATAGAATGGTTAGAGTTGGAAGGGACCTTAAAGATCATCTAGTTCCAATCCCCCTGCCATGGGCAGAGACACCTTCCACTAGACCAGATAACAGTCTAGTGGACCACCATGTCCTAGTTGTTCACCAGATCATGGTAGTAACACCCTTCCCATGAGCAGCGAATCCACATTTTCATTGACTCGGGCAACAACTCTGAGTAAGGATGTGCTGAGAGCAGTTCCTTGCTTTTCTCTCATTTTTAATCTATTTTTGTTTTTCATGTGTCACAGTCTTTCTCATTGTTAAATTTAACATTTTGTTGCATGCAAGAAAGAAAGACAATTAGGGGTGAAGAATTAGTCCAGCTAATATAAAACAAGTTACCAGTCCAGTGGAAAAAGTACCTTTACATCATTCAGTTAAAATAAAAGGAGGAATTAATAATGCAGCTAAAATACTAATGTGTGGCCATTCCATCCTAGAGCTGCCCCTCTTACCCAGGCCTTTCGCACCTCCCTGGTAAATCCTGGATTTCTAGGAGTCTAGACCTGTTTTCTTTAGGCAAGGGAGGTGTTGCCTCAGTGTCCCAAGTTCCCAGCGCAAGCAGGCTGATGTTGACGATGCTGATTTTTTCTTCTTCTTCTGTTCCTCCCCTGTTTTAGAGGCCACATGAGGTTATTTTCACTCTGCTGTTCGTTGGTGCACTTCTTTCCCATTATTCCACAATATAATATTATGCTTAGTCATGATTGATGTTGCTTACTTAGCATCATTTGCTGGAGTATTCTGCATATGGTAAGGCCAAGTTTTACTCTGTATACCACGTCAAACCATGATTATAGAGTTAAACAAGATGCAACAATTCTCCATTGAGACAGAGCATTAAGGATAGTGCATAAGGCCTCTGGTTAAACTGGAGGTAACTGAACAATTTTAATGTTAGACTTTAGATACTCAGCAAGCAAAACATGTTAAGGCAAGTGTTTAGACTAGAATAAATCTTCGCCGTCTATGAGCTGCTACTAGCAATGGAAAGCCCACATGTCCTGGGCTACTTTGCTCCACCACAGTCTCAGTGTCTTGGATGTGTTGAGGCAGAAATTAAACTTTACACAAGTCAGTCCAAATACTAAATACCCACTACTAGAAGAACTTCCAGACTTGCAAGATCAGGAAATAAAACCTAACAACTGGAAGCTGTTTTATCTGTCTTTGATTTACAGCTTTCAGAGGGTTTATAATAGCTCTGTAATAACCCCTGGTGCTTTGCTTTTGCTTTCACACACGCGTGCACACATAGAACCCTTCATCCTCTGATGTCTGAGACTACCGGGATTCATTAGCGAGAGTATTCATCTTGTTAAGGATGCATTAATAGCATCCACTGTAAGTATTAATCTGCTGTTGTCAAGTGATAATTGCAGAAGATGGTGATTGCATCAACCTTCACCAAGTTCAGCAGATGGAAAAGTCCTTGCACTCTTGCTTTAGGCACTCGCACCTGCAGAGTATTTTTGTGTTTTCAATTAAGTTAAAAATCTGTGACGCATTTCGGATAACAAAGAACCATAAAACTTGTCTTTTTCTTGTTTTCTAACTCTTGATAGAAGTAATTTTTAAAAACTGATCGCATCCAACACAGGTCTGGTGCTCTGGAGTATTCCTAGATCCCAAATGACAGAGGAGAAAACTCAGAGAAGGTAAAAGAAGGCCTCCTGAACAAGTGGCATTTGTTTCAGGTACAATAAGTAGCACCAGAACCAACGGGACATATTTGACCTTTGAACAGGCATTTTAGGTCTAATTCCTCATAGAAAGTAGATGTCTGTATCCAAACTATCCATCTACTCTGCAGGCCACAGTAAAAAAGGCACTCGCAGACCAAGATTCATCTCATCCTGAAGAAAACATCTAGAGCAGTGTATTGGGTCTGTCTGGGATGGAGTTAATTTACCCCATAGCAGCCCTCATAGTGCTGTGCTTTGTATTTGCAGCTAGAACAGTGTTGACAAAACATCAACATTTTGGCTGCTGTTGAGCAGTGTTTTCACAGCATCAAAGTTGTCTGTCTAACCAACCCCCACAGGGCAGTAGTCTGGGGGTGGACGAGAGGTTGGGAGGGGACCCAGCCAGGACAGCTGACCCAAACTGACCAAAGGGATATTCCATACTATATGACGTCATGCTTAGCAATAAAAACCGGCAGAAAGAGGATGGGCGGGGGGTGTGTGTGTGTGTGATTCATTATTAAGGCATTTGTCTTCCGAAGAGAACACTACGCGTACCAAAGCCCTACGTCCAGGAAGTGTCTGTACATCACCTGCTGCCAAGAAGTAGAGAATAATACTTTTTTCATTTGCTTTGCTTCTGCACGTGGCCTTTGCTTCTCTTTATTAAACTACCTTTATCTTGACCCATGCTTTTTTAATCTTACTTACTCCCCCTGTCTCTCTGAGGAGAGGGAGCGAGAAAGCGGCTTGGTGGGCACCTGGTGGCCAACCAAGGTCAACTTAGCACAGCCAGATGAATCGTGCCCTAGAAGCACCTGCTTCTTCTAGAGAAGGAGGACCCCAGGATGGCCAGTTCAGGTATGAGTGTCTAACTAAGGTAAGAAGAATCCCACCTGCTACATCCATTCCAACTTCCTGATTAAGAACTGAGTCACTTCATTTCTGTTATCAACTCCTCTTAAGTTACGATGTGAACCACCCTTCTGCAGGTGTGGTAGCAGTCCTACTTAGGTCAGCAGGACTTTTCACCTGCTCACAAACTGATCAACCTGACAACAATGTTGGATCTTGTTAGTGGATCCATTGCTGTGGATGATTAGCACCATATGCCTTAGTTTTCCTGTGTGGAATAAGTGTTGATTCATATTTACTGGCCAGTGAAGTCAACTGATGAAATATGTCATTTTGATTCTTCCCAGAAATAATTACCTATGTTTATTCAAGGCAGTGGATCTCATTTCTTCTAGAAATGTTATGGTAAAACTTTATTCTTGGACATTTTTTTTTTTTTTCTAAAAGCCAAGTAGCCTTTTCAGTTAAAGCTTAGGAGGGAAAATATATTTTTTTTAAATAAATCCAGTCTGATTGTTATTCCAATTTCTACCTGACATTATTTCTCAACAGCTGAAGCCAGTCTGTCACAATAGTCTTACAAAGAAACAGGCAGTAACCAAATTTTGGCACTCAAATACAAGGTTTCTTTTAGCCAAAGTTCAGAAAAATGAAATACCAAGAAGTAGAGGCTTATATGTCAGCAAACAGGAATCTTATTTATCGACAATTTCCAGGGGCTCTTTGAGCAAAAGAGCAGCACAGGGACTGGTCTCTGGGAAATGTTTCTGGTAATGCTCAAGGCTGAATAGCATTAAAGGAGAGCATTTCACAATTTCTCTTATGCAGCCAACTGTGACGTTTTCATTTCTAGGTTAGTTTTTTCATCAATTCCTTAATTAAAAGTAATCAGAAGACTGCTAAACATTTTGTTGTCTCGTATTGGAAACCCACAAGCAAATTTAACATAGAATAGCAATTTTACTCCTTCAGTAAGCAATAGTTGCCTTGCAATTTCAGGCTTGGAAGCTTTAGAGTCATTGTAGGATTCCACAGTGATACAAAGCAGCCTCCTTATAGGAGCTAAGTGCTTTAGACACACCAGGACAAATTCTGGTATGAAGATGCTTACATTGCTGAATTTTTATGAAAATGAATGCTATCTGAAGCTACACAAAAGATACGTCACCCTGTAGAGTTAGCTAAGGCTTTAAGTTGGATCTAACTTCTGGACCCACATGCTAAGCCATCTCACTGGAGTCTAGTGATGCTTTAAATTAGGTTTAATGCCAGCCGGCACATAGAAAGGATATAGGATAAAGGTCCCGCTGTTAATTTCAGCTGACAGGTGCCTGATTTGCAGTGGAGATAAAGACAAAGTCCCTCCAGTGGCATCTGATACTTACTGCATCTTCCCAGAAAAACAGAGAAGAAAATATTCATACACGTACTCAAGTTTCAGCACCCAAGAGATCCTTTGTGTATGGCCTGAGAAGCTCTACCAACATGGAGCAGTAAATATAGCAACATGAAGATACACCAAGTCATACATAGATAGTGGCTAGGTTTAGCAGAGTGTCCCTCTCTGGATGTGCTAACTATGCTCCTAAGACATAGTTTAGAAAAGCATCATATAGGTATTCCCTATATTTGGGGATGTATCACTGGATTGTACCCAGGTATAAACTCATGAATTTGAAGAGATGACCATAGCAAAGCCTTCCTGCAGGAATGAAGCAGGACCACCCACAGCCCTTTACTATGTTACAGAAACAAGTTTTGGTGCTGGAAAAATAGTGGCGTAGGGAAACCTCCCTGCCTACTGCGCCTCACTGAGGATCATGTCCCAAGAAATCAGTGGAGAATTGTCTTATTCATCCTTGCCCGGTGCCACAGCCCATGAACATGTTTAACCAAGACCCTTCTGAACCTAGAAGCTCTTCTTGTTTGCACATTCCAGCTTGTGATGGGCCCTGAAGAGAACACCTTTTGATGAACTGGTTTTGCTTGAAGCAGGTCTACTATTAGAGCTGGTGCAGATGGCCAGTGATATCCTGGTTAGCACTTTGAGACCTACTTTGCATTTAGAAGTCTAATTTCACATCAGAGCAAAGATTCAGCACAATAAAAATTTCTAAATTAATTCATTTAAATCTTTTCTTTTTAACTGGGAAGTGGAACCAATATAGGTTTCAAGAGATTTCAGGCTGTGGAAAACAGTCATCTCTCGAATGAAAAAGAGAGAGCAAATTTTCCAAACTAATTTCCCTACCTCTCTTGCAAGCTGTATCTCTTGCTGCCTGCACAGGAGAGGAGAGGTTGGTAAGTTTAACCTGCCTGAAAATCTCACATATCATTCTGAGCATCTCTTGTGCAAATAGCTCTCCCGTAACTTCAAGGTTCTTCTAGCACTTCACAGCTCAGCTGGCTAGAAGATTTTTGAATTCCATCCTAGATAACACTTAAGTGCGTGATCTCCCACCCAACGTGGCCTTTTACCATATCAACCCTCCTCCAGCTGTGATGTTTCCAACGTGAAGCATTCTGACCTACAGACATCTGACTTGCCTCAAACTGTCCTCAAATTGCTAATGGTTGAAACATGCCCAGCTTATGGGACAATATATGTCTCTAGCATCCCATCACTATGGCAAAATGGCAAAGGCAGCAGTAGAGAGGTGCATTTGTGCCTGCTATGTCTGGAACCTCTGTCAGTTCTAATACTAGCAGGATTATGCCTGTACCAGCTTGCAGCAGATAATTAGCATGATCTCATCCAAGCATGCAGAATGTGTTTATCCACTTAAACAGTTTGCTTCCTTCAAGAAATATTTAACCCACAGAAATTGCAGATATTGAATATTTCCAAAACTAGACTCTTTCTTGCATTCATGAATCATCAGTGGTCTACTTCTATGGTATTACGTATTCTATTCAAGAGCAATACTTTATGTGGGTTTTTACCCCATTTTTCTGCCATAATTGATATTCACAATTAGGTGTGATACAAATTAAATAAATTACATCAAATTATGTTAATATAGAATCATAGAATTGCTAAGGTTGGAAGGGACCTCTAAGATCATCAAGTCCAACCATTAACCTACCCTGACAAAACCACTTCTAAACCGTGTCCATAACTACCACATCTACCCTTTTTTTAAACACCACCAGAGATGGCGAAATCACCACCTCCCTGGGCAGCCTATTCCAATGTTTAATAACCCTCTCAGTGAAAAAATGTTTCCTAATATCCAATATCTAAACCTCATCTGACATAACTTGAATCCATTTCCTCTCATCCTATCACTTTTCACCAGGGAGAAGAGGTCAGCCCCCACCTCTCTACAACCTCCTTTCAGGCAGTTGTAGAGGGTGATAAGGTCTCCCCTCAGCCTCCTCTTCTCCAGGATAAACAACCCCAGTTCCCTTAGTCGTTCCTCATAAGGCTTGTCCTCCAGAAAACATTTTAAATTCAGAAAAAAAACATGCTAATAAATTTATCAGATAAAGACAGAGAAATCTGTCTTCTGAAACATATAAAAAATTCTTTGTTTATGTAAAACGGTATATTCAAGCCTATTGTTTATCTTGAACTGATGTGAATTGATTTTTCAAATGATGGAACAAAGAGCTGAAATTCTTGAAATTCAGACTTAAGCACAGCTGAATGAAACTCAGAACCTGAGTTATGGATAATTATAAAGTGCCAGTTACAGATTATTTCAAAATCTAGACTACAGATCGTTTAAAGTTTGTTAGCAGGTGTTTTTTTTCAGCATATCTGTTTCCTTTTTTTTCTTTTTTTTTTTTAATTGCAAGAGAAGAAACTTTCATTTTTTGTATTTCCAAAACATGTGAAGGATTTTCTCTGCCTCTAATTTTTATCTGCACTTTATTGTCCTTTGGCAGGATTTGTTTATTAAGAGGTTTTAGCTATTAAATCAAAAAAATAAAAAATTGCCTTAGGATGAAATCTTCATATACATTTTCTATATGACAGAGATTAGAAAGTGTAGAGAAAAAAAAAAACAACATCAAAAGATATGGTTTGTGCAGTTTCTTTTAAGTTCTGATACTATTTAAGATAAGTCCTTTTATAACCAACAGTTAGATAACGTGCTGTTATTGATCCCACAAATATCCTGTATACTGTTAGTGGATTGTATACAAATGCAGCATGGTTTAAGAACTGTAGGAATAATGATTTGCATTATTACAAGGGTTATCGTCAAAAGTGTGTCATATTGCTTCTATTTCCTAGGGTGATAGCTGAAAATTATCTAAGCAGGTTATGGGAAATTAAACTTCAAGATGATTAGGGAGATGCTTTCAGTCCAAGGATTCTTGTAAATGTTAACTGAGCTTCTGGAATATTTCTACAACATTCCTTCAAGGAAACACAATCACTGTCACAGACAGTCTTTGGAAAAAAAAGGAGCATAAATTCACCAATTCAAGACTGCAGATTTGATGTGGATTATAGGTATGCAGGCTGGAGGGGGCCGAAGCAATAAGGATGTTATGGAACTGCAAGAAACAAAATATTTTCTATAATAGCAGATGAGGGAAACAGGTGACAGAACTGAGAAATATGTCACGATGAAAAATAAATTCTTTCAAAACCAGCAGAGTTTTGGCTTCTGAAATAATTCTGAAATGGGGATCAGATTCAGGATTCAGACAAAAAAAATGGAGAAATAGTCCTTTAAAGAGTCAAACTGTTTCTTACCAACGTTGTTTTAAATGCAACATTATCTTTACATTTTTAAAACAATGTTTTCATGTGGACTTTTATTTAAAAAAAAAAAAAAGAAGAATTAAATGAACTGGAAATGAATTGAAACACTTCATTTTTTATTTAAAAGACATTTCAATGTTTTGTTTTCTGTTAAAAATTTTTTACAATGAGACAAACAGTTTTTCTCTGTAATTTTTTGGGTCAGCAGGCAAACCAAAAATGCCACTATTTACAAATATTTATTGAGCATACTTTGATCCCCTAATCATTTCCCATAGAAATGCTGAAGCTTCTTTCTTTTTTCTAATTCAGACTCAAAATAGTGTAATCAACTGGCTTCAACAGTATGGCACAAAACAAAAATTTCATTCATGTCCCTTGGTGATATTCTGTGGCTTGTGCTACAGCCACTGTCATAGTAAACAAGAACAGCCCTTCCAGGTTTAAAAGAAATGTTTATTATTTGCTCACTGCATTATAAAAGTTAAGCAAATTTTCCATCATTCGTCAAGATAACACCAGCAAAAATGCCTGCCCAAAGATGAGTGAAATGACTGAAGAGAAAGCGAAGGACACCTTTAGCTCCACAATTGTAAAGACATGAATCTCGTAAATCAATTAATTATTATTTATTAATCAATGATGACTCAGACATGCTCTCAGCCACCTCCAAAAACAGTTTTCAAGACTGATTAGATGAAAAACACTAAGTCCTTGAAGAGCTAGCTGGTGGGTGAAGCGCTTTCCAACAGTGAACGGGCTCTCTGAATGTATTTATATCACAGGAGACAAAATGTATGTGTTTGATGGTACAGGCACAGACTATATCTGCATGTGATAAGATCTACCAGAGTCTACCTGTGTTGCAGCAGTACATTTGTTCTGAACCACGTGGGCATTCTGCAGCATTTCAGTTGCTAACAGGGATCTCCTATATTAAGTAAAGAGCAAGATCTAACTAGATGACATGGTAAAGCCTGAAATCTCTAGGCAAACTGAAAAAAAAGCCATAGTTTGACCACTTTGTTTCTCCAAATGAAAAACTAAAAAGCAAACTCATCTTCAGCTCAACCATATTACCTCCTGCAGTAGGTCCAAACTCATTATTTGTTCCACTTACAGAGTAGACTTTTCTAAAATGTCTTTTTTTTTTTTTTTTTTTTTTTCCTGGTCATAATAACACAATCTAATATATTATTAAAAGTAAGCAGACCCAGAAAAAAAAAATCATTTTTAAATGTGTTGAAAGCTACAGAATTTAAAATAGGTCTGAATTTGACTTACTGTTTTATCTCACCCTGCAAAGAAAATGAATAGCTGGCTACGGGAAGCTACCTGGATATCTGTTTGTCTATGCCTCTTCAATAACAAGATAAAATGTGTTTTTATTTTATATAGTCTAGCACAACAAATACTATTACATAAAATAGTCTAGAAGGAAAATTAGTTTGCAGTGTTCATAGGTATTAGCATAAGGAAGGAATGTCCAGACTATACTCTGAGGAGATTTAACACAAGAAAACATATTAAAATGACAATGAAAATGGCCTTGTAATGAAATTATCTTGTAATGGAAGAAGAAGCACCCCTTTTTATCCTGGAGTGAGACAATATCACCCTCGGCGTGTCAGGCAACAGGCTTTAAGTACATGAAAAAAACATACAACTCATCCAGAAAAAATACATCAAGTGAATCTAGCCTTGAATAGACTACTTTGTAGACAACAGCGCAGCAGTAATAAGGTTTTTCATGCTGTCTTCTGCAGCATTCTCAAAAGCAAGCTAAGGCAAAATGACCTGGGCAAAATTCTTGTCAGACAGAAAACTGATTGTGAACCTACATCAGAGAGTAACTACCAGGAGGTGACACCAGCAGTTAAACTTGAAAGATTTATCAACTGCAGTTCCTCCAAGAGTCTGTCCGAGACCCAGTACTAACCGTATTTCTGTCCTATCATCCTTGTTAATATGTATAGAGATTGAATTTTCAGCTGATAAAAATGGAAGGAACTGAGACTGAAATTCAGTGTGACCTTGATAAACTGAAAAGGTGGTCTGACAACTTAGAACAAAATTCAGAGAAATATTGCATTTTAATAGGAATGATTAGCTTTACAAGCACCAAACGGGGAAAAAAAATGCTTAGAAAACAGTTCTTCCAGAATGCAGGAATCTGAAAGAACCACAAGTCACACAAAAGTCAACACTATTACCTGAGGGGCAGATGAAGTATCTTTCTGCTCTCCTTAGCTTATTTAAGTTCTCAGCAGGAGTTCTGTGTGCAGTTTTAAAAACCACAAGGAACCAATCAAAGTCCAGGAGAAAGCAACAAAAGTAATGACCAGAGGACTGTAAAAGATGGTTCAAGAGGAAAAGGTGAAGAGACTGAACGTTTTGATCCAAAGAAGAACAAGCAAAAGAATCCCACAATAGTAGTTTTAAAATGTATAAGTGGTATCTGCGAAGAGGAAGGAAACAAATTGTTCAAGTCCAGTGAGACTGGGAAAATTGTCGAGATCTAGAACCTGCAGAAAGGAGAATTTTATTCAGACAATAAGAAAAGTTTTCTAATAGGTAAGACAGTAAAACACGGGGAAAAGATGGCTTAGGAAACCTGTGGAATTGAAGGTTACTGAAAGACAGGTTAGACAAACTTCAGTCAAAATGGTCTACATAATAATTATTTGGGCTGAAAGGTAAATAAAAGACACTTTTAGGGTGCTTTCCTGCCATATTTTCTATGATTCTAGGAAACTGAACTCCTGTTCCGCTTATATGTCATTTGCTTCCACCAAGGGCAAACACTTCACTCACAGAAAACAGTGCACTACAGGTTCTACCACAGGATTTGTAGCGTGGGCTACAACTGTGCTATTATCTGAGAAAATCAGGACAAAAAAGATGGTTTTCATACAGCTCCCTTAATTTGTACATCATGGAGTCCTTGACAGAGGAAACATCATTGTTTTTACAAGCAACTTATGAAAATGATGAAACTTGCCCAAAGTCAATCACAGAGACGGTGGCAGAAAGAGGAAGGGACATCCTGTCTCTCAAGTTCTTATGTCATCCTCTGTGTAATGTAATAGATAGACTGGTTCATTCACTGACTCATTCATTTGGTTCATGCTGTGTATTTTTGAATTCTATAATTAGCCATTTTTTAAACATCATCTCACCTTCACACCCTGTCATAAGCATGCAGAGAAGACCTAGAGCAACCTAATGTTACCTGGAATTTGGCCCTGCTTCCAGTGGGGGAAGGTAGACCAGAGCACCAAGAGTGCTCATCTGGCAACTTAAATTGTTCAGTACCTCTACGGCTCTCTAATGAGACAAGAAAACTCCTACATACAGACTTTTATAAAATAATATCTTGAATGCACTTCATGGAGCTGGTGGAGCCATTTTAGAGAGAAGTGGAGGAACTCTGACCTGTGATGGCAGTCACATACTCATCACTGTAAGTAGAGTGGGAGAAGATGTGCCAGAAAAAGAAGGATGAACTCCAGCACAAACACAGCCTTATCTTCCCTTCTGGAGCCAAGACTGGCCAGAGAGAAAAGACCACACCATGTCTATCTGTAAAGAGGAAATACCTAGACCAAACAGAGGTGCTTGTTTGTATAATAAACTGGTGTTGGTTATCAAACCCTCTTTCTGTCTCACTTTCTCTCACCATTTGGTATCGTAATTCTACCTGTAACATCTCGTCACCACACCAAACACAATGTTCTATCTGGGATCCAAAGAGCTGCTGGACCTGGCCAGATAAGGTTGTAGACAGACTGCTTCAGAGCCAGGACTTGAACTCCCATCTCCAATGACAAACTGTTAACATTGAGCCAAGATTGCCTATTATTTCCCCTGGAATCCTTCTTCTCTCCCTGCCCTCTTTCAATACTTTTTGTTTTCTTCATTTCAGCTGGGCTGTGCACGTACAGAGACTACTTACTCAGGTACAAAAAATGTTCCTGTAATGAGACATTTTCTGTTGGCATAATGACAACCAAGCTAGAACAATAACAACAAAAAAAAAAGATGATTGAAGCAGAAATAACAACAACAAGAACTGCAAGAATAAATTCATCATCTTTTACTTCCCCTTTAAAACTGTCCCTAAGTACTTTGTGCGTTTCTGAAGTGTTCTTCATATTCCATTTGACTTGAAAATGTGTCGTGCAGAACATCTGAATAATCTCATTAAGAAAGATGCTCACTTGGCATTGGTTATGTTTCAAACAAATAAAACTTCTATGAATTACAAAGGGGGTAAAAATATAATTTATTCTTGGTTTTGCTCTTCAGTATTGACAAACAACCGTGACTTACAATAAGTAAAAGATACATAGTAGATTGGTACACACCTTCTATTGCCTGTACAAGCATAGAAAATCTCTTTTCTCAGACCATGCCTGCTTAAAATCCGCCCTGCCAATTTTTTAGCCGTGGTCAATTAAACATTGCTCTGTCATGGGAGGCATACCATTACTCACAGACGCTCAGCCGACTGCAAAACAAAAGCAGACTGTCACAGGCTTGTGGGTGTTTGACAACCTGCTCTGCACAGCTGCGCGCCAAGAACACAGGACTGAGCACAGTCCAGTTCAGTTCCTGTGATGTATAATTACTTTTATACTGTTATCATAAAGATGTCATCCTCTCTGTAATTAAATCTGTGTATCATTAAATAGTCACTGCTTTACTATTTACAAAAGCAGTGAATTTAATTTCTCATGATGCTATTCTCTGAAAGTATTCTGATGATTTGACATATTTTAATTAGCTCCAAAGTAGCTTGTGTCTTGTATCAACTCTGCCAGAAAGAAGTTCTTACATTTAGAACAACAGCAGCTGCCCGGGATTGCAAGAGATCAGTGTTTATCTGTCCTATATACTCTCAGCATGTCAAAGATGCCCATTTTATTCTTTTACAGGCTGTCGATATGAACTGTACTAAATCATTCAAGAAAAGCATACTTAGTTTTTTCTTCATCTGTGGATAGTTGCTCCCACCAGCTTTCACCAAAGTTTCAAAGCCCTCATTTTTCTATTTCTAAAATACATCTGGAAGCTCACTGATGCCTTTAGAATGAGCTTATCCACCTATGGCAAACGTAATGGAAAACTGAAGCTTCAAAACCACCTGACTGCAACATCAGCTCTCTGTTGTCAGCCCAAATCAATGCCTGACAATGGTCAAGAAAAGTCAGGGCTGCGACCACCGAGGAAGCTGGTGGTGTGAGCATGTAGAAGGCGTTGAGCGCATCACGCATACGTAAGCACAGCTTAGGTAACATGTAAGCACAACTGAAACACAACTTTTAGGTCAGACATGGATGCAGCAACCATCCCCTGATGTCTCCATCTTTCCTTCTTAAAAGAGGTTTTTGTGGCTTATTATTGTCTGCAGATTATCTTGGTCACAGACACAGAGGTTGATTTGGAGTGACAGCATACCCAAGGAGCTGAAAAGTGTCCCACTAGCACTCCTTCTCCATTTATCCCTATCCATGCCACTGCATGCAATTCTTTTGCTCTCCCTTACTTCACAGTCTACCAGTTTGTAGGAATGCTTTGAGCTTTCCTACAATGGGAAACCACCGTGGGTTTCCCAGCCTGGGCGCTGCTACGTGAGACGCTCTGGAGTGCTACAGAAACTGCTCTCGGGCAGCTGAGTGCCTCCTGCCCATGGAGGGCAAACAGAGCTGGGAGGACTTCTTTTGCCACTGCCCCTGTTCAATGCAGTCACTAAAGATACTGAATCAAGGTGCTTAAATGCAAGTTACTGTAACTGGAAAAGTGACTTTCATTCAGGCATGGGACTTTTTCTCATACACTAAGCCTCTTCCATTGGTGAATGTCCCCATTTCTGTTACTAACAATACAAAGAGATATTAAAACAGGATATTTAAAATAAAACTCATAAGGTAGTGACTACACACCTGAGAAATAGTGTTCCTCTGTCACGTAGCAGTACATCAGGCAAAGGGAACTCAGCACTGACCAGCCTGATACAGCAAAATGATTCAGGGTGCAACAGTCAGATTCCGCCCAAAATACACATGTAGTGCTGCATCCTACAGCCAAGAAACGCCCGCAGCACCCATTCTCAAGGGTTCCCAGCACTAAGGGCCACTAAGAAGCTGCCTGCTACTGGTAGAGTTACCCAGCTCATGGCCATCTTTGACTTGTTATGTCAGGAGTTAAAGCCCTGGGACAAAGATGCCATGCCTCCATCAAGACAACAAATACTACGTTCACAAGCAACAAGTGCAGAACTGAAGTAATAGGAAGAAATTTCCTATAAGCACTTGGACCTTCCCTCCCAGGGGCCCTCACCAGTAAAGCAAACACCAAAAAATCGAAATAGCTCCTTTTTCTTATGCTATCTTAGCGGACCCAGTTTGTGACAGAAGAAAAATTGTGAACCTTGAGGACCAAATTCCAGAGCATTCAGCCAAGGAGTTTTTGCCTTTTTTTCAAAGCAAGGAGGAGCAGCAGGTATGATGCAGTCCTAACCAGTCATCAAGATATGTTAGACAGGAACATTCCCTCCTCCTCCATCAGATGTTCTAAATGTTTCTATATAGCACACAGGGACTGCTCTGACTCTAAAGCAGAAAGGCAGGGCAGGCTGGCTCGCTGACTTTGCAATGAGTTTGCCTGACTCTTGGGCCCTCGTTGTAAATAGTGAAAAGCAGTAGTTTAATTTAGCTTAACATGTGTTTGCAGTTTCTTTTTTTATTACCATGAAATCCTGACTCAATAAAATTAAGCCAAGGTTTTCCATCCTTTTAGGGCCTGGAAATTACATTTAGGCACTTAAATAAGTGCTCTGGTGCACCCACAAATTTCACTCTAGTCAAGCTACAAATGCTCAAAACATATGGACCTCTGGATGCTTCCATTTGGATATCTCCCGCCTTCATCCCACAGCCATTTCTACACATGTCTAACAGGATTTGAGCTAAGTCAGAAAAGCTGAATTAAGCACATAGGTAAATACAAGCCAGCCTGTGTTAGCAGTTAGGAGACCAATTTTGGTCAGAGTAGTTGGGTTTAGAATTTATAGTCTTAAAAAAAACTGTCAAAATGTACCCGTCTGATTTAAACTGATAGCGTCCCTTCCCACTCTTCTTCTCCCTGCTGCAGAGTGTGATCCAGCCCTCACCTACCTTCTCCCACAAAATGTTTCAAGTCTCTTTTGCCCAAGATCCCTTCTGCTGTTGTAGAAAATACTGTTCTTAAGCATAACAGACCATAAGAAAAAATAAAATAAAATCCATTTCCTAAATGTCAGTTATAAGGATCCAGATTGCAGTTAGTGCAGTTTGAACCTGTTCATCCCTATCAAACAGGAATAGACGCTGGACAGCTTTGCTAGCTGCTCCTGCCAGCCAGACAATGCCAGAATATCAAGGACACAAAAGCCAACAGCAACAGAATGCACACCAGTGCATTTCATAGATTTAAGGAACAAACAAAGTGCCACTAAAAAAATGGGACTATAATCAGTGTTGACAGCTTCTCAAAATTTTGTTGCACGTCTCAGGAATAATCTGATTTACAAAATTTCCCAAATTCTTCATTTCCCAAGAATCTTAACTTTCATTGTCTCCTAATCCTTACTTTTTTTTTTTTTGAGAAAATACTGCTCTTTAGAATTAAATATGGTAAAAAAATAATTCAAATGTTGTTAATTTCTCAAAACATTTCTCTTAGTCCCAATGTTTTGTAGGTCTTATGCACAATTCTGTCTGTACAAAGACTTGGAAATACTATAAATAGCCTTCAAAACTGAAAAGCAAATAAAAACTAAAACAGAACTGCAACTATGGAAACTGCTAGTTGATTTTGAAGCTGTTGTGGGAAGTAATCCATTGAGAGCAATAAAAATAAAAGTTAAGATATAGGTTCAATCCTGCTTTCATTCACACTGAAGTAAATTTGGTTGTAAATCCAGAGAAGTCTGCAGAGTTCTTGGAGTTTTATTTCATTGTGAGTGGAGACAGGAGCTGATTCACTCTTCGGTCTAGTGAGGAGGAAAGACCATCAAATTTAAGAACACTGAGAAACAGGAAAATAAAGTCAATGGCCCAGCAGTCTGACCTACCAAAGCAAGAACCACACAGTCAAACCAAGGTTTACTTGCTGCCATGAGAAATCCTTGGGGCTGATGAATGCAATGACACATTTCATCCAGTCTTGCTAATTAAACTTGGAACTCGTATCCCAGTTTCTGTCAGAAGTAACATCTGGCATCCACACAGGTTTTTTGAGCTTACCATCAAGAAGAGGGATGGTCCAAAACCTGGACCATTACCCTGCATTTCAGGAGACACTGATTGAGGACTGCAAAGCACACAGGGTTCAGACAGATTGGCACCAGGCGATTCCAAGAGGGGGTTACTGTCGAAATTAAGAAAAAAATATATATTTAGACTTCAGCTGGCAACACTGACCTTCCTAATTCACTGTGACAGGCTCTTCTACAGTTTTTCAGACAGGTTTAGAAGACAACTTCTGTAAATGAGCATATACAAGAATTCAGAGTGTTCACCATTCTTCCAGGGAACCCTTTTCAAGCAATTTCATAGGGTGGGATCTCATATAACTATTTCAAATATGTTTTGCAGAGATCTTTTCATGTTATGTGCTGGTTTTAATAAAAAATAAAACCCAGGTATTTTGGAATAGAATTCACCTGACCATTATTTAATATTTATATTTGGACAAGATAAATTCGTTTTTCAGGAGTGCTCTTTTCTCTCCAATCTCTCCTCAGAGAGAATCTGTGTGTTTCTTGCAGTTCCAGTTGGGGAAATCATCCTTTAATTCGAACAAAACCAGTGTGTTTTGTCAGTCTTCAAGACCAGATTCCCAAACACAATGAGAAGAGACATTTTCATCCATGTATTTGCAGTCTTAAAAAAGGCACCAAACAAGCCAGCCCACAGCAACTAAACAAGCACAAGGTAAGCATAGTGAAATGTACTCACTAGTAAGATAGAATTAAGAGCAAAGAATAGGGAAAAACTTAAGACTACAACTTGTGGGGAAAGGAAAGGGGATATATACTCTGTAAGACAAACTGTCTCAATACTGGTCTGCAAAAGACCCTCAAGTCAGTTTGAGAATCATGTCTCGTTTCTCCTTAGCTAAGTAATAGTTTCTCTAAGTGCCTGTTCTCTTTTCAAGGTGTTGAAGAGCCGTTTTGAAACCTACCTTGGAAGGCAGCCAACAAGTCTCTGCCACTGTGCAGAGGATCTGCAGCTGAATACCAATTGATTTCTCTGTGTGATACTCTGAGGTTTGATGCATGCACCTAATGCAGAAGAGAAGAGAGACTGAACTTTGAATAACTTGCTTTGATAAAGTAAACATGATGAAACAGAAGACTGTGACTAGTTAATATAAATTACCTCTGCCATCCAAATGATGCAACACAGAAATCCTACCAGAGCTCTGGGAGACTAGATATCTTCTGTTCTCCTGATAGTTATAGCGGAGATCAAACCAGCAGAACTTTTTCCCTTCTACAACCAGAGGGCTGCAATATATAGCAGACTGTAGAAAAGACCCTTTATAGCACATAAAACACTGAAACATAGCTCAGGGACAGAGTAGAAAGTCCTTCAGTTGCCTTTGCTGTTTCAGTCCATCATAGAAACTTGCTTGCATTAACAGCCAACTCAGTATCATGCCCTTCTAATGCTACTAATATTCATCTAAGAGATAAAAAAAGTGCCATGGTGAGGATTCTGGGCAGCTCCTCCTTTTGCAAGATCAAGATGTTCTGAAAGAGTTCTGCCAATTCAGGCAGAGCCAGCTATCTCCCAGCCTTTGACAAGCACAGAGCAAGAGAAAACACAACTGAGAAATCTTTTTTCCACTATATGTTCAATCTGAATAGGAGCTACATAGTGTCTTGCAGCCAGGGTTTGGCTGTGAATAAAACTCCAGATGAAAAAGAGAATATAGGGAAGAAGCAGGCCACTCTTGGTTCTACAGGCCCAATCTAAGCTCATAGATCTTCTTCTGCCTCAGTTTGGATGCCTGTTTTTCTCCTGTACTCAGCACTGGTGAGGCCCCACCTCGAGTACTGTGTTCAGTTTTGGGCCCCTCACTACAAGAAGGACATTAAGGTGTTGGAGCGTGTCCAGAGAAGGGCTACAAAGCTGGTGAGGGGTTTGGAGCACAAGTCTTATGAGGAACGACTAAGGGAACTGGGATTGTTTAGCCTGGAGAAGAGGAGGCTGAGGGGAGACCTTATCACCCTCTACAACTGCCTGAAAGGAGGTTGTAGAGAGGTGGGGGCTGACCTCTTCTCCCTGGTGAAAAGCGATAGGACGAGAGGAAATGGATTCAAGTTATGTCAGGGGAGGTTTAGACTGAGTATTAGGAAACATTTTTTCACTTGAGAGGGTTATTAAACATTGGAATAGGCTGCCCAGGGAGGTGGTGGATTCGCCATCTCTGGTGGTGTTTAAAAAAAGGGTAGATGTGGTACTTGGGGACACGGTTTAGAAGTGGTTTTGTCAGGGTAGGTTAATGGTTGGACTTGATGATCTTAAAGGTCCCTTCCAACCTCAGCAACTCTATGATTTTATTCTATGATTCTATGATTCTAAGCATAATATTTCCCCAGCTCAGGAGGGCACTGCGATAGCTGGGAAGCCGCTTGGGTAGCTGGAGTGAGGTTCACGTAGACGAGTCCTGTTACCTTGAGGAAGTCTTAAACAGGAGTTTGACGGCTCATTTATCATCATTAGTCTTTGCCAGGGACTTTATGGTCTCTTTGATTAATTTTGTTGAATGTTTTGCTAGTATTTGCTCCAAAATCACTTACATACAATTTTGAGTCAGTGTATTGATTGAGCCACGCTCTCTTACTTGCAATTATCAATGTGTCAGTGACATCTGTTCATCCCGGAGTGTGTTCAGGTATCGATTATCTTTCATGATTCTTCATGCGTTCATTAAAGCATTTATAGTTAATTGTCTAAATTAAAAATACCTTCATCAATTTTGCCCATAATAAATGTAAGGTGTCATAATTTGTCAAGATATGGCGAGGAAAAAGGCAGATGACACCCCCCATTCTACCAGACACAGGCCAAGCAAGGGACAACTGAGTCTTAATGACAGTCTGTTTGGACAGACACTCAGTGAAGAAAGACCGATGTAAGTCATAGGGCTAAATAAATGACTATCAATAATCAGTATGATTAACCTGGGACTCCTTGAAGTAAAGATCTGTAAAGAGGTATTAACCTGAAGAGTTCATGAGCTCAAAAAATAAATTCTGGAGAGTTAAAAATGGAAGTAGGCAGATGCTCCCAAAATACACCCCATCTCAGAATTTTATGTGTTCAGATTTACCAGTTATTTTTATTTACTCTGAAAATCCATTTACACATCTTACCTTTTAAAGGCACAACAGAGGCAATTCTTGAGGAGTGATCAAAAAAGAAAGCAGACCTATTTAGGAAAGATGTGAAGAGTGACAAGGGAAGAGAAATCAAGGTCAGCTTCATTGACAAATGCAAACACGTTGGGTCTAGCTCAGGAAAACAGAGATGTGAACAGGTCATGATGGCAGGGTAAGTGGAAATCAAAAATGTGAGACCCAGGAATGATAGAGTGAAATGTAGATTTGGACAGACAGAAGCATATACGCTGTGTTATGTAACGCTCAATCTGCAGCCACCTCTTGCTACCATCGGACCACAACCAACATGAAACAGCATCTAACAGGAAAAGAAGTTTGCAGAAACCCACACAGACAATTCATCCAAAACATCATGCATTCTGGCAGAAAAAAAAAAAAAAAAAAAAAAAGGATAAGTTCCATTAAAATGGAAATTTTCAAACACAAACCAGCAGTTTCATCAAGTAACTGGGGAATTTTCCTAAAGAAAAGTACAAAGAGTGTTCTATCCTTTTCCAGATCACTTACAGACATTTATAAAGCAAGTCTCATATCCATGTAACTTCAGCAGTTTCCCTCCTGTTCATCATTCCAGGTACATCAGAGGGTTGAGACATTATATGGGAAGTGACTGACTGACCTGTGCTTTCCTTTGGAAAAGTTTCTACAGTTATATCAACAGTAGAAGGAAAACTAGGGAAAATGTGTGCCCACTGCTGAATGAGCTGAAGGACTTGGTGACAAGGACAAAGTACCTCTGAATGCCTTCTTGGATTCAGTATTTACTGGTAGGAGTGGCCTTCAGGAATCTCAGCCCCTGAGACCAAACAGAAAGTCTAGATCAAGGAAGACTTACCCTCGGTGGAGGAGGATCAGGTTAGGGAACGCTTAAACAAACTAGACACACATAAATCCATGGGACCTAATAAAAGCTGTGGGAGCTGGCTGATGACATTGTGAGGCTACTCTCACAATTGTAATCAGGGCAATAAGAGGAAGTTCCCAAGAACAGACAGATAGCAAATGTCATTCCTGTCTTCAAGAATAGCAGAAAGGAGGATCCAGGGAAGTACCAGCGGTCACCCTCACCTTGATCCCTGGGAAGGTGATGGAGCAGCTAACCCTGGAAACCATTTCCAAATTTACTAAGCACAAGAAGGTCACTGGGATTTGTCAGTGTGGATTTGTGAAAGGAAAATCACGCCTGACCAAAGAGAGCCTTCCACAAGGAGATGAGTAACTTAACGGATAAGAGGAGAGCACTGTATGTTCTTTACCTTGATTTTAGCAACGCTAAGTCTCCCATAATGTACTCAGCCATAAACAGATGAAGGATAGACTAGATGAATGGAAAGTGGAGTGGACAAAAAACTGTTGCTAAGTGCCAGGCTAAAAGGGTTATGCTCAGCAGCATGAAGTCCAGCTGGAGGCCAGACTTTAGTGGTGCACCCCAGAGGCCAATACTGGAGCCAAATCTGCTCACCATCTTCATCAATGACCCGGAAAATGGGACAGATTGCACCCTCAGCAAGTTTGTAGATGATTAAGAAATGGGAGGAGTGATTGATGCACTGGAAGGTTGTGTTGCCATTTAGAGGAACCTCAACAGGATGGAGAAATGGGCCAACAGGTAACAGGCTAAAAAGCAGCTTTGCAGAGAAAGATCTGGGAGTCCTGGTGGACAAGATGTTGAACATGAGCCAACAATGGGCTGTTGTGACAAAGAAGGCCAATAGCCTAGTCAGCTGCTTTAGGTAGAGCACTGCCAGAAGGTCAAGGGAAGCGATCCTTCCCCTCTATTCAGCACGGGTGAGATATCTGGAGCTCTGGGTACAATGCTGGGGTCCCCAATACAAAAGACACTTACTGAAGCGAGTCTGTAGCAAAGGGCTACACAAATTGTTCAGTAATTGGAGCACCTGCCACACAAGGAGAGGTCAAGAGATCAGGGACTGATCAGGCTGCAAAAGAGAAGGCTCTGGAAGATCTTATCAGCATCTACAAATAACTGATGGAGTGGAAAAATGAAGATGAAGTCAGACTCTTCTCAGTGGTGTTCAGTGGCAGGACAAGAGGCAATGGGTAGAAATCAAAATATAGAAAATTTTTTTTTTTTTTTTTTTTTTTTTTTCCCCTTGAGGGTAGTCAAATGATATAAAAGGTTGCCCACACAGGCTGTGTTTGAATACTTTGGAGATACTCAAATTCTGACTGCACATGGCCCTGGTCAACCTGCTGTGGGTGATCTTACTCTGAGCAGGAGCATTGGACTAGTCTATCTGCAGAAGTCCCTTCCTACATCAAGTACTCTGTGACTCCATGATTCTTTATGAAGGTATATTCACATCAGCAAACTTTCAAGAGCCTGAAGCACAACTGCAGCTGTCTCTAACAAACTCAAGGACAGGCAGTTTTCACAAGTATCTGCGCAACACAAAACCTGCTGTTCCCCAGGAAAGGAGAGAAGCAGACTCACAGTCCCCCAGGAAGAGGAGGGAACTGAACCCAAATTTTCCGCATCCTATGTGTTTTCCTAACAAAATGGGCCAGAAGGTTAGTGCCAATGTAGGAAATGGAACATGAAGGAGTTTATTCCCCAGCCTACTTTTGAGTGCTTACATTGAGAGCTTGTTTGCTTCTCGGTGGGGAGAGCTGGACTCTGGAGAGTGATGGAGAGCACTGAAAAACAGGCTGCTGTTCTCAATTGCCCTCTGAACAAGAGCATATTGTTAAGAATAGTTCTGCTCTGGCCCCAGCAGTACATGAGCTACCCTAATGAGGTTTTCCAAGAGCTATTGTTTCTGCCAAGCTTCATATCCTACATTTGCATATCCTGGCATTTACAATGCCTTGAAAATGAAGAAATAAAAAGCACTGCCCTTTGCAAATCTTAAATATGACTCTGAGCAAATAGCTTTCAGCCTGCAATCTCACAGCACCTTCATGGGCAGAAATAGCCAAAGATGAAAAACATCCTGCTCATTTACAGCAGAGGTACGCATCTTATGGACTGCATGGGAGAATCAGCTTGGTGTGCCTGTACTGGTGTGTTGCACAAACAAGGCTGGAGGGCTTTTGGGTGCTGTTGAGCTGAAGGATGACAGACTGACTGTACAGCAGAGGCAGTAAGGAAGCCGGAGTAAGTAAAAGAGGGAAGAAAGTCTGCCATATGGGACTCTAATGATATTTGTGACTATGTAAAAAAAGTTGGTAGAGACTTCTACACAGAGTTTTCTATAACTGGTAGAGATTTCAGGCCTTTTTCTCTTCTCAGGTCTTAGGAGGTAGAAGAAGGGCAAAAGGAGATTAATTCTTTGGTTATAAATAAAAACAGAAAGGTAACATGAAGATTATATTATTCCAATGTAAAATTAAATTATCTACCCTGCTATTACTAAATAGGGTGTTCTAATATAGAGCTCTGACTCAGATTTTAAGACCAGCATGTACAAAAAATAAGAAATGAGCAGTCAATGATTTTACAAGGTCATTATAAAAAGACCTGGAAATACGATCAAGCTCCAAATGGAAACAAAGAACTAATTCAGAAGATTGGGTTTGCTTCTTGTTTTCTTTTAGATGTGTGCCATTGAGAAACCTCATCATGCACTGGCAGGATTATAAAGGTGATAAGTAGGCCAGATGGAGTCAGGTTACTCTTGAGACTTCTGCTGAATTTCACAGCTGCCTATGAGTTAAGTAATTCCTTCACTTTCCTCAGTCCTAGTAACACTTTCCCTAAGCTTGATAGGCACTTTGAGAACTGCTTTTCCAAAAGAGCTGAAGAGAATGTAGAGGGGCTCAGTGAGAATGATCATAGAATCACAGATTCATAGAACGGTTTGTGTTGGTAGGGACCTTAAAGATCATCTAGTTCAACCCCCCCTGCCATGGGCAGGGACATCTCCCACCAGACCAGGTTACTCAAAGCCCCATCCAGTCTGGCCTTGAACCCTTCCAATGATGGGGCAGCCACAACTTCCCTGGGCAACCTATTCCAGTGTCTCACCACCATCACAATAAGAACTTCTTCCTAATACCTAATTAAAATACCCCCCTTTTCAGTTTGTCTTCTTCATGTCCTCTATGGATACAACAAAGCAACCAATTTTTTACCTCCATGAGTTTTCACCTGCTACAAAAGTTGAAAGTAGCATTTAGTTCACAGTCTGGGGAGAAGGCTTCAAAACATTTTTTCTGTAAAACAGACCTTCATTTCCTTTTAAGATCGTATTGCACATATTATCTGTATATAAACCCAGAAAGCCAGTCTGCTGTTCACCACTCCTAAACCTAGTAGCTAATACCAACAGGATCAATTTGGTGCTACCAAATCCAGTGAACTCAGCTAATACACATAGGAAATATTTCTATATATTAAATTATGTTACAGAAGTTATTCTGATTGTTTTCTCCAGTTCTCTGGCACCACATTTTGATCTTTTCCACTTCATCCAGATGCATCAAGATTTATATCACTACAAGGAGATTTTAGCTGTTACTAGACCCACAAGACAAATTGCTCATTAAGCTGGGGAAGCTTTAAGGCAGGGTTATGTTACATGGGCAAAAATGTAGCAGGATGATGAATTATACAGCTCAGATTTTTGTGTTTGTTTTCCTGATGAATGCACTTTAAATTGCTGGGTAGGAGAAGACTTTGATGAAACATATGGGTGACTTTAGCACAACAGACTACAGGAGTCATTAGTGGAAATTTTTGGTTTTAACTTTGTACTCTGTCTCTCTTTGTATATATATATATATTGCTTTTTAAACAGGCCCATGTTTGGGTTTTTTTTCCTCTTTACGTAGTTGGTAGTTTTCATTCCAAAACTGTTGTATTAAATAAATAATTTGAAAAGTTTAATTGAAGTAACCAGTAAGAAATTATTAAGGTAACATTAGTTTTACCTTCAGAGCATGAAAAATTTAACATGGCATCTTTTTCCTTACTTAAGATTTAAGTTAGTTTTACAGCACAAAGTAGAAAGGCTTTGCATGGAATAAAACAGCTCTTTGTTCAAATTTTCAACTAAGTATTTTATTTTTTATTATTTCCCCTTCATTTTCTTACAATCCTTTCATTGCCTATGCTGGTTACAGTTCATCCTCATTTCTTAGCCAAACCCTGTGCCAGTCCCTCAGGTGCAGCCCCCCAGCCAACTCAATGGGCTTTTTAAACTACCATTCTCAAAGTGCTTCCCAGGCATTTCATGCATGTTGACACCAAGACAATATGAAACAACTTATTTCTTATTACAAAGGTTGTTGTAAATAATGACTACACAATTATTATAATACAAAAATACATAGTTATAAATGTGTGTGATGCATTTCTTGAAGAATATCTGAACCTTAAAAAATTGTCTTCTCACCGGAAATGCCATTTACCTTCACCAGAAAAGCCCTTTAGATACCTGCCACCAGCTGTGTGTCTTTAACAAAGCTCTTTTACCTCCCTCTGCGTCTCTTTCTTGTCTTGGTCATTTGGGTTGCACATTCCTGATAGCAAGGATTGTCTCCTACTGTGCTTTTGTGCACAGAACTAAAGTCTGTACCGTAGCTTGTGCATGTATAAGGCCATATTCCCCACCTCACCTCACCACCCTGTTTCCTCTGCAGATTACTTTATCTGGGAAAATTCATGAAAGAATGAAGTGGGATAGTGCAGTCTCTGTCCAGGATGGTTAGCGATGCCATCTTTAGTCCTGATGCAACTTTCTTAAACACGCATGTGCTCGTAAACGAGAACTTGGAGAACAGTGTAGCCACAAACTATTGTGTAACTGGTATTTTTTGCCATGAGTTGACACTACCATCCAGTAGTAAAGCATGCTTTCAAAGATCAACCAGGCATCTCCCTACAGACCCAGGAGCTCTTTTACTGTCTGCTATTCTGTGCCTGGGGAATATCCTTTTGCAAGTTGAAAAGGACATTCTTAGTCTCAGTTGTCCATTGGAAAAACACCTGATAGGAAGATCCCTTCAAGAAGAGAGAGGCAAAGGTAGGAAGAAGAAAGGGATCCTTTAACTCAAAGAAATTCCTTAACTCAAAGAAATTCCTTACAGAATTTTACTGCTGCAGGTCAGTAAGTGAGCTGACAGAGAATATTTCAAAGGGCAGTTGGGCTAAAAGCATTCAAAGGCATCTTTCATATTTAGTAGGATTTATCTCAAAATTAGATCAGAAATAAGGTTAAATAGGCCTTCCTCCTCTCATCTTATCAATATGAGAGTGACAATGCTCTCCGTTCCTGTTTGTTGGAAGAATTTGCCCTTATGGTTGTTCATAACTTTAACTATTTGCAGTTATTTCAGACATACAAGGTAAAAGAACAAAACAAATAATGCTACACATTTGGAGAGAAAACGGAATTTCAGAGCTCCCAGATGGCTTGAGGATTATCCAGACCTGAAGGCAGTCATTTATGCCTTTATCGTCTGCATAGACACTTCCATTTTTCTGTTTCTGTTGTTTCCTGATAGCAGTGTTTTCAAAAGAACTTGCTCCTCCTCGGCAGCTTCTGGAGCACTAGAGACTCATTCACATTTATTATAAACTTTGGTGACAGTACAGCATCTCCAGTATTATAAGATACCTTTTATTAAGGCCTTTCTTGCTTTTTAGATCACAATTGCAAAAAAAAAAAAAAAAAAAAAAAAAAAAAGAAATGAAAGGGTGAATTTTCCCAAAACAAAGCTGTTGCCACCTCCTTTGTGCCAGAAAGAGTGCCTGGTTATCACATGCTCTGGTTGCAGTGTCAGCCCCCAAACCACAAGGAATCTTGTAGCAGCATGAAAGGGATGCTCTCAGCCCCTGAAATGGCATGCTGCAGGTGAGAAGAAATCACCAAATGATCTGGAGGGCTCACAGTTCCCTACTGTACCTGGGGGGATGGCAGACCTGTCTGCTTCATGTGGCACTGCTTCACACTTCCTTAAAGATGCTTTCCACAGAGCACACGAGCTTTCAGTCCCCAGGTGCAAGAAATCAGTAAAGGAGGGCAAGGACTGGCATGACTGAGTCAAGACCTGATGGTCAAACTAAAAGGCAAGGAAGAGATGCACAGGCAGTGGGAGCAGGGACAAGAGTATAGGGACACTGCCCAGTTGTGTAAGGATGGGGTCAAGAAAGCCAAGCACAGCTGGAGCCAAACTTGACAGGGGATGTAAAGAATAATGAGAAGGGCTTCTACACATATGTCAGTCAATCAAAGAAAGCATAACCCCTGGCCCTTGATGAGCAAAACAGGAAAACTTGTACCAATAGGTGAGGAGAAGGCTGAGGTACTCAGCAGTCTTCAATGGCAACTTCTCTCCCCACAGAGAGAAGGGACTGGGGGAGAAATGTCCCTCCCACTGTAAGAGGAGAGCAGGTTCATGACTACCTGAGGAACCTGAACATACAGAAGTCTGTGGGACCTGATGAGATGCATCCCAGAGACCAGAGAGAACTGGCTGATGTAGCTGTCAAGCCACTCTCCATGATATTTGAGAAGTCCTGGCAGACAGGCAAAGTCCCTGGTGACTGGGAAAAGGGAAACATCTCACCTGTTTGAAAAAGGGTAGAAAGGAGTACCCTGGGAACTACCAACCTGTCAGCCTCACCTCTGTGCCTGGGAAGATCATGGAACAGACCCTCCTCAAAGCTATGCACAGGCACATGGAGGAGAGGGAGGTGATTTGAGACAGGCAGCATGGCTTCACCGAGGGCAAGTCCTGCCTGACCAACCTGGTGGCTTTCTATGACGGAGTGACTGCATCAGCGGACAAGGGAAGAGCTATGGATGTCTATCTGGGATCTTGGGAGCTACAGTAGGCACATTGAAAAACTGTATGGATCCTTTTTTCTTCTCCTTTCCCAGTTAAATCCAGTAGTAAACATCTCATATATCCAGTCAGCTAATCTAATCCATTGTCTGCACTGGTCAGCTCATGTTGTACTTTATAACTCTTAAAAAACAGATCCTGTAGATGTCTTAGTAATTTTGCAACCAGACCAGAGATGGTACATGAACACTGTAGAAGTCACATTGAAAAGTGTGAAGACCATATCCTATGGTCAATGATTTTTCAAGGTCATTATAAAAAGACCTGGAAATACGATCAAGCTCCAAATGGAAACAAAGAACTAATTCAGAAGATTGGGTTTGCTTCTTGTTTTCTTTTAGACGTGTGCCATTGAGAAACCTCATCATGCACTGGCAGGATTATAAAGGTGATAAGTAGGCCAGATGGAGTCAGGTTACTCTTGAGACTTCTGCTGAATTTCACAGCTGCCTATGAGTTAAGTAATTCCTTCACTTTCCTCAGTCCTAGTAACACTTTCCCTAAGCTTGATAGGCACTTTGAGAACTGCTTTTCCAAAAGAATGTGGATGAGCTGAAGAGAATGTAGAGGGGCTCAGTGAGAATGATTATTTGGATGGGTCGGTTATCCTGAAATGTATGAGAAGGACATATAAATCAGATGAATCATAGAATTATAGAATGAATCATAGAATGCTTTGGGTTGGAAGGGACCTTAAAAATCTAATTCCAACCCCCCTGCCATGGGCAGGGACACTTTCCACTAGACCAGGTTACTCAAAGCCCCTTCCAACATTGCCTTGAACACCTCCAGGGATGATGCATCCACAACTTCCCTGGGCAACCTGTTCCAGTGCCTCAACACCATCACAGTAAAGAATTTATTCTTAATATCGAATCAAAATCTCCCCTCTTTCAGTTTAAAGCCATTATGCCTTGTCCTATCACTCCATTCCCTGATAAAGTGTCCCTCCCCAGCTTTCCTGTAGGCCTCCTTTAGGTACTGGAAAGCTGTTAGAAGGTCTCCCTGGAGTCTTCTCTTCTCCAGGCTGAACAACCCCAACTCTCTCAGCTTGTCTTCATAGCAGAGGTGCTCCAGCCCTCTGATCTTCTTCATGGCCCTCCTCTGGACCCACTCCAACAGGTCCATGTCTTTCCTGGGCTAAGCATTCCAGAGCTGCATACAGTAGTTCAGGTGGGGTGTAACGAGAGCTAAGTAGAGGGGCAGAATCACTTTCCTCCCCATAGATCCAAGGCACGCTGTGCCATTTGTCTTCAGGGTCTGAGATGGGTTTCTGGTCCACTTTATTTATGATTGAGACCATGTATACAGGGATGGAGGACAAAGCAGATGTATTATGTTAATTCAGTAACAAAACATCTATGCAGTCCACCCTCAGTGCTTTTCCTACAGCGTTAGCAAGAGATGGTCATGTCATAAGCTACCTAGAAAAGGACCTCATTTTTTCAAGAGTAGAATAGCAGGAAAAACACTTCTGACTACCATTTGGCCCAGTCACACCCCTCTGTTGATGTCAGCTGAGGCTCTGACCTATGTTATGAATTACATTTAAAGAATGAGAATTTCAAGCATCTTGTAACTTGTGACTGGCCATGTTTTATTGTCCTTTCACCTTCTTCATTCCAC
This sequence comes from Charadrius vociferus, assembly GCF_000708025.1. NCBI lineage: Eukaryota > Metazoa > Chordata > Aves > Charadriiformes > Charadriidae > Charadrius > Charadrius vociferus. The sequence goes on from NW_009647680.1 coordinate 5,182,418, forward strand.
AAGAGTTGTCTGCAGTGTTTGGTATGCTCCACTTTCTCCTTCTCAGCCTACAAAGCTATCCAAGATTGGACATACTCTGGTTATTGCCATATGTAAATGGATGAAGAGGCTTTTTGTCTCAGGCAGTCTCTTTTGAAGGCAAAACTGAAATTTTATCAGCCACAGCCCATGCCCTTTTATTTGAAAATTCATTTAACAAAAGCTTCTTTAAAAGTGCCATTTGACATCCCTATGTGAGATAAGTAGATCATGCTAAATGATCAGAATCTTTCCTTCCATTCTTAGAAGTAGTCTAAATTCCATAAAGCAGCTTGGGGAGGTTTCCCACAGAAAGGCACTAAAAGTCTGTTGCGAGCAACCTACACTGCAGGATCTCCCAAAGAACTGCACTGCAGCTCAAGGTTGTAGCAAGCCAGGTCCTCATGCTCTGGAGTTGTTTTTGCCACCACAGCAGCCCAGAACTGTGGAACCACAAAATTGCCACCTTCCTTTTGCTGCCTTTCAGGAGCAGCTTAGATTTTGCCTAAATGTCTGTTTACATACAAATCTCTAGAAGAAGAACAGCGACAAAATATTTATGACTCTCTGGTATAAAATTAATTAGTCATTTGTCTGTCAATCTATATTTCCCTGTTTTAAAAGTCAACACAGTTCCTTTAGGTGATGATTGGGGAAAATATTAGCTGGAGAGCCCATAAGCCTTTTGTGAATTATCTGGGCTGCAAGCACTTAGCTAATATGCTTTACCTTTAACTCAATTATGTCTCCATAGCAATTGCTGTTTACACAGTATGTTTGCTAACCCAGGATAATATTCTTTTTATGTGATTCTTCAAAATTAAGCTAATACAACACCACGTTTATTAATTTTCATTGAAACTCTACGGAAAAACTATTAAGGTGTTGGTCATCAGCCTAATAGCAATAATATGTATTCTTTTTCTCTCTTAGGATCTGAAGTGGACAAAATGGCAATTGATAACACATGCGCTATAGAGACGAGTATCTGAATGGAGTAGACCTATAAATACAAGAGACATCTAAAGTGATAAAGTGTTTTATTCAATACCATACAGGCTGGATTTCCATCCAAGCAACACTACTGAAAGGAAGACAAAAATTATGCTAGATTGACTGTAGCAATGTGATATCCATCTGGATCTGACCTCTGTGGACCAGAAGGAGCTATACCATCTGACTGCTGCTGAGGCCAGATGTTCTGGGCATTCACTTGAAAACAAATACTATCTTCTATACAGAGGTCCAGCCATGGCCTGACCCTACTGCTCAAGACCCTCTACCACCACAGAACTGGAATAGCTCTTGTCCAGAGGCAACATACTCTCTGCAAAGGTACTAATAGCTTGGACCTCCATCTGTCATTAATTGGTGCAAGTCCAATGAAGTTAATGCTAAATGGATTTATACCAGATGACGACCTGGCCCTGAGCCTCTTAGAAAGACACTCACATTCAATCAAAACACAATGAATTATCTGCTTTTCTCCGACATTTTGTTTGATATGGATTGCTTTAGATTGAAAGTTGTTGGGGCAAGGACACGAGGAATCTACCATCAGTCTGGGCTCATTGAGAGGAAATAAAACAGCTTATATTGCTAAAGAACAAAATAAAACAAAGAAAAAGAAAACCAAACCACCACAATCACCCCATTGGTTCCTCCCCACCCCAACTAAAACTGACAGTGCAAGGAGACAAATCCTTGAAAGCACAAGACTGAAGGTTTTTAACTCTGCTTAGGCAGTGTGCTTGCCCATCTCTCTTCTGCCACAGTAAAGTCTGTGGGAGCTTTGTTTTCTTCTGGAGCTGAAATTCTTATTTTCAACAAGCGATATATTTGAAAGGAACCTCTTGAAACCACTTCATAGTTCATGGAGACTGCATATTTTGATCTTTGAAACAAGAGATTAGACAGCAGGATTTACTGTTGGTCAAGTTAACTTCATCATACATTGCTACATTTATTTCCAGTCTTCACAAAGCAGCAAGCAATAGTTTCATTTATTCATACTGATATATCTTTGTTTATCTATTAAATCTGGCCCTAGAGTTTCTGAAAGGGTTGCCTTCAGTCATTCAAAGCTTGAAGAACAGCCCTTTTTCCGTGGGTATGAAGTATAAGGATGACAACCAAGATTTCTCAAATGCAAGTAAACAGAACCTCAAAAGCTATCTGGTGTGTTATATGTAAAGATAAATAATCAAATATGTATTTATTGCATATTACATACTTATTGTTACATGTTTATGACTTATATTGCTAGCAAATATTTTTCCTAGTCTACATTTTCTATAATGTGCAAAAGGAATAATTGGCTAGCTGTGCACAAATCTGTTTTCAAACAGCTCTGTATATACCTAGCCAATTATTCCTTTTTATTTTTCAATCATTTATTTTTCAATGTATTTATTTATTTTTAAATAAAGGATTACAGCTAATAAGTAAACAGTAGACTCTGAAAGATGGGTTTTCACTAGTGCTGTGGGACAAGTAAAGCACTACATTCAATAATATGAGGGTAGAGCAATGACATATCTACAAGAGTTCCCTCGGGGATGTCTAGGCACAGACCTGATGCATGCTGAAGAAAAAGACCAGTTCATTTAATTTTATGATCTCTTTCCAACTTCACTCTGTTTCCATAAGTATGTAGTTAAGTAGAAATGGGAATGATGCTTGACTTAATTTAATGAAGTTAATCACATGTCTGTCTCTAACTATACAGCCCAACAGCACGATCCATGATGAGCACCTTTCCTGTAAACTCCCCAATTTCTCTATAGATTTGCCTTCTCAAGGTCTTTTCACATAACTAGATTTTCAGATTGTTTCTTTCCTCTTGCGACTTGCCTTAGTCAAAGAGCATTTTTTAAGTACTCAGAGACTTCAGCAGCAACACAAAGATTTCCTATTTATTTATTATCATTATAAGCACAGATATCTAACCCCAACTCTCCTATGTTAACCCCTTCCTTAACCACTGTTTCTTATTTTAGTTACTAATATTGACTTCTAATCTACAATTTGAGAAATAATTAGTCCATTCAGCAATCACTTTCTAAGAAGCTTCAGTGTGGAGTTATATCTCCTGTTGCAGTCTTCTTCCAGCTGTACCATGCAGAGGCCTGTCACTGGCTCTGTGTGCTTTGCACAGACACATGTTATTACAAAAGTTGGATTTTCTTTCACAAGAGAGAATACAAAACGTGACAACTCAAGAAAGCCTGTTTCAGACATTGCTTGGTTTTCTCAAAATCTAATGAGAACTATAAAAATGTCATGTTGACTTGTCAGTCTTAATTCCTATGAATCCAAAGCAGACCTCAGAATAAAATGTAGTTATTCCAGTCTACTTTTAAAAAGAAGCAAAAAAATTCACAACAAATAACTCCTTTGTCAAATTAGGTGCTAGTTAAAATGCAGAATGCACAGTTTCAAAAGTGTTGTCATTAGTAGTATTTTCTTCCTTCTAGGCAGTTCGTTGTGAGATTCGGTACCCGTTTTTTGAAATATGCAAGTTACTCATATCCTAATGCTGCTATACATCTTATAGAATAAAAAACATACATCGAAAGCACGAGAAGTTCTATCCTACCAGAGGATGAAAGCTAGCACAAAACACTACATCATCTCCCTATGGGCTACATAATCTCCAAGCCTTTCACTTCATAGGCAACAATGCAAGCTAACAGGGCATCTGTAAAAAGTTTGGGGAGAACAGGCTATCCTCTGCTCCTGTTGCAGTGGTATTTTTTTAAACCGACTTCAGTTCTGGAGGTTCTTATTCTTGCTGATAGGTGCTTGGCACTTTCTGAGCAAGCTGAATGGATCCAGCTGTAAGGGAGGGATGTGTCTCTTTGCTTTCCCAGGGGCCTCAGGTAAGTGCCTAACCACTCCGGAGCCAGAAACTCTGCTTGTGCGTGGGTGAGGACACAAGCATGCTGTCCAAACTGTCATATAAGACTGGGAGGTACGTAGGGATTTTAGAGTGCTCCAAAGTCTAAAGAACAGTTGAGAAGTCTTTCTATTTATTTACCATCAGTTTGGGCGCAGATGCCTACCTTGTCTTCAGAAACCAGTCCAGCCCACTGCAGTGCAGTCTCAAAGCCTCCCTTTGCTTTGAAGTCAGACCCCGGAAAAAAGAAAAAAAAAAAGTCAAACTGCAGAAAGAGGCAGTCATCTTTCCCCTTCTTTAGTACCTCAGCAGTAAGGGAACCTGCCTAGATAATGAAGGGTTGTATTTAATATTCCAGTCTCTCTTCAGGGGTTTGAAACTTTCCACCTTCTAGGCAACTGTCCTTGCCACTGGGGTATACCCTACATGCAGTTTGCTGAAACCTTCTAGTAAACTGTTTCACTTTGGTAGTACCATAAGTAACATTAAAGACAGAAGCTATCACTGTGATATAAATTACACATTTATTGCATCAGTAAGTAAAAACAGTTTGGTTTTTTTTTCCAGGTGACACCTCTCCCAAGGCTATCGCCTTGCTCATGCTTCTCTAACTCATTAAATATCAAACTGCTCTATTGAGGCAAAAATGTTTTAGCAGGCAGGATAGAACAATTACCCCTTTGGTGCAGACGGCTGTAGTCCAGGTTACTGGTGATACTGGTTCCAATCTACTGAGGCAGGAAAAGATCAAAATCACATATTCTCATTACTAGGCACTGGGAGAAAATGCCACAACTACCTCCTCTTGCAGCTGCAAACAGGAGCAGTGCCTGACCCAGTCTCCACAGTAAGCATCTAAATCCTTATGAGAGAAATGGATTTAACACATATTTTCCTCCAGTGTTTGATGGGCTCAAACATCTCCCTCTTCACCCGGCTGACCTTGGTGGATTCCCTTTTGAGGTGCCACACCATCATGCAGCTTCCACTAGGTTAAAAGACTGATGAAAACATTGCACTGTAGTGTTTAGCATGTTGTAACATAATTCCCTCTGCAGATCAAACTGTAAGTTCTGTGAGGAACCCTTCTTCCTGTTGGTCTTACTAATGAAACCTGCAATCTATTCTGAAAACTGCAGGTTTTACTAGACCTAATCAGTTGTTCATTCCTGATATCTAGTGCACCTGGCTCATCTTTTTTCTCGAATCAGGATGCTGCTCTAAATGCTTTCAGGTCCATAAAGTTCTTGGAGGATACAGATGATTGCTTAAAACCATCTGGACTTGCCAGGTGGTATAATATATACCAATCAGCTATGGAGAGCAGTTCCCTTACAAGCATTACTAGTTATCAGCAAACTTTGGATATGTCACATTTTATCAACTACAATTTCCATAATTCTATTCCTTCATCCCAGTGCTTGGTCTGTCTGCCAATGCTAGAAGGTCTATAATGGTATTCACAAAAATGGCATGAAACCTCGTTTTGAAGTTACAGTTTCAAAATCGAATTCTCACATGTGTGGAAACAGCAGAACTACAATTACCTGTGAAATCGTAATTAATCTCCTTCATGCACACATTTTATTTAGTCTCTAACACAAAATTTACACTGTATTGTTGTTTTTTTTCCAGACCTACATCTTGTTTGCTGTCCAAGATGTACAGAACTCCTTGAACAGCCATTTAATAGTTATTTTTTTCCTCCCTCTGAAGGGCAAGCAGTCCCATGAATGCTTTGCTTTCAGATCTACTTAGGAGGCAGAGCTGTTCAAAGTAAGCAAACTGATCTTCTTCTGAGCTGAGTTTGAGCAGCTTGCACATAGAAGAGATGGAGACAGAGGCAGCTCTCCTTGGGGGCAGTGTCAATAAAAAACAGAATGCATTCAAAGCAGGACATTTTATCCCAATAAGCATGTCTGCATGCCCACAAAGAAAGATGACAGAGGTTCCCTGTCCCTCATACCTGCTTCTGCTTCAACCACTGCTTTGACCAGAAAAAGCCAAGAGCATGGATACTACTGATCGACAAATCTGCTGGGAATGATGCAAATCCAGAACATGACATTCATTACAGAAGCCATGGAGCTACAAAGCTACTTGTATACAAGAGTGCTGCTACCCACTCAGGGAAAAAGGTAGAATCTCTTGAATTGTACTTAAACTGAGAAGCAGCAAACTTTGTCGCTAAACTGAGGACTATCTGAGCTCTCCTTATATCAGCATTTATGAACAGTCGGTGACCTAGTTATCTCCCAGCTGTCCAGAATACTTTACTGAATGCAAGGCAATGAGCTCTTATTATGGAAAGGAAAATTAAGGAAATTATTAAGGAAAACATCCCCCAATCTCTATTTGTACCCTTTGTCTGAAAGAGCAAAATCCCAGAAATAAAAAGGCAAGATGCCTCCTTCTCAGCTCCCAGTATGGCTCGACCAAGGATGGCATGCAACCAGCTTCTGTCTGGTTTGTTGCTCTCAGTGTTCTGGGGTACAACCAGATACACAAGCCTGCGGACAAAGGTGTGTATGCCGGGATGGCATGGCTAGGAGCATGTAAGCTGGTCTTCCTTGGTGGCTAGCATCACGTAGGCTTCAGTTGCTACTGATTATCTCCATGCTCCATTTGGTCTAGTAGGGATCTGCTTATAAATTAATGGTGTTCAGGTTGCCTTAGGAAGCAACCTAGAGTAAGGACGTGGCACACTGAGTACCCAGATGCCAATTTCCTCTGTACAAGGAGATCATTCTTGAAAGTATGTACTATCACTTATAATTCCTTTGGAAAGTAAAAGAATTTCCTTTAGAAACCTGATTTTCTTCCCACTCCAAAGTCTATGATGACAGAAACTGTTTGTGATCAAGGATATATCATGATTTTTTTTTAGCAGTATTTTTTCTCCAGCTTTTTGTTAGTTTATTTTATTACTTATTATTTATGCCTGTCTCCACAATCCCTGATAAAAAGCAGAATGAAAATTTTTTTGAGAGAATCTTTTTGGTCAGAAAAATGTTGATTTCACAAAATCAGCTCTTTGTGAGAAAACAGCTTTTGTGGCAAAGCTTTTACTGAGACATCACTCTGACCTTGGATAGATTTGACTTTCAGATGATAGAGAAAGTAAGCATTCCACTGCAGGTTATCAACCAGCCAAGCAAAGAGCTAAAATGTGTGGGATTTGAGCTCAAGTTTGTTCTCTGAGTCAAGAAAAAGTATTAACTTTGTCCCTATATATGAAATCATTTTATTTCCCAGAGCCCTACTGGCTATTCTGTTACACACAGCTTTATAATATCAAATAAATGTAAATTTCTATTATACTTATGATGCTCCAAGGTTATAAACAACATAAGTATTGCAGGGAGAAGAAATACCTTGTATCAGAGCAGATTGCAAGTTCTAAGGCACATAAAACTTTCTCCAGTTCTTTGCACTGCTAAGATGTGCTTGTTTTTTTCCAGCTGTGGCACTTAGTTTAATAAAAGATATTATTCCCTTCTGGAAGTTTGTCTCTTTCTAATTTGCTACACCAAAAAACCCAACAAACCAACAAATCCAGTATCTCAAACAAACACCACTTTTCAAGAAGCCTGTCTTGCCTTTTGAAATTAGTGAAGACCTTCATTGAGTTTTTCCTGTTCTCAGCAGGAGACAAGTTCAGAAGCATTCCAGTTCTCACTGTACCTTTGGACTGCTGGTGTTTCAGGTAGGTCTGAAAAGAGACGAAAGGAGTTCAGTCTTCTTTAAGTCTATCAAAGCACAAAATAAATCCATCATATACGCAAGAGAATAGGTACACAGAGTACTCAAAGCAGAAATTTTATTCTCAGTAGCATGTTCTCTCTGAAGGCAATGGGCTCTACATAGCCAAAGTCATCTGAAGTTCCGATTTCTCACATTGCCTACCTGTCGCTTACTGCTTAAATTACCAGAGCTTAAGCCAGAACCAGTTCCCAAAGGAATAATTATTCTACATTCCTTCCTGGGGGAAAACACACGTTTACAGGGAAGTTTCACAGAATTGTAGAATAGTTTGGTTTGGAAGCGACCTTGAAGATCATCTGGTCCCACCCCCCCTGCCATGAGCAGGGACACCTTCCACTAGACCAGGTTGCTCAAAGCCCTGTCCAGTCTGGTCTTGAACACCTCCAGGGATGGGGCAGCCACAACTTCTCTAGGCAATCTGTTCCAGTGCCTCACTACCATCACAGTAAAGAATTTCTTCTTAATTTTGAATCAAAATCTCCCCTCTTTCAGTTTAAAACCATTACACCTCATCTTATCACTACACTCCCTGATAAAGAGTCCCTCTCCACCTTTCCTGTAGCCCCCTTTAGGTATTGGTATTTGTGCTTAGGATTGCCCTGACCCAGATGTAGGACCTTGCACTTGCCCTTGTTGAACTTCATGAGGTTGGCATGGGTCCACTTCTCTGTCCAGGTCTCTCTGGATGGCATTCATTCCCTCCAGGGTGTCGACAGCTCCACTCAGCTTGGTGTCATTGGCAAACTTGCTGAGGGTGCACTCGATCCCACTGTCTACGTCATTGATGAAGATAATGAACAGGACTGGTCCCAGTACAGAACCCTAAGCGCCACCACTTTTCACCAGTCTCTGTCTGGACATTGAGCCATTTACCACTGCCCTCTGGATGCAAGCATTCAACCAATTCTTCATCCACCAAATGGCCTACCCATCAAATCCATGCCTTGCCAATTTAGAGACAAGGCTGTTGTGGGAGACCATGTCAAAGGCCTTACAGAATTCCAGATAGATGACATCTGTAGCTCTTCCCTTGTCCACTGATGTAGTCACTCCATCATGTTTTTTAAGAGTTATAAAGTACAACATGAGCTGACCAGTGCAGACAATGGATTAGATTAGCAGACTGGATATATGAGATGTTTACTACTGGATTTAACTGGGAAAGGAGAAGAAAAAAGGATCCATACAGTTTTTCAATGTGCCTACTGTAGCTCCCAAGATCCCAGATAGACATCCATAGCTCTTCCCTTGTCCGCTGATGCAGTCACTCCGTCATAGAAAGCCACCAGGTTGGTCAGGCAGGACTTGCCCTCGGTGAAGCCATGCTGCCTGTCTCAAATCACCTCCCTCTCCTCCATGTGCCTGTGCATAGCTTTGAGGAGGGTCTGTTCCATGATCTTCCCAGGCACAGAGGTGAGGCTGACAGGTTGGTAGTTCCCAGGGTCCTCCTTTCTACCCTTTTTCAAATGGGTGAGATGTTTCCCTTTTCCCAGTCACCAGGGACTTTGCCTGTCTGCCAGGACTTCTCAAATATCATGGAGAGTGGCTTGGCAGCTACATCAGCCAGTTCTCTCTGGTCTCTGGGATGCATCTCATCAGGTCTCATAGATGTTCAGGTTCCTCAGGTAGTCATGAACCTGCTCTCCTCTTACAGTGGGAGGGACATTTCTCCCCCAGTCCCTTCTCTCTGTGGGGAGAGAAGTTGCCATTGAAGACTGTTGAGTACCTCAGCCTTCTCCTCACCTATTGGTACAAGTTTTCCTGTTTTGCTCATCAAGGGCCAGGGGTTATGCTTTCTTTGATTGACTGACATATGTGTAGAAGCCCTTCTCATTATTCTTTGCATCCCCTCTCAAGTTTGGCTCCAGCTGTGCTTGGCTTTCTTGACCCCATCCTTACACAACTGGGCAGTGTCCCTATACTCTTGCCAGGCTACCTGTCCCTGCTCCCACTGCCTGTGCATCTCTTCCTTGCCTTTTAGTTTGACCATCAGGTCTTGACTCAGCCATGCCAGTCCTTGCCCTCCTTTACTGATTTCTTGCACCTGGGGACTGAAAGCTCGTGTGCTCTGTGGAAAGCATTCTTAAAGATCTGCCAGCTCTGTTCTGCCCCCTTGTCCCTGAGGGCAGTTTCCCAGGGGGTCCTATTGACTCCTTGAAAAGCTGGAATTTTGCTTTCCTAAAACTCAGGGTCCTACCTTTACTGTTCTCCTGACCTATATCCCGCAGGACTGCAGACTCCACCGGTGCATGATCACTGCAGCTCAGGGTGCCTCCAGTCTTGATGGTTAGATAGCTTATATTGGTGATTCATAAATCAGCCTAATTTTTTATTTAACTTTTCACCACTTATAGTGACAATCAGTTGCATCTCTTCTTATAGCCACTGTCAGATGCCCCAAAGGTAGAACTGCTGAATGTACCTCCAACTGGGTGGGTAGTACTTTAGGAGTCAGTTAGTTGATGTGACTAAACCTCCAACTCCAGGGACCTTGTTTTGAAAGCCCTGGCATTAAAATGAGATTAGGAAATGGAACAATAGAGTAAACTTTGGCCAACCAGTGTAGAAATGCTGAAGAGAGAAGTATTTCTTTGCAGACTACAATATTTTAAATAACAATCTATACAAAATAGACCTCACCCTCCAAATAATATTTCAAGCAATGTTATTTTAGAAAGAATGTAGGAGGTGACGCTCAAACCAGACCTGCTAATATCAAACTATAGCACACCAGCCTCCCTCTTCAGCAGTCTAGGAAAATATCACCCGTACACATTTGGTTCCATCAGTGACATTTAAAAGACTGTTTTTTTGTCATAATCTGGTCAAGCTTTCTATACCTTCTGTTGGCAGCAGGGACAAATTCTTTCTCAGTAAGGGTTTTTCACATCTTGTCCCAATATTTCCTGCTAAGCATCTTTGGTAATCACAACCAACTGTTTCAGTGGAAGAAGAGGGAAGAGAAAGTCAGGCACTCCCAGAAAGGGTGCAAAAGTGGAGGGATGTGGCACTGACCCAGAATTTCTCTGAGGAGCAGAAAGGGAGGGATGAGAAGTGTCACCTTCAGCTGTGAAGAAAGGAGGTGCTTTGGCACCCCAAAGGCTGCACTCCTGGTGCAGAACCAGGACTTTTACCAGGTGATCACTTGGATTTCCTTAGCTTTGCGTACTGAAATGGTTTATGCAGTGCTATTCTCTGCGGGGCAAAGGGATAAAAAAATATAAACATCTTGCCTCTAACTTTAAAACAGGACAATTTGCCTGGATTATAGAAGACACTACAGGGCTTCCCCTGTTCTTCTGCATCTCTCTGTTACTGACTGCAGACCCTAAGTCTCTTGGATGAGGTTCACACAGCTAAAATTCTATTATTTAGCAATACTGAGAACCTGCTTTTATCCCAAACTGCTGTATATGACCTTAGCAGCAGGCATCAAGCCCAGGACACTTACCCTTGACTCCAGGGCCAACTTCAGGCCAGTGAAGCTGCAGCTGACCTGGGCAGCAAGCCAGGTGCTGTGTTTCCCTCTGCTTCCTATGCCCCATGCTCCTGCTCTGTGGGATGTGAGGTGGCAGCTACAGAGGTGCAAGGCTGCTGCAGGTCAGGGTAGCGTCACTGCTCCATGTCTTCTCTCTCCCCTTGCCCCCTTTTTCCCTTGCAATGACAATTCCCACTCCCCGTCACACCCCACCACTTGTACCCCATAGCCCTGTCCTCCCCTTCATGTACATCCACAGCTGCAGAGATGGACCAAGGGGAGCAGATGCCACCCTACCCCGTCCCATCCCATCTTCTTCCCTGTCCCAACCAGGCTGCAAAGCAATCCTGCTTTTACCACCAACTTCCAGATGAAGAAATGCACTTTATTGACTGACACAATCAACACAACGCAGCAGACAAGCACCAAAACTATAGCTGGAAAAGACAGCTCAGTGCTAGGCCCATACACAGTCCAGCAGGTCCAAGGCTGACTGGCTGAACGGCTCCTCTCTACCCAGTTCCAATTCCCACATCTGCAGAACTGAGCCAGCAGCATTCACTCAGAGGTTAAAATTGAAAGAGACGCAGAAATCTAATGCCTGCCTTCCTCCCCTGCTGAAGCAAGAGCGACTGTTAACAGATTGAAAATAATCAAGCTTAGAAATCTAATTAAAAAATTATAAAACACCCTCAATCCTGCAGAAAGTGTTGTGAACTTAATATGGGCTGATTCTGTCAAGAAGAAACATGCTAGCAGTAACCATTTGACTCAGCTACACCAGCAGTGCCGTCATTTCTCAGCTAGAAGCAGATCTGTAGTAGGCAATTTTGAATGTCAGGAGGAGCTATATTTAATACCGCACATGTTTTGATAGGTCCACGCAGTGCACAGAACCTCTTCCTGACAGAGGTCAAGTTGCTTCCCTGACTCATTTCACAACAAATTCTCCTAATTTCTGTTCTGAAATCATTATCTTTTTTTTTTTTTTTTCAAGGCAGACATGTATTTTGACTATTGATTGGAAAAGGTGCCAGGAGTTTTTTGAGTGAACACAGTTTGCCCTCCCCCACACCCCCACCTCCCTTTTTATGGCTGCTTGAAGTGTGAATGGGAAGAAATCCCAGCCTGTCATATGGTGCTTTCTGAGGAACAAGACATCCCAGCTTAGCCCTGCTCTAGACTTCTTATCTCCTGGCATCCCACAGGCTGGAAGACTCTTCTGTTATTCCAGTCTGTTGTAGAACATGTATCCTCATTATTCCAGCCTATTACAGAGCATGCATCTTCATTATTATTTTGACCATTTATCTGCATTAACCCCCTACAAGCTCAAATTGCCAAGTTCTTTCTGATCCTGAGTATACAAATATACTGTATGCACATGTTTATTTCAACATTTCGATTTCTTTAAATATTGTTATTTTTTGATGACTTCCCATCTATTTTTTGCATGGGATTCATCTTATCCAACATTAGCTGTCAAGCTTCTTATATACGTTGTCCTCACAGGTAAGGGAGGGAGACGACAATTTATTCCATCCAAATACAGACTCCTGTTTAGCCCTCGCTCTTTCTCGATTGAGTATAGGAAGAGTTGAGGCAGCCAGTTCAGCCTGCATGCCTAAATCATAGGCAGCTAATGGTAAGTGTACCTCAATCTTTTCT
>NW_009647680.1:5195272-5243714 GCF_000708025.1 Charadrius vociferus
TAAAAATCAACACTTACTTGATTTTATTTTTCTTTTAGCTAAATTATATCTCCACTAAGCTTTTTTTGTTTTCTTTAGTGCAAATGTAAGGATGCATATAGATAAGGATTCACTTTGGATAAGCTCTTCACCATGAGTGCTCAGCAGGTCCATACGGTTCCAGCTTTCCCAGCTGTCCCACCACCCTGTGCGAGAAACCCCTCAGCACACTGTTCGAAGGAAGGCAGATCTCCACTCCCATTGACACTTTTTTTCACCTTTCTTTTTGCTTTCCCTCCCTTCTCCAACCACCACAGAGCAGATGATTACTTTTACCGCAGGCTGCAGGGTCTTGTGCTTTAGACTCCAGGACCAGTCCTTGCTGCACCAGTTACGATGCAGCTGATTGCACAAACAGCTGCTACACTTCAACTCTGTATCTGAAAAAAAGGAATCCATGATCACCTCCCCCTACCTAGTGACAGTGCAAGGAAAATGCCAGTGATTATTTGCAGGAGTTTTGGTACTATTCCAACAAGAGCCAGAAGTATGTGCATAGCCGCAATAGGACGAATGTTGTCTATTTAACTACTGCTGATGGAGATCAAGAATACCACTGTCCTGTTGTTTTTAACCACAGAAAAAGTAAGTAGACCGGGCTTGATTCATTGTGCCTATTAAGATCACCTAATTCCAACCATCTTCAAACTAATCATCAAGGCTGAAACAGCCATTTAAGTTCCTTCAATAGAGAGATACAGGTATCTCCAGAGGACAATTTTCCAATGCTAATCTTAGGAAGAGATGAAATGGCCCTTGGACATGTTTACTTTTCTCCCTTAACTGCAGAAGAAGGCACGACAGCTTCCTCAGACAAACTATCAAATTTTTTAAGTAGCTAAAGTTAGATAAGTCCAATTTTACTTGATTTAACTAGTAGGCACATTCCATCCGTTATGCTTTCATTACAAAAGCATTTACTTAATTCCCTTAGTGCAGCATCGCATTAACTTGAATCCATTTAACCATTTTGGACAGACATCAAAGCAAGAACAAAAAAGAGAGCTCAGACATCAAACATATGACTGAATGGAGGGACAGTGGCAATAACATTCAGAAAATGTTTCCATACAGTAATCAGCCTGAGACAGTGCCACGCAGCAACATCTTCCCTATGTTTCAGCTAGTAAAACGGGGATATTTTCATATCTAGGTATCATAGGTATTCTACCTAAAAGTGAGAGTAGGTAAAAGATCCAATGATTGGAGCATGTTGCTCAACAATAACTTACCTAACACAGAATTCTTGCTGTGTGAAGTACTGCACAAAAATACCTAAGGAGTTGCTGCAGTTTCAAAGGACTGGGGAGAAACCTGCTCTTTTTGGAGAAACTACGACATCTGCTGGCTTTTAATGAGAAACCTGGAAATACATATTACAGATTTCAAAAGAGGCATATTCTGTGAAGGCACAAATTTGACTTTGGAGATGCAAATGATGGTGACAGCATTACAGCAAGGCAGAAGCTGAGTTTTTCCAAACCCATTGAAGTCATCAAGGGGTAAAAAGAATTTGAACATCAGCTTCACAGAAACGCTTCACAAAACATCACAGATCACTGGAATCTGACAGAATTGCTCTCAAGATGTAGGAACTCAATATTCAGAAACAAAATTTAAACACGATTTTCTATTTCCTTTTGCTCTCCTATTAGTGCATACGTATAGATACTTCAACACTGCATTCAGAAGCATAAAATCTTCAGTTCTGTAATGGGAAGCAAAAACACCACAGGGAGGAACAATAGAAATCAGCCAGTTGCTAGCCATTTTTACTAATAGATTTTTACTAATCTTATTTACTAATGAGACAAACCAAGGTCACAACATACTAGGAACGCTGGTCTGTTCTCAGGTAGCTGTCTTTAAATGAATTGTAAAACCAGAACTACCATACATATGATCTTTAAAGACATGTTACTTTTCATAGGCAAAGGAGTATCAATTCGACATGCTCCAAATTGCTCTGCAGAATGTTATTCACTACTGAATGCTTGCACATCTCCCAGAAACTGCTGCTTTATTTCAGCCATGTGTGAAGTGATCCGTTCATAAACTGTGTGCACAATCACATTCATACACCACTTTTGAACGTTTATGATGAAAGATGACACATAAATGGAGGAAGTTGTATTGTTAAGTATGAGCATCAACACTGTAAAGAAAAGCTTTCCCTTGCACTTGAAGGTCAAAGATCTGGACCCGTTCTTCCCACCTTAGAATAAAACTGAAATAACATTCAATGCTTTTAGCACCTTCAGATTGGTTTATTATTGCAGTGTAATATATCAGACAAGGCCACAAGGAGTCAAGTACAGTCATGGATGCAGGAAAATGGATTATTTTCTCATCCATTCAAGGTATAGTGAATAAAAAAGTACATTTGTAACCGTCAGTAATGTGCTTACAGCTGGCGTCACTGAGGAACAGAGGGCTTCATTGCAAACTCTGCTACTGTTTAACAGACCTCAGCAGCACTGATTTCTAAACCAGGGAATTAACAGAAAGCTGCAAAGAATTAAATGCCTCCAACTGTATCTTTCAAGCACTTCAATAAATTCGTCAGCATATTCTGCTGTTATTGCCATAAACCAGCCAAAACATAAAGATGACAATGACAGAATGCAGTCACCCAAGACAGCAAATTAGGGGTTTTTTTGCATTCTTGTCAGCAGCTTGTTTTAAAAAATCCCAACAACAGGAGAAAAGTATAAGGGAGATTAAAGAAAAAACTTCTGAAAATATCAGTACCCAGAATTATACCCAGATGTTCAGTAGGAAACCAGTCACCGGAAACTGGGAATTGGCATCGTTATATTTTGATGTACAGTACAAAGAACATTTCCAAGGCAGAATTGGCAAAGGATCAGCATCTGCTACCTGCTAATTAACACTTTAAACATAGCATCGCAGGTGGCTGAAACAGAACAATGCAAACCTGGAGCACACTGGCACGCCAAACCCCGCTCTGTTGGGAGGGATCTCGCTCCTTCCCGCCTCGCTGCAGAATCCATTCCAGCACTGCGTGCAGTGCTCTGCATTTGTCTGCTTCTTCATTGCCTTGACAGCCAGTATTATAGTTATTTAGATGTTGTGTAACTGTACTAGTTAATGTTTGCACAGTGCTTTGAATATGTGAATTCCTATCCAGCTATTCAGTATTATTATTTCCATTAGGATGAACCTTAAAAGTATATTGAAAAAGGTGGTGCTTAAGTTGAATAACCTCTTTTAGAGAGGAATAGTAAATCCATCAGACCTTGTCAAGATGTTGTACTGCCGGAAATATTTGAAATTATGTCTGCTTATACAATACACACATGTGCACGCGCATGAACATCCACATTATTTTATTTCAAAGATCAGTACGCTGGTTTAATTAGACTTTGTTTTTTATTATTATCAAATGAAAAAAAAAACTACACCGTGAATATATAACAGATTCAATTAAGTTAGAATTAAATAGTATGTCTTAATGACAATGTCAAGAAAACTAGCCTTGGAAATCAGAATTACTGATGCTCTTTTATACTGATCTAACTATCTCCACATTATATCTTGTTCAGGTCAGGCTGGAATTTTATCGGTACAGAGAAATTAAGCAGAAAGGTGGTACAAGTGCAATTATACGACTAACAGCTTAAGGACATAAATTGTAATGTGGATACTGGAACCAAAGTAAAAGTGCCTTTTCTAATTCCAGGATAACTGTTAAGAAGAGTCATGCATTTCAGTATAAAACTAGGCATATGATGAATTGTATCAGTATGACTACAGTGGTATAGGCTAATACTTACGGTGGCTTAACTTCCTATAACAAGAACTATGTTGATTTGAAAAGCTGTGTAGTCAATCAAGTGAAAAAAAAAGAACAGTTTTACGCCCATATGGGCATAGATAATGCAAATCCTCCTGGAGATTTTGTCTGAGAGAGAATGATTAGCTAGAATAAAGTTTGTTAACTTAAAAGTAATCAGGACCCACTTACTTTGAAAAGAAACTTACAAAGCAAGAGTGGTGATAGCTATGGTGGATATAAAAGCGGCTACGTTTGCAGAGAGACGGGAGGTTTTTATATCAATGCATAGAAAAAAAGGACAAACTTACTTATTACAAGCCAGTCCATTTCTTCCAGCTGTAGCTTTTCATCTAATGAAAGTTATCACCTCTCTTCACAAAGCACACTCCATTTAAAAAGATTGATAGATTCATATTACTGAAGCAATAGCTTCACGGAACATGTCACATCTGATGACAAGGTATGTTTTCTTTAGAGCTGAAATCAGATGAAACATTTACATTTTAACACACAATCTAAGGGTCTCAGCCCACATTTGTTGGTTCAGAGGAAGGCTGGAAATACTGGAATTTATTCAATACCCATGGGCTGAGCAGGTTAATGAAGTGTCACGCAACCTGGAGGTTGTGAAAGAAGTTGGGATTGGTTAGCATTTAGTCCAATTTTTTTTTTTTTAACTATAGGCTTAGAGGATAAACCAATGTTTGAGAGGAAGGATTAATGTGAGATTCATGTAGATGTTCTTCATCCTTCTGAACCAGTCACTAGAGCCCCTGTTACAGCTGATGAAGAAAAACGGGCACTTTTAAAGATGATTTATCCCAATGTAGATTGTGAAATAAAACAGACATCCCTCAATATGGCTCTGAAATTATAGTCAGTAATTAAGTGTCATAATTCTGTGTTTAGAAAACAAAACAAAATGTTTTGAACATTCTTGTGTTGTCTTCCTCTCACCACCTCAGTTAATATAAAGAACAATCTTAGAAGAAGAAAGGCAGAGACCTTAAATCCCTACATGAGGCTGTCTTCATGGTTAAAGATTTCTTCAGGAAATAGAAGCTGCAGTTTACAGTCCCATCTCTGTTCTTGCCCAGCTGTCCTATAAAGCTCAGCTTAGCTATTTGGCACTTCCCTAGACCAAAAAAAACCCTTGGGAAACTGCCGTGTCTAAGGGCAGTGATCCAGGAGAAGAGAACATTTTCAGTGGTGCCCAGTGATAGGACGAGGGGTAATGGGCATAAACTTGAACATAGGAAGTTCCATCTTAACATGAGAAGGAACTTCTTTACTTTGAGGGTAGTGGAGCACTGGCACAGGCTGCCCAGAGAGGTTGTGGAGTCTCCCACTCTGCAGACATTCAAAACCCGCCTGGACGCTGTCCTGTGCAACCTGTTGTAGGTGACCCTGCTCTGGCAGGGGGGTTGGACTAGATGATCTCCAGAGGTCCCTTCCAACCCTAACCATTCTGTGATTCTGTGATTCTGTGAACAGCTATTGCTCTTTGTGCATTTTGGAAGCAAATAGGAAAAAAACAAAAGGGCCAAAGCCAAAAAGCCCCCCAAAAAAAGCTCAGTAATGAATAGTATACTCAGCTTTACTCCTCCACCCTTGCCTCTGAAGTTTCCCTTCACCAGGCCAGTGAGATGGTTGATTCACACACATCATTGCTGCTTCTCTCCCAGCATCCTTTCACCCTCCCAAGACTCCATTTCTTTTATCTCTGTCTGTTTGTGCTGTTCAGTGAACACATCCAGAAGGAAAGACAGAATGAATCAAGCCCATGACACTAGTAGACTGTTTCCAGCCACCATCTTCACTCAGCTTGTTCCCTCTGCTGTTTCCCGGACCCCACCATATATTTGTCTTACCTGTTCAGTCTCTTGGCCCTTGGGCATGGACTGGCTCTCACCAGTCATGTCCATATTGCTAAATTAATGAGGGTAATGGAGTAAACTCAAACCCTGGACCTGTAATCCTCCACATCACTTACTACTCATTCCCTGATTCTTATCTTTCTTCAGGTAGCAGCATAAATGTCAGCACAGTGTCTGCAAAATCCTTGGTGTGATAGTATAGATTGCTTCATAAGGTGTCCCCAAACAAATATTTAAGGATGCTTCTCTGTACAGGGAGCTCTGCAGAGCTCCTCCTTCCTTGCAGAGCCCAATGTTTGTCCATGTGTGTTTGTGTAAGGCATCATCCTTCTACTGGTCTGAAGAACCAAAGTTAATTATGGTGAAATCCTCGCACCCTTACAAGGTTCTAAACTGTGGGTTCAGACAACACAGTAACCAAATCCATGAGATTAAAAGCAGTCCCGTTCTCTGTAGGCCAATAGACAGCTTTAGGGTCCCATCTTAAAATCTTTTAATGGGAGAAAATCCTATGAACTCTACAGGAGCTTTCCTTCCACGTGGCACAGACCATTTCCCTAGCTTGGCTATGAATGTGTACTTTGACACACTAGAGAGTAGGTGCCAAAGAGGCTTCTAACTGAAACACATAGCAGCATTGCGTGTTAACCAGCGAAGTGTTCAGGCCCATAAAATAATATTTTGAGGCAGATGTGCATCATGGGAAACAGCAAGAATCACACTGCCATACTGCCCTGAAGGATGGGCTAAGGTTGGTCTCCGACAGATTGGCTTTAGGCAGTTGTATCAGAACAACACAGAAATAATCCAGACTTTTAAACCCTGAAGGATTTTAATAATATTTTGGTGCATCTTTTTCTCACCTCAGAGTACAGAAGAACTAAGTTGGTTATTTTAAAGAGCACGTTAGTGCTAATGAAAACTCTGTACAATGCAGCGTACAGCATGGTTTCTCCCATGGCTGAAGGTCACGTCTCGATCAATTAAGGAAGAGTCTGTATGTTCTTCCAGATGCTTTTCATGCATCATATCCAAATGGAATGAGGTATCTTCCGTCTTTTTCTTAGACTAAGTACACCGGAGCAGCAATGGGCTGTTGAAATTCAAGTCATATCTTCCATCCAATCTTCCCTGTTTCCTCAGAAATGCCATCTGGGGGCAGCCAAATAGGAAAAGCAGTTAGCTGATCTTCTCGCACCTTCAGTGAGATTAATGAATCCATCATGGGAGAGGTCAGACAAGGTAGCCCCGCACCACTCCCGAGTCCCTGCCATGGGAACACAGGAATTATTTTAATCTCAAAACTTTCCCTCCAGCTTTTCAATTTAGCAAACAGCTACCTTTGGCAGGAAACATGCGAAGGAGCCTTGGGCTTAAATAATTAAGCTATATGGAAAGGTGGAGGAAAGTAGGTGGAGGGAGGGCCAGGGGGAGAAGCTGGAGTACATTTTCAGTTGCAAACTTTATCGCCGTACCCATGATGGGAGGGAGTTAGAAGGTATACACTTATTGCAGAGAGACGTCTTCTGAGACCAGACAGGTATGGAGAAATCTGTCATTTATCAAGTTACACTGCCTGTCATTGTGCTGCTATTAACTCTGGCTTAGTTCCAACATTTCTGTACCAAAGGATACTAACACCAGCCTTATGGAAAATTATCATTTCTTTGTTATATCAGCAAGTTCTCAAATTCGTATTATTTGCTTTTGTTTTGCATAGTTTCTGCAATTTGTTTTAGGGACAAGCAGGAAATAAAGGAAGCAGAAGGAAGACAGTTCTTCAGGGACACAACTGAAAACCCAAAGGTTTATTGCAGAGAGTTGCTTAGGTGTAGAATGATAGAATCATAGAATCATGGAATGGTTTAGGTTGGAAGGGACCTTAAAGACCATCTGGTTCCAACCCCCCTGCCATGGGCAAGGACACCTCCCACCAGACCAGGTTGCTCAAAGTGCCATCCAGCCTGGCCTTGAACTCTTCCAGGGATGGGGCAGGTAAGGGAAAAAAAAGTGTCATTTATCAAACAACACTGGTGGTCTAGTTGAAGATGTCCCTGCAGGAGAGTTGGACTAGATGATCTCCAAAGGTCCCTTCCAAACCAAACAATTCTGTGATTCTGCGATGAGCCTAGTGGTGCTGAGGTAATCCTGAGATGGTACATTTTGCAATGCCCATTTTACTGTTAACCTGAAATGAAACACTTAATGCTTAATAGTCCCAGAAAGTCTCAGTCTCTACAGTTTATTTTCCTATTCCATTTTGAAATACACTTACAGCTTCTGCAACAACATCCTGCCGCAATAAGCTCCACAGGCTGTTTATGCCTTTTCTAGAAAAAAAAAAAAAAAAAGAAGAAAAAGAAGTACAATATTTATTTTTTTTTTTATGGCTGCTACTTAGTATGTAAGTGTGTGTGTGTATGCATACACATATTATAGAATCATAGAATCATAGAATGGTGCCAGCCTTGCCTGGAACACCTCCAGGGATGGGGCCTCAACAACCTCTCTGGGCAACCTGGGCCAGTGCCTCACCACCCTTAAAACGAAAAATTTCTTCCTAATGTTTAATCTAAACCTGCCCTCTTCCAGTTTGAAGCCATTCCCCCTCATCCTATCACTACATGCCCTAGTAAAAAGTCCTTCCCCAGCTCTCCTGTAGGGCCCCTTAGGTACTGGAAGGCGGCAATAAGATCTCCCCGGAGCCTTCTCTTCTCCAGGCTGAACAGCCCCAACTCTCTCAGCCTCTCCTCATGGGAGAGGTGCTCCAGCCCTCGGATCATCCTCGTGGCTCTCCTCTGGACACGCTCCAGCAGGTCCATGTCCTTCTTATGTTGGGGACTCCAGAGCTGGATGCAGTACTCCAGGTGGGGTCTCACGAGAGTGGAGTAGAGGGGCAGAATCACCACCCTTGACCTGCTGGCCACACTTCTGATGCAGCCCAGGATACGGTTGGTACTGACTACTTACTTGCCGAATATCCTTCCTGAGAGTGTTATGATTCTAGAAATGCCTGTGAAAGAAAGGTAAAAAGGTTGAGCCACAGAAGCCCAGGTCAAAGATTTTCCTTGTGTGGAATGATAGGATGGAGAATAGATTAATCTGAAGATTGGAAACGGGATTAAAAATAAAATAGGAAGGAAGGGACAGAAAGTTAGATTTTTGGGGGCTAAATATGGTGTCTTCTTTTCTTTAAAGCCTACTAGGACAGCTCACAAGATTGAGGGTTATATTTCAGTCAGTAATATTTTCTGCAATCTCCCCCAAACATACCTCTACTCAGAAACATTCTCCCTCTATTATCCTAATGTGAAACAGAATTCTTACTGCATGACTAAAAGCTGACCATAGTGAAAACCTCCAGTGATATTGAAACAACAAACTTAAAGTGTCACCAACATATTAGTGATCTCTTAGAGAACACTTACAGATATGAATTAACCTCTTAGCCTATTACTTGTGTCATGGTCATTTTTCAATGCAAAAAATGGGTCCATGAGCACTGTTATCCCATAACCCCAGCACTGCACAAGACATTGAAAGAGATTTCAGAAACAGCCAAGAGCCTGCTCAAGGAATTAAGACAATTAAGACCGTAATCCAGGATGCAGATGGTTCTCATTTCTGAAAAAGCTTTAATTTCCATGTTCCTTTCTCCTCTGATGATCTTAGAACATTTTAATGGGGTGAGTACCATTCTCCCCTTCACCTTTTACACATCTGACTTCAGTACGGGGCAGTTGTGCAGAAAACCAGTCTGCCTGTTTAAAGTAAAAACTTATTTCCATGTACTTTCATAAGAATTTAAGGCGGGGAGGAGCACTTTCTGTATCTAATTCCTGCCTTTTCCCTTTCCTCTATGTATGAGAAGTTCTTTTTCATACTTGACATGGCATTTGTACAAGTCCACATCTCCAGTTACAACCCAAGCATCCAGAAAGAGACAACTGCTGGAATAGTTAACCTGCACACAGCAGTAGACAGGACCCTAGCTCTACTGGTAAGAACACAGAATGCTAGAATCATAGAATTATAGAATGGTTTAGGTGGGGAGGGACCTTAAAGATCATCTAGTTCCAACCCCCCTGTCATGGGCAGGGACACCTCCCGCCAGACCAGGTTGCTCCAAGCCCCATCCAGCCTGGCCTTGAACACCTCCAGGGATGGAGCAGCCACAACTTCTCTGGGCAACCTGTTGCAGTGTCTCACCAGCCATGAGATACAGCAGCAGAACTCCTTACTTCTGCCCCAAATTGCTGCCTTATCCAGAACTGTTTTCTCTAAAATTGTAAAACAATCTTGTGAGAGTCTTTATAAATGCGATGGTTAAAAAGCTTTATCTTCACTGATGGTGCACTCAACACTTTAAGTAATTTTTAACGGATACATTTGACAAGAGCTTTTACAGAAGGATCTTTCACATAATGTATTTGAATAACAAAGAGATAAATGAGGCTTTTACAGGACATATTTTTCACTGCATTTACCATATTTTCAATATTTTCTGTCGCTGTTTGTAAAACCCACAGTAACAGTGTTGTTTCAACTATTGAATCTTACTCGCTGACTTTACTCATTAGACTACTAAAACTGGGGGGTAGGGTTGGGGGGGTGGATCACTTCATGAGAAACTTCATTGTCTTTTGGCATTATGCAAATATTCTCAATTAATCTTAGAGTAATGAGAATTTTGGAAAGCAAAGGTTGCAATGAATGTTTGATGAAGTAACAGTATGTCAACAGTCTAAATAGGGCTTGGTTATGGAAATGAAATTTGGGTAGGGAATTCAACTATTAAAGCAGAAAATGACTAATTAAATGGAACCCATGCATTAAATTTCACTTATTCTTAACACAAGAATTATTTCTCAAGTTCTATTTAAGTAGTACTACACAACAGCATATAATTAAAAATCTAATACCACCTTCAAGTCATAAAAGGCATCCCACTTTTAACAGGAAATAACAGCCCACATGAGAGATTTTCATTAACTGAAACAAATATTTTTGCTATCAAACTGTATTTGAGGTTTTATGTTCAGCGTACAAAACACAGAGATGATCTTAAGGAAAAAGTAAAAGCAATAAGAAAATACATTCACAAGCATATGAAGTATTTACACATCTTCTAGATGGCAGGGGAAATTCAGCTCTTGAGCGTTTCATAAACACTAGCATGAATATTCATATTTCATTAAGTTTATACCCAAAAGCTCATCATCTGCTTATTATTTGCTGCATGTCGCTCTCCCGGTTAACACATCTCAGTAAGTCAATCCCAAATCAGAAACAATTGCACATAATTTATATTTACAAAAGATGATGAATGGAGGAAAATGGGTCTGCAGATAGCACAGGGACTGATGGCAATGCTTGCCAGCCCCTAGTGCCAGTGACAGGGATGACAGATTGGTGAACTTGTTTTCCATCAGAAGATGCATTCCTGTTGATAGGCATTGGGGCCCGGTATATTTGGGCTCCTTTACCCTGATGCCCAGCTTTGCCCTCAAATGAGACAAAGAATTCAAACTTTCTATTAGCAGTGGTTGTGTCACCGTAGTGCCTCAGCGCCTGAGTCATGGTGTCGGATGCTGGCGTGGCTGCTACAGCAAACAGAGAGCAGAAACAGGTTTCCTGTCCAATGCTCACAACTGGAGCTGGGTAATATCATCACTGAAAGAAAAATACAGGGATAGTTTATTTGGTTAAAAAGGCTCTTTCCAACAACCATTAACCATTGTTCACATTTGATGGGTGATTCCAGATGTAAAAAGATACCTGGAAAAAAAAAAAAAAACAACGAAATTTTTAAATGAAGAAACGTAACCTTTCATTTTAATACCCTTTTAAAAAATTCTAGTTTTATTACTGTAAGTAGTGTTATTCTTTAGTGTAAAGCTTGATTGTTTGAATATCAAAGTGAAAAATCTGTTACAATTACATATTTATAATCTATTTACAATTTACAGGCAACAACAACTGGATAAAGATGGGAGACATAGGTAGTCATTCCTAACAGTTTAAATCTTGCCAAGCTGTTTCCAAGCATGCCAACAAGTGTTTGAAAAGATTTGAAAAGTGAGACCTCTGACCAATTCATGGAGATCTTCTCCCCAAATCTGATATGTCTGAAAGAGAGAGCTCAGAAGAGTTTGCTTGAAAATTTACTGCTTACCAATGTATTTAAGTTAAATCAATTTCTAACTGGTCATTTTGTAACTTCATGCTTCATCCTAAATAGCCTGACAATTCTATATACTTATAAAAAAAATCTGTAGCTCTCTCCACAGCACACACAGAAACAATGACTGATAGCAAATTCCTCTCAGACCACCTAGGATGAACCTATAAAGTTAAGGACATGAATAACTGAACATCAGAATAGCACAAATATTTACCAAATTGTTTTATCTGGCTAGCGCAATACCCATGTCACCCAAAACCAATTTTTCCGGTGGAGTTTACATCTCCACACCAGCACTAAAGTACCAACTATAACGAACACGTTTGGGGCATTGGGGAATTTGAGGATTGAGAAAAACTGATGAGGAGAGAAAGTAATGGTGATTAATACAGAATGAGATCAAAAGAAACCCATCAGTATGAAATGGGCTGTGTAGAATATCTCCCAGTATAGCAATTGCATTAATGAGCATGCGGTTTCATGAAGCCGAGTCGTTACAAACACTGGACTACGATACAAATTGCATCCTATAAAATTTAAACAACTTATAAATATAGAAAAGCTGTTCTAAAACCAATAGTTACCTAACGTAGATGTAAATCCACCAGGAATACACTGGTGTGAATTCCCTTGGTCTCCAGCCAAACTTCTGACACGTGACAGTTAACAGGCACAGATCAACAAGAAAGGGGTGGAAGTAACATCACGATGGACTGAAATGCCTTTGCTAATGTGAGGGAGAGTTCTTCAACTCTGAAGTAGAAACCCGGGGAAATCATGAGTGATTCAGGGTATCTTGTGGTGGTAGAAAGACCTGAACATGGGTAATTCACACCTGGGACACAGAGGCAGTAAGGCAGATGATAAACATATGCCTTCTAATTTGAAGTCAGTTGAAAGGTACCCAGAATCACCCAGTAGTAGGGCTGGAAAGCTGCCTCTATACCATTAAACAGAACAGGACCATAAGCCTGAGCCTTTGTGACACGGCCTGCTGCATCCATGTTGCAGAGCACCGAGTTGGGTCCAGGTCATCCCCTGGCTATTCCTACACTGGTAGATTAAACAATATCAAATAATGAACCTTAGCCCCCGAATTAAATTGTCTGCACTGTTCAGTTGCTAGAACAGTCCCTGGCATGGGACTCCCATACCACTGCCTAAACAATTCCCACCAGTCTGGAATGTAGCCTGGCCTCAGTGTCAGAAATGTGTCCCAAACTTTTGCAACCCAAAGAAATAGTCCCTTTACGTGGAGTGGTTTTTCAGCTCACAGTACCTGACGAACATGTGGGATGTGCTGCAGCCCAACATGGTAATTTTTAATAGCAAAGTGAGGGGATGCGCTGCTTTCCCTGGAGGGGATAGGATGAGGACATGCAGGGGTGCTTCAGTGTGCAAAGCTTGCTGACATAAAGCTGAAGGCCAATGTTGAGGAGCAGAGGAACCAAAAGTGGTGCACTCTTGTCCGTATCACTTTTTTGTGACCAGTCTGAATATTCCCCAAAGTCTTGTATTCAAGGGATCATAGAATCATAGAATGGTTTAGGTTGGAAAGGACCTTGAAGATCATCAAGTTCCAACCCCCCTGCCATGGGCAGGGATACCTCCCACTAGACCAGGTTGCCCAAGGCCACGTCCAGCCTGGCCTTGAACACCTCCAGGGATGGGGCCTCAACAACCTCTCTGGGCAACCTGGGCCAGTGCCTCACCACCCTTAAAGTGAAAAACTTCTTCCTAATGTTTAAACTAAACCTGCCCTCTTCCAGTTTATAGCCATTCCCCCTCCTCCTATCGCTACAACCATAGTTAAAAGTCCTTCCCCAGCTCTCCTGTAGGCCCCCTTTAGCGACTGGAAGGCGGCAATAAGATCTCCCCGGAGCCTTCTCTTCTCCAGGCTGAACAGCCCCAACTCTCTCAGCCTCTCCTCATAGGAGAGGCGCTCCAGCCCTTGGATCATCCTCGTGGCCCTCCTCTGGACCCGCTCCAGCAGATATATGTTTTTCTTATGTTGGGGACTCCAGAGCTGGATGCAGTACTCCAGGTGGGGTCTCACTAGAGTGGAGTAGAGGGGCAGAATCACCTCCCTTGACCTGCTGGCCACACTGCTTCTGATGCAGCCCAGGATGTGGTTGGCCTTCTGGGCTGCGATTGCACATTGCTGGCTCATGTTGAGCTTCTGGTCAATCAGCACGCCCAGGTCCTTCTCCTCAGGGCTGCTCTCCAGCCATACCCCACCGAGCCTGTATTTGTGCTTGGATGTAAACAAAATGGCCCAAAACAGGAGCAGAGAGTTAACACTTAACAAAGTGAATTAACAGTTAAACAATATTTTAATTTCAGCCGTGACCTTCTTTCATTTTACAGTAGATGCATCTATTGGATCCAGTCCCCACTACTTTCTTTACCTCTGATACGGTGATTTAGTATGTAAAGGTACTCAGCATACCTTTGTAAAGGGATCACACATTGGGACTCCCATATTAACCAAACACTGTTGTAATATGACAAATAGCAAAGTTTATGGTAAATAATAATGATAGGTTGGACATACAATACTCTTTATTCCAGCATTCATTTAAAAATGCAGATATCTAAATAATGTCTTCTTATCTACTTTTCTATTAGTTCTGGGGACAAAAATATTGAAAAGCCATTCAGCTCTGGAAATCGGGCTGTAAGTGATCAAACAAGTAAATTGATCATATAGTGCAATGAGGGATGAGCATCAAACAGTAAATCAAGGCTTGTAAGATTGGGATAACTGTCTGCATTTATGAGAACAGCCAAAAATAAGTTCAAAAGATGAAACAAGAAATACATAGACTTCATTCACCATCTTTTATGAAGTTGAATCTCACATGACAAGCACAGATATTGACCTTGTAACAAGCATCCTATTAAGCATTTAATTTAGCTCAGGATTCAAGCACTTTAAATTAAATAAAGGTAGGAGCTGCAATTCACTCACTGCAAGCTTTTAAGAGACTTTCTCAGTCTAACACCTCTGTGTGTGCCCCAGTCTCTACATCCATACAACAAAGGGAATTTATTCAAAATTTCCTCTGTGAATGCAATGCACTTTCCATAGCGCATTGCTGGAAGCTCTGTTACAGCTGCAGATCCAGTGCAGCTGGATGGACCCAATGCTCTTTTGAGAGCACTGAGGAAAGCCTGTTATACGCTTAGACTCTCCTACAGGGACTCTGTTATGCCATGATAGACCTTTGGTTTAGCCCCTAAGAGACATTCCTGTGTCTTTCGAGTCCGATATCGCTGCAGGTCTGTTTTCAGCTGTTTGAGCTGGACAAGTACACAACAATATCATCAGCAGAACGACAGAATATTCATGACAAGGAGTCCAGACAGAAGAGATCAGGCAGAGAGAAACATAGGAAGGGTTTCCCTAAAATTACACTGGCACAGTTCATTCTGACCTAAGGCCATAATTTTCTCCCTCTCATTTAAATTCATTTTGCTGGTTATTTTTTTTGCGGCAGATTGCTTCCCTGCCCATTCAAACCATTGGCAATGCATAAGTAGGCTCCAACTTCATTCCCTTCTCCTTTTTTTCTGTGTTCATTTTGGAAAGGAACATATAATCTGCTTTCTCTTTTCATTGCAGAAAAAATGCTGCAGGAAAAGACCAAGGAAAAAGCTGAATCTTCCCTGGATAGATGTCCAGATTGCATCCTTAATATGACGCATTATCTCTCATCCATGTAATTGATGGTTCAAAAAGCTATCCCTACTTTTCAGTATTGTCTTCTTGTTGCCAAGGAGTCTTTTTGTAAATATTTGCTTTTGGAAACAGGATGGTGACAAATCACTTTCCAGGGTTCCAGTGTTTAGTTTATTTTAATTCATTCTGTGTTTACATCTGCTTTCAGTCTTTGTGTCCTGTCCTTTGAGAATTCACCTAATCTGCTTAGGTTTCCAAACAAATTATTGGGAATTTCATGTTACGGTCTTTCTTGGAAAAAAAAAAAGAAAAAAGAAAAAAAGGTATTTGATTATGTCATTCTTTCCCCTGAAAGATTTGTGAAGTACAGGATATAACTATAGCAGATGTGAATAAGAAACAGAGCTCCCAAGTCATCTATGATACAGAATTATTTCACTTGGATTAGAAGACCTTTTCTTTTCATGGCTTCATCATAGTTTGTTCCAGCTTTTAGCTAGAATTTCCAATTCACCTCATAGACCCATATGAACCACAGGAGCAAAGACCCATATTTTCAACTTCCATTCAGCAAAACACAGAGTGCCCTTAATGCTAACAGAATCCAAACACATGGCTAAGTTACTTTGAACAATTGTCTGGAAGAGTCTTATCACTTCATAATCTTTTCCACTACATATTTGGCATTTGACATCTTTTCAGTTGTACACTTAATTCCAAGTACAATGTTATACAAGTATAACATTCCGGTTGTGCATCTAATTCCTAATTCTAAAACAGTGGGTGTGCATTTTTAATCATCCTTAGTTATGAAGCAGCTGAAAAGATTTATACAATAGGTGAACCACACAAACCTTACACCCGCAAAACTGCATGTTTATTGTAGATTTCCTCATGAACCGGTCAAGTGCATGAGTACAAATCCATGTCAGTAGATGTTGCCCCGGCCAGCTGTGCAGTTCGAAAGCTGCTCGAGATTTCCTAACAGTGTCTTCTTCAGGGGAAAAAATAAACAAGCAGATGCAAAGGGAAGGATGTTGTCTTCCTTTCCAGCCCATTTTCAAAGGCAGTGATCCCAGCCATTCCTACACTGATGCACAGTAACAAAGAGATTTCTGCCATTCAGCTCTAACGTCATCAGTCATAGCTTTCACTCTTCTCTCCTGGTTTTGCACCCCATTTAATACTATGAGGAGAAGAAGGTGCACATGTGACTGCCTTTTCACTGTGGTGTTCGTGTGAATTTTGACAACAGATAAGGATCCATCTAAGCTTAAGACTCAGCCGCAAAAGTCCATTCTCCTGTGAAGAGGAACAGTCTATGCCCTCTCTATACATTTTTATAATGAATTTTGGGGACATATAACACAGAGGGAATCAATCCACTGATTTTGACAAAATTAAACTTGTATTCCTACATCATTACCTTTCTAAATAAAAGGTGATCTGAAAGGCAAAATATACATTATTACAGTGATTTCTGTTTTTTCTCTTTACTACTTTTGGGTTTCTTCCTTTACTGTGGTGTCTACTCCATTTCCTAAGTCCCTTAGTTTAAATTTGAAGTGAAATAGTTTCCAGATGCAATTTTACTGCTCCCTTACCCACATAATGAAAACTAAAAGACACTGTAGAATCCCTGTTGAGGCGCCACTATCAATAAGTTTGGCAAATACCCATCGTAAAGCTTTATTACTGCTCTCCTGACTTAAAAAAAATTGTAAGTCATCTAGAATAGGATGAAGTGCAAGAACAGTTTAATAGTAACAGATTCACTTTGGGGGTGTTGTGATATTTCTTGAGAACTTTTGCTTAAAATATGCATAAACACACACAGGATACAGTGTGGCAAGTGGAACCTTTTATACTCTACAGAAATAAAGTGCAATTAGTCAGTTGCAATTCAATTACATTTGTGTGCTAAATTAGGCTACTGAGAAAAATCACAGTGTTTATTCCTAAAGCAAAGTACTAATAAAGCCTTAATTTGATTTTCCTTAGTCTTTCTATAAAGTCAGATTGCAACTTTTTTATTTGGTTGACAAGTCAACCAAAAATCCCGACTTTTGCATTTTACATTGAAGCAAAATTGAGGTTTATGTCAGAGAAGACTTATTCCTAATGCTCAGAGTAAAACAACTGACCCTGGAAGGCTAAATGAAGGAGCTTATTTTCTGACTACTACATTTTAAACACAGCAAAAGTTTAAGGTTCAAAGTCATCTTCCTGGCAGAATGAAGAGTACCAGCCTCCCTCTCTCAAAGTGCTTCCATGAGGACTTTATGTCCCCTTTAAATAAAATAGAATTATTTTTTTTTTATAGTCCAGACATACTGTATTTTTACTGGATATCAAATATATTTTAAGCTTACCTTGGCCCAGGTAATGTCAGAATTTAGCCCATAACACCAAAATGGATGGAAAAAGTTAATTACTGCATACAAAATTTTACCTGTAAGACGCACATTTCTGAATGTATTCTTAGAATTGTAGCAAGCACACCTGACCAGTCCAAATGAGGTCAGAATTCAGGTCAGGGAGTACATCAGTTCCCATCAAAACAGTGCAATATCTCAGGATTTACACAAATGGAGAAGAATTAATTGTGCCAGTGAAAGAGAGTAAAAATGACCTAAATATGAAGTTTAAAAAAAATTAGTAACTTTAGCAGAAATTAGTAAATTAGTAAAAAAAACTTTGTAAAACCTTCAGCTAGTAGAAACCTCCTCCCCCCTCCCAAATGTCCTCACCTGCGTGCACAAAGAAGGGCAGAGGAAAAGCTAGTTACCAGCCCAGAGCTCCTCCTTGGGAAGGCTGTTCTCTAGACCTGCTCCCTCTTGCCTTGCCAAGTGTCAACCCATCCAGGACATGGTTGTCCCTGGGCCTCCAGCTTTCACTGGAGCACCTAGTCCGAAATGTCCAGATTTTCTCCTTTTCGCTGCTCTTGGTTCTTCAGACTCTTTTCAGTCCAATCAATTTCTCAGTCCAATCT
Source organism: Charadrius vociferus (assembly GCF_000708025.1). Lineage (NCBI taxonomy): Eukaryota > Metazoa > Chordata > Aves > Charadriiformes > Charadriidae > Charadrius > Charadrius vociferus. Next base: position 5,213,846 of record NW_009647680.1, read on the forward strand.
CAGGTCACTGAACATTTTGATATATTAATTAAAATGTTCTCCAGGTGAACACCAGCTGTTGGTGTTGGAGCTGGTTTCTCCTTTGAATGAGACCACATTACAGCTTCCACTTCTTTTGCTGGTGTGAATTCAACCAGCACTGGCTTAGCCCAAGGTGAGAACTTGTAGCAAAACCTGTAGCTTCCTGCAGAGGAGAAACATTTCTGTTACATCAATGATGTTTTCCTACTCGCTTTCAGGAAAAATCCAAAAATCCTTCTCTTCAAGCTGAAGTCTTTCCCTTCCCTCTCACCATTAAGGTCAGGGATTTTTTAAAAAAAGACTCCTTGTCACAGGAAACACATTCCTAACACCCCCAAACACCCCACATTTCCTCTTTTGCACTCATTTGAATGAAATTAGCCACTGGCACAGGAATCATTCAACATCTGTCATTTAAGGAAAATAGCACAGCAGGAGACAGAAAACATTTCTTTTTTTCAGAGTTGAAAATGATGGTCTTTGGAAGGAGTGCTTTCAATGTTGAAGATCATGTGAGCTCCCGGCTTCCAATGCCAGTCCAGATCCATTCCAGTGTAACTGTTGAGATCTGTCTTGAAGTCCAAATGCTGCCATGAAAATTGTCTGCATTCTCTGATTCAGCAGAAAAAGTATACAACAAAAATTTCAGTTCCAAGCACATTATCTTGACCCATTGAAACTGTAAAATGGAGTGTGTACAGCTGCTAGAGATGGTCAGGAGGGGTTGCAGTAGCAGGATGCAACCTGCTTGGACCATCTCCCATACTGACATGTGGAGATGCATGCACTTTACAACGTAATTTTGCATATAGATGTTTATGTGAATGAGTCACTAACTAATTAGAGAAGCACCATGAGTGGACTCATGTGTTTTGTAACAAATTACAAAATTCATATGTAGGGCCATAGTGGGCAGAGATTTTCTAATTAGACCATTAAATATTTTTATGCTTATAGTCCCCAAGACTGATCAAAGTAAAACACCTACAAATTTGTTGGAGAAGAACACATACACCTTTTCATTTCCCATCCACCAAGGCCTATGAAACTAGAAGAAATAATATTAAGTGCAATGGATAAAGCAGTTATTAATAGACTGCAAGGGAGAAACTCACATTCCCGAGTGGTCAGTTTGGCATGCATATTCTTTCCCATCTTTGATTCCTGTGAGTCTATGGAAAAAGCTATTGACTAGATAGAGATGAAGCATACATAATTGCATTATGTCACAATTTTACGCTTAGCATCTGGCAATGATTCTGTCTCCAAAGTAAGAAATTCAGCTATGACAACAATGAACAATGGATCTGATTCTCATCTTCATTAAATTGGGTTTTCATTGCTGTAATTTCAGTCTATTTTTTCTCCTTATATTCAGTCATTCTGATATCAGTTGATTCAGGATGTGAATAGCTAATTAGATTTGGATGATTTCATGCATCCCAAAGAGGAACATGAAATTTGGCTGAATCCTTCTGCAAAAAAAGTAATGCTAGAAGAGTCAAGAGGTACTACTCTGTAAATAAAACTGGTTTTCTTTTTCTGTCCAAATGGAATAGGCAGTTTGTGCCTCCTGAGTAACTGCATCTTTCAGGTTACTGACTAGTTTCATTAAAGGTCAAGAGGCAACTAACTGTCTTTTTCATGGCTCTGAAGCATTAGAGAAGTTAATTTCTGAATCAGTCTTTTGCGTGACAGCCTCCATCACCAGACATGAGTAGCAGCTAGAGGTGGTAACCTCTACAGCTATTTCACAGAATGGTTAGAATCACAGAATCACAGAATGGTTAGGGTTGGAAGGGACCTCTGGAGATCATCTAGTCCAACCCCCAATTTGTCTAGCTATCCCACCACCCCATTGTATAAAATCTCTTAGCTACCGTGCTAATCAAGGCCCATAAAAAGTACGACATAACTGTAACTTGTATTAGAATAAAGCATTCATAGTGACAAAGCAAGACTGGTTTTGCCTGGACCTTAAAGCACATTGTGAGCGTTGACTGTCACTGCCAGGTTGGACAAACAGATGTTGTAATCTAGTAACACAGGATGTGTCAGTAAATAGGTCAGATCATATACAGAGTGAGTTTCATTTTGTTTCAATATCCCTTTCTGAACTTCTGAACTGTTTGATGAGCACTTGCCTCCTTTTCGAGCTAACTCACCTGAAGGCTTGTAGACAAAGCAAGTGAAGGGAGAGTCTGCACCAATTTGCCGGAAAGGGTGCTGCAAACACTCCTATCAGTCTATTTGGAAACAAAGACTTTTTGGAAACATACTTCCTTTGTTTTCAGAAAACACTGACTTTCCTTCGTATTGGATAAGGATATGTCATTAACGCTCTTGGCCACAGACCTTAAGTTATGCATCATTGTTAATCCTGTGGACGTAAGACTTTCTGTTATCCTATCAGCATCATATATTTAACTGCTTAGTTCTCCCACAGAAATGCATCTAATTTTAAGAACAGCTGTGCCAGTTACAGTATAATTTATGTGATGGTGCTTGTTCTGTAATATTTTGGATTGCAGCAATTTAGATTTCAATCCTATTCCCCCCAGAGGACACAATAGTCCTACCACTGACATCAACAAAAGCTAGATCCAAAGGGAATGGCAGAGCCAATGTTCACCTGGCCATAATTTCTACCAAGAGAGATTTTCATACTCGTGTCTAGGGTTCATTTCCTGTAGACAGTTAAACACCAAGTACACAGACAAAATGGAAAAGATCCTGATTCGATTTACTGGCATGGTTTAAAGGTGAATAGATTGCATTTAAACTGATGTAACTAAAAACAAAATCCAGCCAACTGTATCGAACCCAGGCCCATAACATTTTCTTCCTTTCAGATCATACGTAAGGGGTTTCTCATTACATTGTAAAATCCCCCTCAGTCTATATTCTTCTTGTACTCACATCTGCCTTTCAACTGACAATGTCAGTATCACGGCAAGTCCATTACCAGAATATATGGTGCGAAGTATTCTATTGAAGAGAAGTTTATTCTTGACTTATTCTTATTCTTATTATTTCAGGCTTGCTGTTATTTCCATTTTGTACACTGGAACAGTGCCACATAGACTTGTACAATAAAAATACCAGCACTGAAATGAAGGGGTTTAACTTTAACAGTTAAAGAAAGGAAGGTAACAATCAGAAGTACAGTTAGTTTATAACACCTTATGGAAGGACTGAATGAGTCTTTCACTCCCATGTGAGAGGAATCCATTGCAATACACTTGGACCTGACTTTTTTTGCCTTTATTTTGCTTTGTAAAGCAGGAGGAGTCTACTAACCACAGCTGCGCTGTTCTGTGTTTGCACTGACATCAACAAGATCAGCTTCCATTTATGCAGATTGCCCACAATTTTGTTGATCATAAAAATCTTTGACCATCATCAGAAATCTGATCTGCACATTAATTTGTATTCTGCTGTTGTAAGACTGATGGTCTCAGCTCTTTCCATGCGTATATCGGGTCTCGGTACTCACCAGCAATTTGGTCTTTTATTCAGACGACTGACAGGACCAGTCGAAACTGCAGACTCTTCCCTTTCACAGATTACTGGGGAAGCTGTTTTCTTCTGGAGATATTAAAGATGAAATGAGAAAACACACACAACCAGCAAAAGGGCCTTGAATTCCCTTTCTTCTTTCAGAGAAATTGCAGTCATTCACAACCCAGTTAAAAGTCCTTAAGCAAATCACTTCAGTCACAGCTTGATATCAGCCCTACCTCTTTTTGGGTAGCTTCAGTCAAAGAGCAATTGTCTTCATTTGTGCCTCTTCTATAAGCTGATGACTAAATAACAGTCTGCTCCTTTTCCAGGGCTGTTCCTGGGCTCTTCCCCTCTCAGCAGGCTTAGCACCAGCCACGCTGCTCAGGTCCTTTTTTCGAGATGCAGTGACAAGGAGCATGCCGTGAAGGAACGATGTGCTGCTCATCGGGCACAGCAGGACTCGGCCATCCTGCTGCTCAAGACCATAGACTGAGCTGTGCATGATGGTCTCAGGTTTCCCATTTGTAATTTACAGTGCATCCCTTAGGTCTGTAACGTGACAGTCATATATATTTCAGCTTCTAATGATACATATACGTCCCTCAGCCAACAGCTTCACCACATTTCCCCTACCATTGATTTTTACCTGAATTTAGACTACACGCAGCTGTAATGCTCATGTCCCCTGAGACTAACCTCAGTCCATGCCCCAGAGATCTTCCCTCTTCATTCCCTGTCAAGTTTCACATTACATAAAAACAGTAGGACTGAGTTAGACTGAAGGTCCATCTGTCTGACTCTGTGACAGGTACGTAGCCTCCAACAGTCTCTCATGTGTTTTTGAGACAAGACTGGGATGGGATTCAGGTACCTGCATCTAGGTCCCTGCTGCTATTTCATGTCCCTGTGCGTATCTTGCTGGGCACCCAGCTGCTGCTTCAGGAGGGCGCAGGTCTCCTACAGGTCCTGTGGCACAGCTGCTGGCTCTGTGCAGATGTGTCACATATTTTCGTATATATGTTCTTGGCAATAAATCCCAAATGTCATGTCTTTGTGTTCAATACCCTTTGAGAATTTTTTGATCTATGAACTTGCCTACTCCTTTTAATTACAGTTTTAGCACTAAGAAAAACTTATGACAAAGAGGTTCACAAGTTTTATGAAAAATTGTCAGCTTTTGTTGGCTACGAATGTGCCATCCACTAGTTAACCTGCAGTCCAAGCAGATTCCTTTTGCAGCCATAGGATAGATGCACACAGAGCAAGTTATCATTAACACTTGCTTGCCTTAAAGCCAGTCATAAGCACACTAAAATACCATCAGCTATAGCATCATAAAAGTATATTGTAACTTTGTAAGGCCACAAATATATTTTGTTACACAGGTAAGTGAAAATATAGATAATAGCCATAACTGCAAAACGCAAATGGTGACTTGAGATATGGCTTCAGAAATGGGACGCACAGAAAAATGCGTGCAGGCAGTAAAATCTGCAAAGTGAGAACTAAGGATGTAGAGAAGGCAGGAAGAGTGTCTAATGGAACCAGAATTCCTGCAAAATAAGCAAAACCATTACAAGGCCCCATCCTAAAACCAAAATATCTAGAACAGATCATATCACCCCCTTTTCTTTGGGGGATGAGGCAGAAAAGCATAAATCTTCAAGGATGGGTGAGACAAAATGGGGAACACAGCCCACTTCAGTTCTGCCTTTGCACATCAAAGAGCTTTGAGGATTAGCCAACTCAACCTCAGCCACTTAGGACCATCGGGGACCGTAGCCATCAGTGCTGACTAAAACAGCATCAGTTCCACATGTGTACTCACAGCTAGTTCAGGATAAGCTCATAAAGGACAAACTGTTTTGTATATGTGGTGACAATGAAAGTCCTTTCAATGGCATTCACGATTTCAAAGACCTCAGTCAACTCCCACTCTTATCCAGGGGTGCCTGAAGAGCCCTTGCCTATTTATTTGTTCAAAACACGTAAAATAATTTTTAACTTTAAACATTCTGCAACCTTTTTCTAAACAATTTTTCAGTTCTGCTATAGCCTTGTAAGATGGAGGAAATAGAATCGCTAACATTTCAGCTCACCACGCCAAGTGGAGGCATGACAACATACACTGCTATACTTTCTGTTCTTCCCTTACTAATTGCTAACAGTCAGTTTGCTGTTTCGCCTGCTTGCGATATTTCTTGTGGGTATGGCAGAACAGGCTCCCCTGTCTGGCATCTTGAAGTGTTAGTTAATTGCTGCCATTTAACAGGGTTTATAGATCACATTGCATGGACTTTTCCAACAGACAGATGAAGTTCAGATCATATTTAACCAACGTAGGATTAACACTTTCAGCTGCAAATAACTTAAAACAGGATACTTTGCCTAAGTCACTAGCTTAGTTATGTTCCCTGGACTTGAAAACAACAGTGGGAAAAAGAAAAGAGATATCCAGAAAAGAGCATAACTTTTTTTGAGTTCTTATATAACATTACAGAGAAAAGAGGGGTTTGGGGTTTTCTAATACAATTCTGGCTGTATCTTGGGATACAAATAGAAACATATCCCCTTACAACGGAAAGGCAGTTCATGTAAGAAAGAATGAGAGGTGTATCTATGTTCCTTTTCATGGCTGTTTTTAATACAGAGTTTGTTTTGGATTTTGTTTGGTTCCTTTGAATCCCACTCCTCCACAGACTTCCCAGGACTCAGTACTCTGTTATTGCTTATTGTTCCTGCTGCTCTGTTGGCTATAGCAGTCCAGTAGTTACTTCAGCTGAAAATACCTCTGTTAAGTTTCAGATTATTTTTCATTATGGAAAATGTGTAAAAAATACCAACAACAAACCAACAAAAAAACCAAGAACAGATTGCAACAGTCTGCAGAATAGTGTATGCATCTTCCATTAATTCCATGGTTATTCAAGAGATCATGAGATATTCTTGCCCTTGATAGCCATGACTATATTCAGTTACCCTGGCTTCCCTTCTGCTCCTGCACCTTTGCAGGATTACAGCTTTAGAGCTTAAAATATCTAGAATTAGGATTTTTTTCTACCTTTATGCTTCTGTAGGACCAAGAGGTATTGGCACCTTGTGCTTATTTTCATTTTCGATATTATGAAGGCTTATTTAGCAACATTAATAAGAAGTTATATATAGATATGTCATGATTTTAATCAAACATTAGGAATGCTCCTGAGTGTAGAGATTTAATGGATTAACTGACAGAAATATAAATATGTATAATGGAAGGAGACTGTGGAAATTAAGTTTAAACAACCTGTTTCTCCTGGAGCACAAACTGCTGTTATTCAAGCTGCATAAGAAAGGAAGATATGTACGCCTAAAGCAAAAAGTCAGTAGTTACTCAGGAGCTTATTGGCACAATCTAGGTTTTAATTCTATGACATACTTCAGGAAAATTTAGATAAAAAGTCATATAGGAGTTACCTGTCATTTTAGTATTTCTATAGGATTCTTCTTGTTTCTCTTCACCAGAGACGAAAATCAGATTATCCACAATGCTCGAGCAGAATAGTCTATCACCTTGCTCTCTGAACCGGACAGCCACTGACATTCCCATTTTCATTTTCCCATAGCTGACAGTAATTTGCCACATTTGTCACCTGAGTTGATTTTACTAGCCATGGATCCAAAATTTCCACCTTTATACAAGCAGAACTCCTCCAGATCCCCCAAGTAATGTCTGATAAACAAAGTCCTACACAAAATAAACCCAAAACATTTATCTCTATAATACATATTTCTAATTGAATCTCTCACAATATCCTGATCTCTAAACTGGAGAGACATGGATTCAACAGATAGACCACTCAGTGGATAAGGAACTGGCTGGACGGTCACACGCAGATTTGTGGTCAACAGCTCAATGTCCAAGTGGAGACCAGTTATGAGTGGTGTTCCTCAGGGGTCCGTACTGGGACCGCTGCTGTTCAACATCTTTGTTGGTGACATGGACAATGGGATCAAGTGCACCCACAGAAAATTTTGCAGATGATACCAAGCTGTGTGGAGAGGTAGACACGCTGGAGGGGAGGGATGCCATCCAGAGGGACCTGGACAGACTTGAGAGGTAGGGCCATGTCAACCTCATGAAGTTCAACAAGTGCAAGGTCCTACATCTGGGTTGGGGCAATCCCATGCACAAATACAGGCTCAGCAGAAGACAGATCGAGAGCAGCTCTGAGAAGGACCAGAGGGTGCTGATTGACAAGAAGCTCAACATGAGCTGGCAACATGTGAACGCAAGCCCAGAAAGCCAACCATATCCTGGGCTGCATCAGAAGAAGTGTGGCCAACAGGTCAAGGGAAGTGATTCTTTCCCTTCTGCTCTGCTCTAGTGAGACCCCACCTGGAGTACTGCATCCAGCTCTGGAGCCCCCAACATGGGAAAGACATGGACCTGTTAGAGAGGGTCCAGAGGAGGCCATGAAGATGAGAGGGCTGGAGCACCTCTCCTATGAAGACAGACTGAGAGAATAGGGGTTGTTCAGCCTGGGGGCAGACCTTATTGCACCCTTCCAGTACCTAAAGGGGCTACAGGAAACGTAGAGGGACTCTCCATCAGGGATTGTAGGGATTGTAGTGATAGGACGAGGGGTAATGGTTTTAAGCTAAAAGAGGGTAGATATAGATTAGATATTAGGAAGAAGTTCTTTACTGTCAGGGTGGTAAGGCACTGGCACAGGTTGCCCAGGGAAGCTGTGGACTCCCCATCCCTGGAGGTGTTCAAGGCCAGGCTGGATGGGGCTTCGAGCAATCTGGTCTGGTGGGAGGTGTCCCTGGCCATGGCAGGGGGGTTGGAACTAGAAGATCTTTAAGGTCTTTTCCAAGCCAAACCACTGTGATGCTATGATCCTATGAAACTGAAAAAGAATCTTGGCAGGCAGCAAGTATGTATTCTCCTAGTAGCGTCTCTCCCTTAACACTAACACAAATTGGGTGTATCACAGACACAGCGTGGAGAGCTTTTAGGAGTGTTTGGAGGGGAGTGCTTAGGACAACGAATAGAGATTGGCATACCAAGTTTTGTGACTATATATGCTGTGCTTTAAATTATTCTTCCTACACTGCAACTTTTCCTTGTTTAGGGAATGGCTTGCACAGACTTCGGGCATAAAAAGCTTTTTCTTCTATAAATATATATTTATTTATATATATATATATAAACAGGCATTTTTCTCCTGTGTATCTATTTCACTGCCCATCAGTCTCCTAGCTAGAACAGATGACTTGCCTTTGTGTGTTAGTATTTGTTTTTAGGGACACAGAGCAGCTCTGTGCCGCTGAGAGTAAACTAATGTGTTGGCAATGTGTGTATTTCCTTTTGTTCGGTACGTTCAGCACAACACAGCTGGGTGTCTGTGTGCCTTGGGCAGCCCTGAATACACAGCAAGGACTTCAGCCATTACCTCAGAGTTTGATTATTTTTCTGACTTTTTTTGGTGCCTTGAAGAAGGTTCTTTGCCCCTTTTGTGGAAGAGCAAGGAGAATGCATGGAGTGCTGCCGAGAGATGGGCCATGAGTCAGCTGAGAGATTATGAGTCAAGATTAATGGGCAGACCAAAGTGAATGACGTTGTTGTAGGTGCCTGCTATAGACCTACTGATCAGGGGGAAAAGGTAGATGAGACCTTCTTCAGGCAACTGGAAGAAGTCTCATATTTGCAGGTCCTGGTCCTTGCAGGGAACTTCAACCACCATGATATCTCCTAGAGGGGGAATCCAGCAGGCAACAAGCAATCCAGGTTTCTGGAGTGTGCTGATGATAACTTTCGACACTGGTGACTGAGAAGCCAATGAGGGGAGATAATTACAAACAAAAAAAAACACCTGGTCGTGACATGAAAGCTGGGGTCAGCTTTGGAACCATGAGACGGTGAAGTTCAGGATCCTAAAATGAGGGAGGAGGGCTGAAAGCAGGACCATAATCCTGAACTTCAGGAGAGCAGACTTTGGCTTGTTCAGAGATCTGCTTGGAAGAATCCCATGGGAGACCATCCTAGAGAAAAGAGGGGTCCAGGAGAGCTGGCTGACTTTCAGGAATAATTTCCTCCAAGTTCAGGAATGGCTTATCCCAATCTGCAGGAAACCAAGATGGCAGTAGGCCTGCACGGGTGAAGAAGGAGGTCCTAACAAAACTCAGACTTAAAAAGGAAGCATATAAAAGATGGAAGCAGGGACAGGTGACCTGAGAGTAACTTAGAGATGCTGTCAGAGTGTGCATAGATTGGGGAGGGAAATCCAAAGATCATGTGCAGTGAGCCTCACCACACCCTAGCCTTCTAAAATGAGATGACTAGCTTGGTGGAGCAGGGGAGGACACTGGATATTATTTATCTTGATTTGGTAATGCTTTTATCACTGCCCCTGTAGCATTTACAGACAGACGAAGTGCGGGCTGGAAAAGTGGACAGTGAAGTGGACTGAAAGCTGTTGGAACTGCTGGGCTCAAGGGCTTGTGATCAGTGAAACAAAGTGCACCTGGAGACCCGTCAGTAGCAGTGTTACCCCAGGTACTGATACTGGGGCCAATATTGTTCAATAACTTCATTAATGAATTGGATAACAGTACAGGAGGCTGCGCCCTCAGCAAGTTTGCAGGTGATAACAAAATTGGGAGGAGTAGTTGATGCATCAGACATTTGTGCTGCCATTCAGAGGGACCTTGACAGGATGGAGAAATGGGCCAACAGGAAGTTCAACAATTCCTGCCCCAGGGGAGAAATAATCTGAGGTACTGGTGTATGCTGGGGGCAGGCCAGCTGGAAAGCAACTTTGCAAAAAAGGACCTGAGGGTCCTGGTGAACACCAAGTTGAACATGAGTCGGCGATGGACCTTTTTGGCAAAAAACGACACCAGCCTCCTGGGCTGCATTAGCAAAGCACTGCCAGCAGGTTAAGTAAAGTGATACCCTCTACTCAGCACTGGTGAGGCCATATTTGGAGGAGCTCTGGGCTCCTCTGTATAAAAGACATGGACATACTGGACAGACTCCAAAGAAGGACCACAAAGATGGCTAAGGGTCTTCATCATCTCTCATGTAAGGCAAGACTGAAAGACCTGGGACTGTTCAGCCTAGAGAAGAGAAGGCTCAAGGGTGGTTTTATCAATGTGTAAATGCCTGAGTAGGGGGAAGGGTAAAGAAGGGGGAGCCAAGAACTTCTCAGTGGTGCCCATTGCCAGGACAAGAAGCAATGAGCACAAACTGAAACACAGGAGGTTCCACTGAAACAGGAAACCTTTTTCCTGTGAGAGGAGGCAAGCCCTGGCACAGGTTGCCCAGAGAGGTTGTGGAGTCTCCATCCTTGGAGATACTCAGAACTTGTCTGGACACAGCTCTGGGTGACCTTACTTTGAGGAGAGGATTTGTACTAGACAATCTGCAGAAGTCTTTTCCCACCTCAACTATTCTGTAATTCTGTGAAATGACCTGTAAGAGTCATCCCCAAGTCAACAACTACTGCAAGCTGGAGTGCATGCTGGAGTAGGGGCTTTATGTTCCTATTGTCACCCTTAGGAGGGGAAAACATTCTCTTACCTGATTGAGTTGGGTGGAAGAAGTACCACAAACCTACACCAGGTGCTGTTGCTGGCTGCTCCCTGTTGTAACTCAGACAACAGTAATTTTCTGCAGGGAAATGAGCTTTTTCAGACAATTCAGGATCCTCCTCTGACTGAAGGCAGCAAGAAGAAACTGCTTTCCTCCTCTTAGATAATAGATTCTCACCATATAATATAGAGGGAGTGGAGACACTTCAGATCAGGTTGCAAACTTCTAGTATACCATAGTCTTCCTTCTGTGTTTATCCTATCTGTGACTTTATCCTAACACCTATGCAACAGTCCTAAGACAGAAGGAGCTCAGATCAATGCTTTTTGTCTGATGAAAGAACAACAGTGTTTTTTTTCTTCTCTGAAGTGCTGCAATCCAGTGCTGCAGTCTAATACAATATTAATCTAATATCTGAACAGCACCTCACCCAATCCAAGATGATGTCAGGAAACAAAACCACTCTTTTTGAACAATCAACATCTACCTAAGGTCTGTGCACACCCTCTCCTCCTCCCCAGACTAGATTTTTACACATTAACAAGCAGGACTTGGAACTATCTACCAGGACTGTTTGCTGTTAGCTTAGAGAAGGTATATTATGACAGATAGTGGTATAAATGTGTCACAACACTAATGAGACCCCAGTCCTGCAGTTGTATCTATATAGATAGCTCTATGTTCATATGTAATCTCAAAGATTTTCTGGTTATAAAATCATGTCCTTGGGTTTCTTACTGAAACTAGAGTTCACATATGCAGCATCCACCGACTTAAAGCCTGCTTCCATGGCTTTGGCTTTGTCTAAAGCACTCTTTCTATATATAAGGACGTCAATGTAGTAATGGTATTGAAATGTCATTACAATTCTGTAATCTGGGAGGATTTGGAGAACCCTGTTCTCTCTTTTGTTTCTGCTTTTATCACTGGTTACTTCAAGTGAAGCAAGAGAAACTCCTTCATCACACCTTTCATGGGTAAGCTATTTCCCATTTATGCTACTAGAATTTTGAAGGGTGTAAAGTAGGAACTGAGATACCAAGTGAAGGAAAACTCATCTCTATTGTTTACACATATTCTGTGAGTATTTTCAAGGTCTTTATAAAAATAAGTCATAAAACAAAACAAAAGGCTTGCTTGCTTATCTTAATGTTAAACACAGGCACAGCCAGAATTTCAAAAAAAAATGTTCATACCATCAATTTCTAACTGAGATTAATTGATCTTTCAGTGCTGTGAACTAGTAAGGCTTTCAATGAACTGCACGGTATTAATTAGAAAGGGGAGCTCTGAATGGTTGCTAAGAAACAAGTATATATTTGTAATCACTTTTTTACCCCCTGGCAGTGATGTCTTGTCATAAACTCAAGAATGTTTCCCTCGGAACAAATCCCTGTCGTTTTCAATTAGCAAGCTAAGAATTTAAGAGCTAATTGCTGATTAGTATAATGAGATAGAAAGAGGTATGTCTGCTAAAGCAAAGGCAGAGAATCACAAGCAACATCTGTATTAAAGCACTAAAGAGGACATAAAGGTCTGAGCATGATGATTTAACAGGGCCTATAGCATGGTTTTCATCTCAGTCAACTAACAACCTCCCAGCAAAAGGCCAGGCATGGTTCAGGGGGTACCATGACCAGGCGACGTTTCCAGTAGACAACTCGGATGCAGCCACCCTCTTTTAGGATATGCAAGACACAGACTTTGTCATGCTGGTTGGCTTCAGGGCTAGCAACAGCTCCTGACCTGCTTTATCTACAGCTATAGGCATAGCCATAGAAACCTGAAAAATCAAGGAATAAATAATAATTTTTAAAAATCACAATTGGAAGAAGTGACATTTCAACACCTTTGGAAATTTTCCTCAAAACCAACATTTTTTTTTTAAAATGCCATCTTAGATCTGACTAGCTTTGTGATGTGTGATTGCATTTCTTTATTTTAAATACTCCCTAGTCCACTGGTATATGTGCCATGGAAAACAACCTGCTAAAATCCTCTGCAGAAACCTGTTTATGTGAATTGTTCCCTTTATTGCCATGTGGCCACTTCCCATGAGTGAAATAGGCATGTGCTGAAGCATTTATAGAGGGACTTAATGGACTACATAGGAATATGGGGAAATCAACTGTATCCAGAGCAATTCCAAAACATGCAGAATAATAAAACTGGAAAACCCTAGAGATTTTTGTTTTCTATTTTCCCTGGAAAGGCTTACTTGTAACAACAGAGAAAGAGTTTTAAACAAAAACACAATGTTTAAATTAACATTCCTTTTAAAGCAGTGTCTGCATGTAAAGAATGACCTTCAGCTTTTATGAAAGATATTTTTACAGGACCCTGCACAGATTGGTTTCCATCCAAAGACAAATAACCCAAAGTTTGAAACAGATGAAAAATGGGCAAGTTATGAATCACAGGGGAAGACAGTGAGAGAGAAGTACCTGGAGCACTGGGAAAGCTGGGCAGCAAGGAAGCAATGCATGTTTGATCTTTCTTGCTGCCTTCCTCTGGTCATAGCTGCTGATTTGCAGTAAGTTGAGGCATTCTTTATATGCCTTGTGGATTCTCCACCTATTATACAGCTTCCAAGGACTGTGGATATCTGAATTTGCTCATCCAGGAATCATTTCCCATGCTGTACTTTCTTTTCCCTGAGTACGTACGGCAAGAAGATGTTGATTTTTCAATATAACAAAAATGTGTTTCAGAGGCTAAAAAGGAAAGTGAACTATTTCAGGTTCAAATTCAGGTAAATTTTCTTCATATGAGAATATTTAACTCATTAGAACAGCTTACCCTGGATTGTTATAAATACCCCGTTATTGTCATTTTTTTTGCATATAACCTTTTAAACCTTCAAAAGGAGAGCACGTAGGACAGCTGTATTAGCTGTGCATGGCAAGTCAAACTAAGTGATGACAGCGACCTGTTCTGACTTCATAACATGTCTCATTGTTTACCTTGCAAATTTACAGATATATTAAACCCAGCCCAGGCCTAGGGAAGGAATAAAACACCCACTCTTTTTAACTTTTTCTCGCTTCCTTCAATATATTCTTATATAACCAGGCAACGTCAAGGCATAAGCAAAATATACTTTTTCTTGGGGAGCTGGACAGTCAAAGGTAGCAAAACAGCCTCACTACCTATGTGGAGGTGACCATGGCTTGGAAGACCAGCCTGGCACCTGCTCCTGCAGAACAGCATCTTCCAGCAGTAGCAGTCACTTCCCAGCTCCAGCACAACCCCAAAGTCTTCCTTTTGGTTTTTCTACATGAAAGTTTACCTTTTATTTTTTTTGCATTATCTTATCTGCAATTTATTTCTGCAATTTGTCTTATGTGAAGACAAATATTGATGATTATTTCTATAACAAAATTCCTGAAGACACTTTTTTTTGTGGTCAGTTGTTGGCCAAGTCAAATATTAAACATCATCTAATATTACCTCGGAGCATTACTCTTCTTTGATCTTTAAGACTTGGAAATAGGTCTGTACTGTTTAATTAGCCCTCACTTATTATCCCAATACCATACAGACATAGTAGACATGGTATTAAACGGAGCAGTGGCAATTATTATTATCTACTACCTTTTAAATGACTAATCTTTGCTTGTGTAAGAAAAGCTTAAAGGAAACATATTGCCAATTTTGGAGAAAAACAGACTTGCCTTACTACCCCTTGTTACATTTTTGTCCTTTCAAAGGGAAGCTTCTGTTAAACACAGTCATTCCTTATCTATCTCATTATTTCACACCCTTTGTGAAGAACATCTTGACCAGATAAAGAAAATGTGAGTCAATTAAAGTAAGTATGTTTACTGATGGGACACATAACCCGCCTGTGTAATTAAGACCAGACGTTTCATTTATTTTTTAACTTTTAATGTGACCCAGAAAAGCGTCCTCAAAACTTTCTGCCACCAGGAGTGAGCGGACTGCAACTTTGTCCTTTATGTAAGCCTGTCACTTTCCATTTAAGCTCTGAACCTCCTCCAACCATTTCCAGGTCTCTTCCAGACTTCTGACTCCTTCCCATCTATATCTCAGTGACAATCCTCAAAGAATAATCTTTGATGACAGCCTGGGATATAAGACCTTCTTTTTTCCCTACCTGAAACTTCCTCTGACCTAGCAGCCATTTCTTCTCACTATTCTCCTCAACCACCTCCTTGAGTCACAAAGTAGATGTCACTCAAGGATGCAGCAAAACTGGGAAATACAGACAGCAGAGTCTCTGCTCAGATGCAGCAAAGCCACTCCTAAGCATCCAGCGTGCAGGTCAAAGGGAGGCCAGAGAGGTGCAGTAGAAAAGTCAGTTTCAAGGTTAATACTTCATTAAGTTCAACAGAATGAGGGGAATAACTTGGCTCTCAGCACCTGAAGAGCACCCAATCAATTTTCAGTGTCCTAATCTCTGGGGGAAAAAAAAAAAATAAATAATAAAATAGGTCCATAACCCCCGGAGCAGGACTGCTTTCTTTGTCAATAATTGCCCTCCCTTATCCAGCACCTGGATTCTAACACTGATTTTTAATCAGGGCCCCACTTAAAATCAATCATTAGCTGCTGCTTTTATTATCATTTACAGAATACTTAAAATAGTGCCTGGAACCCTCACTCATATCTAAGCACCATTCTGCCTGGACTAGTACAGATGTGTCACAAAACCAATAGCTCCTCCTGTCCAGAGTTCATTTTTTTTACAGAGCACTCAAACAAGACAAAGTGGAGAAATGGTATGGGAAGAAAAGTATAGGAAACAAATGGATTCAGCAGAAATTAGAGGATTAAAAATGCAGAGTGGAGAGTCTTGTGGAACTGGGGGATATTTAATGTTCAGTTTAACCATGATGCAGAGCAACTGATTGTCCTTCCCTCCCACATGAACAGCCATTTCATTGCTGTTTCTTTCATCCTCCTCCCTAAGGACCACTGTTGGCCTCCTCTGGCTTGGTCTGGCCAGTGTGACATGTCCCATCCACGGGCTGTGGGCTGCTGGTGACACACTGAGCAGTCACTGGACCAGAGTCCTGCGCCTGCTCCTGCCTGTCCAGAGCAGGAGTTGTGGGTACATCCTTTGTCCCATAGCTGGGTGTTCATAAGTCTCATAATCTCATGCAGGAAAGCAAGTAGCATGTGGGCACCTCTTTCTTACAGGAGCTTCTCCTGTTCTCCAGAACAGCTTCTGGCAGCCAGAGCTGCTAAAGAGATGCTGTTTCTGTTCAGCTTTTTTGTGCCAAGGAAACCCTAGCAGTCCAAGACAGTCCCTCAATCCTACATAATGAGAGTCAGGTGGGTCTGTGCTGTGCAAAGGAACTTTCTGGCCCCGATCACGGTGACCTTACCTTTCTCTTAGAAAGTCTCTAGAAGCATGGAGGACATCTGTAATTGTTCACGTGAGTTTTTTCTCCTGGGTACCCCTATTCCAGTGACACTTGATGAACAATTATTGGCATGAAAAACAAGTAATGAGAGGGTCATGCAATAGCTATCATGACAGCCACCTCACAGTTATACCACTGCTTTATGGAACCAGCCGTCATCATGCTGTTGAGTATTCAAGGCCAAGGTGTGGCTAGTTCACTGTCTTCACGACATCTGTTGTGATTTGGGGTGGGCTGGCTACTAAATGAATGATAGATGCGCTCTTTTAATCTATCTCTCCCTTCCGAAAAGAGAAGGGAGAGAAAAATAATTTGCTCCACCAGGGCAAATAACAAAGTCAGCTGCCCTTGGTTGTTATAGTAATAAATACAAGCAAGAGCCTCTCTGCATACCATTCCTTGGTATTAAGTGTAAACGTGAGGCATTATCCCCCTGGAAGCAGACACTGTCTGAAGAATATGCTGTTAATTTCAAAAAGTGTAGTTAGCTACAAGAGACTTAGCTGAAAAGTAGAATTGCTGAAAAGAGAATTGATTCTGTTCTACCTCAAACCAAGACAGTAAGATGTTCCATGAGAGTCTTTCTTGGCTCTCCTACCCTCTGTCTTCTGAGGGTCTATTCGAAAGCAGTTCTCAAAATATTTGTTTTTTTCAAGAACCTAAGGGCAGCCTTTCCCAAAGACATAGTGTAAAACTTTCTATGAATGTCAGACTGCCTCAGGTCACCATAAAAAAGGTTACAGCAAATCACTCTCTGATATTGGTGTTCAACCTACTAAATATCACAGATGTCATCTTAAAAAAATTCACCTGAAAAAGTCTGCTAGATTAATACCACAGTTATCTTAAAACAGAAGCCTACTGAAAGAAATATTAAAACACAGAGAAATAAGAAAAAGCACCCTATTTTCTATTGCATTTTTCTACAACCACTTTGGCTTTGCTGAACTTACAGTCAATACTAATGCAGAGTTCTGTCTTCTTTCTGGTACTCACTAAATACGCTGACACAATTGTTATTATTAACTAGTACAATGGGAGAAAAAACAGGTAGAACAAGCAATACTTAAAAAAATGGCTATCATCCTCTCTGCTCAAACCAACCTTCCCTGTGTCATTATCAACCCGGTAGCAAATTCAGCAGAGAGGATGGAGTAGATATATGGGCACTGGTAGATATTAAGATGTATGTAAACCATTTACAAAATACTGGTCTAAAATACTGTGACTACAGCTACTGTTTTGTTGTTTAAGCAGTAACAGAGTAGGGAAGTGATTTCCTAACAGTCAATTAACATAACTCTGCCAGGACAATCAATCTCTGTCGCAGAATCCATTATTTAGAGGGAGAAGTGGTTACAAGAAAAATCCTGTAAGCCATTTGGAAGTTAAACTGAGAAAAGAAGTTGCTAAGGGCCATCTTCTCAATAGATAAGAATTAGCCAGTTATGAAGCCCATGGTTCAGCATCGCTTTATACCAACTGAGATTAGAGATTCAGCATTGAAAAATTGGTACAAAAACATTTCACTGCCATAGGGACAATGGTCCATTACAGGTATTTATCCTAGCAACCAGTAACTTGTCCATCAAAATGTGGAGTTCACCCTCAGCCATTCTCCAAGTTTCTAATAACGTTTTTACATAACTACACATATAAATCTGCCTTTCTGTCAAAGTGAACTGTAGTTCAAAGGCCAGAATTTGATTTCATGTTACTGAAACATGAAACTACCTATCCAGGTAGGTTTCTTATTCACCCAGAGCAGCATTTTAATCCCCAAAAGGCACAGTGGATGGACTTCTGCAAAAAGGTAGATGTGAAATGAGGCCCCGTGGGTGACGTGATATTGCAGAATGCAATACCTATAAATCAAATGTTGAAGTCAGAAGTCTGGCGTCCAGTTCAAGGAAGGAGAGGCTCTGACATCCTGCCTACCAGCACTTGGATGCCCTCACAGTCTAGAGGAAACATCAGAGAAACATAAGGCTGTCGGATAAATGCACATCTTCCAAACTGGGTCTAGGCACCTCTGCAAAATAGGGATTTAGAGCCTGAAATCATGTTCACCTTCTTTTCAGTTTCTTAGTGGTAGGATACTTTCCCAAGAAGAGAATCTTACCTTCAAGTAAGACTCTTCAAATTGTCCCAAATTGCTCCATTAACATATTCCACTGTCTTCAGCAAAGAAAAGCAGCTGAGTGTAGTCTCTTGTAAGTACTGTGCACAACACGTCTTTGTAAATGTTCAACAGAATATTAAAGTGGATTTCCTGGATCTTCTATCACTGTTTTTTTATGTCACAGGCAGCCACATTATAAAATCTTTCAAGTATAGTCACATATCTTTCATGAATCAACCAAAGTCTGTCCTTAACAGAGTATCTTATTCTCATTCTCTTTACCACAAGAAAATTGTAAAACCTTAGACCTTGTACTAACTAAACGAAAAGCCAAATTCATAGAAAATTAGATTATACCCATTTGTTATTGTGCCGAGATTGGCCTTTAACTAATATATCTGAACTCATTAGGACATGTTTTTGCTCCTGAGGTACTTATTGAGAGAAACGTATCTTCTCTTAATCTTGGCTGTGTTCACGTGAACAAGTCAAAATCTGTCGTGTGAGGAGACATAAACAGCTCCTCCATTTCTGTGATACTTATAGTAAGTGTCTTGGGAAGCCTCTTGGCTTTAAAGCTCTTTTTTTTTTTTTTTTGATGGTAACTATCGTAAACGATATTCCTCATGTGACCTGCTCAGCACCTTGCACACTTTCTACCTGAAGTCCCTCAGCTGATACATCCCAAACTCACGTTTCACAGAATCACAGAATGGTCTGGGTTGGAAGGGACCTCTGGAGATCCTCTAGCCCAACCCCCCTGCCAGAGCAGGGTCACCTACAACAGATTGCACAGGACAGCGTCCAGGTGGGATTTGAATGCCTGCAGAGTGGGAGACTCCACCACCTCTCTGGGCAGCCTGTTCCAGTGCTCCACTACCCTCAAGGTAAAGACGTTCCTCTGCATGTTAAGCTGGAACTTCCTATGTTCAAACTTGAGCCCGTTACCCCTCGTCCTATCACTGGGCACCACTGAAAAAAGACTGCTCCCATCCCCCTGGCACCCTCCCATTAAGTATTTGTATGTATTAATAAGATCCCCCCTCAATCTTCTTTTCTCTAGACTAAAGAGACCCAAGTCCCTCAGCCTTTCCTCATATAAGAGATGTTCTAATCCCCTCATCATCAAGTTTGCCTTTTTCACAGCTTATTCCCACTCATGCCTCATAGTCATCCTGTGATCAATCAATATATATAGATCTTTCCTTTCCACTATTTCTTCCAGCTGATAAGTTCCCATTTGGGATTTGTAATTGTTTCGTAAACTCATCCCAGGTGTCCTATTCTAACCCAGCTCATCACACGCATCTTCCTGAATGATAGTTTGATTTCCATATACTTCCAACACCTCAATGCCAGATTTGCTGCTGAATTCCAGCAAGATTTGAGGCATTGCCTTTACACCGACTTCATGCCCAAAGTGTACCTCTGTAAATGGGTACACAATCATGACACATTTGATGATGATAAAAGGGTCACATACTGCTTCTTATTAGTTTTAAGTTTTTTATTCCTTGGTTTGTTTTTTTTTTCTGTTGTTCCTATTCCTGTATAGAAGACTGTACAGCTAGCACTTTCCTAACATAGATTTATGATAAATAAATTCACACCACATTTGACAGTCTAGTTAATTATAATTCTCAGATAATTCTATTCTAACTAAAATACCTAATTATCAATGCAAAATAAGCCTTTACATGTTAAAAGAAAAAAAAATTAAATAGTCATAAATACAGTTATTCATCCATCTGCAGTTCTTTCTGTTAAGAACTGTCAACCAGACAAAGCATGGTATCAGGTAACACCTTTCCTATTTGGAAAACAGACTGGTAAAAATGTGCCTAAAATCCTTACATTGTGAAGATGTAAAACAGAACATTGCTTTCACTGTAGGAATTTGGTAGTTTTATGACCCATGATATTTTAATTTCTGACCATTTGCCTATACATGGAATTATTGAGCCCACTCCATTTATTCTGTGTTGTGGATCTGTCAAGGCAAACTGTGATTACTCTCAGAATACCTGCATAGAGGGGAAAAATCACGGCAGAAAAAAATAGAGAGAGAAGTGAATAAAAGGAAAACATGAGTAAAACGTTGATAACTGGTGCACCGTGGCACTGAAAACGGAACAATATTAATGATATATTTTCTTAACTTTTTGTTGCACATACTGGTCTCACTCAAGAATTTCAAATAAGACATGTTACCACCTGAGCTGAATGGAAGGAAGAATGGTTTAGTGTTCAAAAGCTGAGGTTTTGGTTCATTAGGGCTGAGGGCAAATGGCTCAACTTAGTCCACACAGAAAAGCTCTATTCCACTCCAAAACATGCTGGCTGTGTCCATGCTGTTTTCTGGAGGACAGTCCAGACTATCCCTCACTTTCTCATGGGTCCGAACCATGCCAGGAACCGTGCTAACAACTAAACCACTGCCTGCCAGTACTTTAACCACTTTTTTACAGACACAGTCTAAAGAATCAGTTCTGTTCCTGGCTCCGCTTCATATTCCTGCAAACTCATGGACAAATTGCTTCAGATCTGACTCTTCTCCATTAAAACCCATAGCAATCCATGGCTTCAGTAGGGATGAACTCTCCACATCTCAGTTTCCCAGCTGTAAAATAGCAACTAAAATTCTAGTGTTGGAGGAGGGGGAAATAATAGAAACCCTTTAAAACATAAGATGGCCCTTTTTTTGGCAGAAAAAAAAAAATAAATGTGAATGTCTTCTGCTCTCCAAATGCTGTTTCGAGATGATTGATGAACACATCAGAGTGAGGGATTCTCTTCTGGTACACCTATGAGCATAAGAATAACTTATGGATAAGCCAATTAATAAATCTGCAGTACATTTGTTTCTTTTTGCTTCTTGTCCTACTTCTTTCAGTTCCTGTCCATGAGGAACTTATTTTTCCTCTACGGCTCATTTATGAAATTTCAGAAGCCAAAGGGCAATTTGTAGGGGCTGCTTTAGAGAGGAGGAGACATAGCCAGTTCCAGCATGAAATACAGGTAGGACGTGACACTCGCCCCTGTGTTAGTTTTCTTTCTAGTTTTCTTTTGCAGGTACTGACCATCTGTCCAAATAGGCTGTAGTTACACTTCAGATGTGAATGAAAACTTGCAAATTAAAGTCATCCTTATGTCAAAATGTAATCAAATTTTGAAGAGTCAGAAATATTGTAAAGTGTTAATTTTTTTTTTATAGATATTGCACTTGGTAGACTAGTCTTTTATAAAGTAGCATGGTGTCCGGATGAACAGACCTCTGATATTCACTCCCTCGCTGGTTTGTACCTTTAGCAATTAACAGACATGTCAGATGGAGCTTTGAGTAGCCGAGACTTTTTTCTTATAGTATGTAACTCCAGAATGCTAAAATGTTTTACATTTTAAAAAGTAACAAAAATTAGAATAATAGATTTTTCAAATTGAAAAAAAAAATAATCAAAGTATCTGTGGAAAAGAACAGAAGACAAACTATGTATACCACTCTCTCCTCACTGTCTGTGCCTCCTCCTACCCTTGGTTGCAGCCAGTCAAGTGACTCTGGCAGCAAACTCTGCCCAGTCTCCTTTAGTACCAAGAAATTTCCAGTGTTCACTTCTGTGTCCTGGTTGCTTACTCTCCATTTTTGACTGAGATCTTGCAACATCAACATGAGCTCCACCCTGTGATCCTCTTCCCAGGCTCATTCCATGCCCTCAGAAACCTGCTCAAGCTCAGTAGCTCCCTAAGGGATGACACAATCAGTCCTCCAAAGGGCTCCTTCTGGCCAAGATACTTAGAGGACGATATACCTTGTTGAGAGGAAAGAAGTAAGAGTGATCTGTTATGGACACATGCCTTTGCTTTACCTTTCCTAAACAGCGAGTGGTTGTTCCTGCATCCACACTGGCACTAAAAATAAGCTTCTGCAACTGACCCAGAACTGGGCTAACAGGATGGTTTGTGATGGGACTTCAGCAGAGAATGTGTTTGCCCCACAGTCCAAAGCATTTCCTAGGCTTGCTGAAATTCTGAGTTCCTCATCTGACTAATTTTCTAAGAAAAGGGCTGCACTGTGCTCCTGACATGTCCTCAAAGCTGCCATTTGATGCTACCCCACCCCTTTCAAAAGGCTTGTTTCCAGCCTGTCTTCAAGCTGCCCACAAAGCTGTCTGCTGTGGTGACAGACAGCCCCAGGACTCCAATAAATAGCAGAAGGGAAAAAATTCCTCCCGAGGACAATTTGCAGAAGGAACATGACTTACATGCTTGAATTGCCCATTGGAGGATCTTTTCTCTCTCCATTGAGTACATGAGGAGTCTGAGGAGATTAGCCTTCTGACTCAAATGCTGCATCTAGTCGCTTCAAGTTCAGTCATGTAATTCAAAAGATTGCTAAACATATATAACTTTCTAGGTTTTCAACAGATGAGATGTAACTACATTTTGTTGCCTATCGTAAAAGCTAGATGCTGGAGGTAGAGGGAGGCCCTAATCAGTCATCGAGTACATCCATCACCCAAAATGGATTTTCATTTAATTGGCAAACTTTATTACATTTTCCAGTTGAGGTCTGAACAAGCCACATCTGCCCTTCCACTGATAAAATAGTGCAGACAGTGGCTTTACCTCTGCTACAGATCTGCAGGACAATTTCTGGAGCTGTGTATACAAATACAACAAATTACGCGTATATGTCCATACAAGAAGCCACATTGTCCCACAGTCCTTGGGGAAAGCCTTTCCAGAGACCGAAAGGACAGAGTTACCAAATGTTCCCAATACAGGGCTCGGTTAGTGCAGTCATAAAACATTGAACTCAGAGATGCACGTTAAAACCTCTTCAGGAAAAGGAGAAAATTGGATAGTCCTATACCCAAATGAAAATTCTCACCTCTCAGTCAGTTCAACACCCTTCTGATTCTCAACTTTGGAAAAGACTTCAGGTGCCTGTGAAAACCTATTGCTAGTTTGCTTAATCAACTCGTTGCCCAGTGCAGCAGTGTCCAAAGCTTTCTCTGTCCCATACTGGCAGCACTCTGGGGCAAAGGAGTCAGTTCAGCTCTAAAAACTAATTCCCACTCAACAGGAGTGGAAGTCAGAGGCAAAAGGCTCTGGCAGCTCCCTGTCAAGTCAACCCCGAAAGAATGTCCCTACACACTGAATTCTTCATAGGTTAGCTAATAAAGGTGGTGAGCATTATGTTGTCAGTAAAAACAATGATTTTCAGCTACCCAAAGCAGAAGAAATACATGTATTTCTGCTCAGTCACAGAAGTCTTTAACACAAGGATGGCTTGTTTTCAACTTCTTTTTTTCCCCACCTTAATGGTAAAATTCCACAAGGACCTTACGATGATTGAGGTGTATTTTGCAGTGACTGGAGTTGTTGCATAATTGTGAACAAAACAGCGTGTATTTCTTTTTCCTCATTTTGTTAAACTAAGTAGAGCAAGTGAGTCACAGAGACAAGAATACAAGTTAAAATCCTCAAAAAAACCAAAAAGATAATTTTAAATATGACAGAAAGCAAATGGATGACAGTGTTATTTAACATGGACTTTTATATCCTCCTGTGTCCCACACGCAGGTACAGACCCGAACTGCTACAAGTTCCTCAACAACAGACCAGGTTAAAGAGGCTGCCACCCTCCATCCTGGACATGTGCCCCTCCCAAAAATATGTGAAGATACCAGGGAAGTTTCATATACGCACAGGCTCTCAGCCGAACAAATCACTAGCAGGAGGGAGCAAACAGCAAATTCAGTGAATACTTCATTATCCATTTCAATTCTTTTATTCCCTAAGGGAGTTTGTAGAGCAAAAACACTCTCACACTCTCTAATCCAGTCCTCAAATTTTATAACCACTTTGAGATAGGAAAGGCAATTTGCAGGGAGCTCATGGTAACAGATTTGCGTCTCTGAGTGACTTAGTGCACTTGGCCAACGTAGTTCTAGTGAAGCCAGGAAAACTATGTGGATTTCTTTGGCACACGGATCTGCCTCCACTAGCTTCGTGTCTCTAAGGATGGTCTCAGTCACCAGGCCATTTGAAACGGCCACGTTAGGCAACTGAAGACAAATAGCTAGTGCTAAAACAGGAAGAAAAAAGGCCAAGCTTCCTTCTCCTTGCATAAATGAAGGAGTGAGAGGTAACTTAAGACCTGTATTTCTGCCCCATGCAGAGAGCTTTGATTGCCTGCAGGCTTTCCTCTGTGCCAACTCGTGGCTCCTTTTGTCCTGAAAATGCTCTAAGCATTTTGGCACCTCACAGGAGCCAACAAGCACAAACTGCCAACAGAATAACTCTGATGCTCTGTTACCATACTCTTTGAAGTTACTCAAGAACCAAAATAACCCATTCCCTAGTCATCAGCCACCCAGGGGATGGGAGCCTGCAGAGACTGATGCTGTCCCTCCCCTTCTCTTCCCTGAGGAGAGATGAAAACTGCAGCTGGATCCTACCCCAGAGCAAACCAGATGCTCACCACTCTTCTCCAACCAGTCCTTCTTCAGCCCGGGGGCTATTCAGCTGGCAGGAGACGGTATTCCTGATTTTCTACATCAAATAAGCAGGAAGCCCCAGATACACTTGGTTCCTACCAGTGGGTCAGCTTCTGCAAGAGTGAATCCAATGCTCACAAGGCTGGGCCAAAAGATGAAATAGGGATGCTGGCTTGGTAGGAAAGGGCCTCATGGGCAGAAGATGAGAAGGGAACCACTCCATGTGGGAGCAGACTCATGGGTTATTCCTAAAAAGATTTTGTGGGAAAAGAAAAAAAAAATGTTGTTGAGGAAGAGAAAGAAATAAGACTAACAAAAAGGAATGTGGTAAATGTGGGAAAGATGCTCTACAAGCATCCAGGATGTGGGTGGGGTATCAAGAGTCTAGAAAAAAACACACAAGAGTTTTGGTGGGAGGGTCTCTGAGGACATCTTCAACCCAAGCTAAGCAGCTGGGACAGACAAACAGTGATGCCAGCCCTCTCCTGGTCATGAAATAAGGGAGGGAGGAACCTAAACTACAACATTTTAGGGGTCAAAATGAAGATGTGCAGGCTGGCTGTAAGGCAGAGAAATGTCTGTGAAACCCCAAATGTTTGATCAGGATTATTCCACTTTAAAACAGAGCTCCATTCCTTGACTTTGTATTTGATCAAGAGATGCCCTCTGATGGAGCAGAAGTTCCTGTTTCTTGGTTTTATTGCCTATTATTTTGCCTTACTTTAAATAAGAAGGAAATGTAGCCAGTGAAAATTTATGGACCCTCTAGGAGATGCCTCTGTCAGAACAGAATTTACTGCAAGCATCCTTAGTTTCCAGAAGCCAGAAATACTTATTAGATCAGTATGGATGAGAGGGTTTTTAAATCTAACACCAGGGTATAAACATTTTGACCATAAAAATGGCAAATTGGGTTTTTACTCTGGAGAGAAACATCCATAAATCAATCAGTGTATGGTATAATGAAGAATCCAGTGTGAAGCAAGAGTCTCAAGAAAAAAGAGAAATTAAGAGAATTATGTTCAGAAAATTGAAATATAGATGGTAATTGTGATTATACAGTCTAAAATGCAATAACTCATTTAGTATCAGAAGTGGTGGAGGGCAAGTTTTTAAGACTCACAGAGGCCACTGGTTTTCATGAGAAGCAGCAGATGTTTCAAATACCTAACCGTAACCAACTGGGAGAACAGAGAGCTCAGCATCACTCCTGGAGCTCTGCTTGCTTGTCATTAATATGAAGTATAAACAAATGTCATAATAGGCTGATTTTTTGCAAAACTCTATTATTCCTTATAATTTCAAAACAAGTTAAATGATATTTCTTTTAAGATGTTTGTTTAGGGTTGACATTTCAACACAGGATTTATTATTTATATGGTTCTTCAGACAGTTTGTCCTTTAGCTATATGTGAGAGATACAGCTTCAAAAAACAAGTCATGGCTAAATAAGATTGCTGTGGAAAAGAAAGAGATAGCATAGGAGATAATTCATGTGTGTCTCTTCAAGGGCAATTCTTGTCTTGGTCACGGTAGAAGCTTGAAGACAGCGTGACTTGAAAATATCAACAAGCAGGGGCTCCATCCCCTTCCGTGCTGAACAGCTTTTACATCCGTTACCACTGCCTTTAACCGGTACTGAGGATATTTAGCAACTTGCAAGATAAGGCCTGTAAATTAGTATCATATGAAAACATCAAGCTGTAATTCAGCACTTATTGTGAGCCAGGAAACTCCTGTGAGTTTCTTCCAATTTTGTAAAAAAATTATTGTTCTTCCTCAGAAAAGGAAGTGCAATGAATTTGGCCCAGATTGGTTTTAGATGGCAAAGCTGTTGGATTTAATTCCCAGTTTGTCACTCCCAAGACTTTACAGTAAAGGTAGGGTTATATTGAAATCAGTGGAAACGCTGTTTGAACAAGGACTAGAGCAATAAGCTGTACATTGTTTTTTCTAAGGGATTCTTGTTCCAAGAAGTCAAGCTGATAGACACTGTGAATATCAACATTAGTTTTTCAGACGATTGTTAAAATTAGTGAATTGGCTTAGGCCAATTAAACAACGTGCATAGCTGGCATATGTGATTGTGAGCAATATTACCTCCATCCTGCCAGACTAGTGTGTGGTACCTTAAAGGAAAGGAATTGGAGATTTGGGTCACTTAGGTCATAAAAAAAAAAAAAAGTCTCCTTACGTCCTCATAATACCAATCATCAGCCTAGCTATCCAGCCACCCACTTGTTTCCAATCTATTGAAATATCAGCTAAAACCATTGCTTCAGACCATGCTTTCCATTCTTGAAGACAACCCATTGCTGTTAGAGGTAGATCTATGAGTTATAGTTGGATGAAAACAGGAAGGAAGGGCTTTCCAGAAACTGGAGACAAGAGCAGACATACGTGGATATGATGAAGGCCAGGACAAGTGGCACCACTCCTTTTCCACACAGGCTACAGATTTATCCAACAGATTCCTCATTTCCCATAATTATGTCCTTGTAAAGGCTGTTGATGTGACTTGGACTAGGACAAGGCTCACACATGGTCATTTACTGCATTTCACTTGTGGATCATTAATAACAAAGTACAGTATCTCTGCTGCTTGGAATTGAGGATAGCCTAAGAAAAAAAGGAGTAATTCCATGAGATTTGTATTCTGGTAACATGTTCACACGGTCTTAATCTTCATTTGTTGCAGTGGGATTAGTGTTCAAAGAACCGTGTGCTCCAAGAGCAAATCCATTCCAAGACTTCATAATCTGCTCTAGTATATTCCCAAAGGAGAAGAACTGGCTGAAACACACAGATTATTCTTTGTGCTTATCCCAAGGATTTAGGACCAATTCCTTAGAAGTATCAAATCACTCAGCACTGTTGTACTTCTCTTGCTCTACAAGGTATTTATGGTTGGTCTCACTCCACCGTGAAGGTCATACGTTGCTTTGTTCTGAGATCCACAGGGATCACTTCAAACAGCAGAATAAAACACAGTACATTCATAATGAATGCTGTTACAAAGATATCATTTCGAAAAGCTGTGGACTGTATTCACTCTCCAAAGGGGTAGCTGAGTGCTTTTCTCTCAGAGGCACTTGAAAACACAAAGGGGATCTGTTTTTCAGGCATCGGTGCTCACGTGCATTTTTATGAATTATCTTTGCAACTTTGGTGAGAGTTTTTCTTGTTGCTTTTTAGCGGTGTCACTGTCAGGCTCTGGGAAACTGAGCTTTGCAGCGGGCATCAGAGCCTCACTCAAGCTCTTGGCCCAGCGGAGAGAGCTATGTGACTCAGCTGCTTTCTACTGCTAAACATGGCACTTGGCACGTGTCTTACCCTTGTAGTTGTCTTCTACCCACTTAGCCACAACTGCTTACTCTGAGCCCTAATACTGGAGTCCTGGATCTTCATTCCAGTTTGATATCCAAGATTTACTCTTTAACAGAGAACATCTGCCTTTGGCCTGGACCCACCCTTCCCTTCTGTCTTCCATGGTGTCCTAACTGCCCCAATTTTGGCCACTGGTCTTTCCCACACCACCAGCTTAAAAGCAGCATTGATTTTTCTGTATTCTAGCCCTGCCTTGTCCTTTTTACAATACCTGGCTGCCATCCTCATCAATGAGTCTAGCCTGGCACTACACACTGTGTGGGATTTCCCGTGTCTCTGTTGTGTCCTTTGTGGCTACAGCTACAGAAAGTCCTCCATTCCCCTTATTGTTAAGGATTTTGTTTTCTTAAAGGTACTGTGCAAAAAAAACATTTAGGTATTTAAATATTAAGAATGCGAGCCCAAGCATGACTATTCTGACAGCATTTCTAACTAACGATAGCATTACCCTCTTGGCCAATGATTCAGCTCTTTCTACCACCAGCACTTTTCCTTTTGGTTGGCTTTAAAGAAAGGCAGTCTGGAAAACAGCAGGTGGCAGTAATACTCCCTGAGTTCTCACCAGTGTGTCCCTCTGGGCCAATGTTATCAACATTTTGACCAAGCCATGAAAGCAGCACCACCCTCAGTCCTCTTCTTTTGCGTGATTCGCCAATAGGCAACGCTTCCATTCAAATCAGTCTTTCTCCTATTATGATGTGTTTTCTCATAATCAGCACGTCTCTAAACAAAGAAGGTAAGTCTCTTCTTACTCAGTTGTGTCTGCAAAGTAGATGCGTGTACATAGAGTAGATGTTATTGTATACACCTTCTCTGTATCCTGAAAAACAGGTTATTCCAAACCTTGATATCTACCTAAGGATTAAAACTCTGGAACTTAAACTTTACTCATGCCTACACTATACCATCTGACACAAGGAGAGATGAAGATTGCCTTAAGCCCACCCAAAAAAAATTAGTGAAGTAATGGCAGATTCCTCCCAAGCATTGTAGATAACCTCACTATTGAAAATACAGCATCTCATTTACACCGAGGTAACAGTTGTAAGTTAATGGTCACTGGCTAAAGACCTTCACACTATCTGTTGTTAGAAATGTCTGGGGATGTTAATACAGTTCACATTCTGCACAACTAATGTCCTGGCGTTCTCCTGTTGGTTGGGTGCAGGTGGCTTCATACTCAAGTCTTTTTTTGTTCCATTGCATAACTCCAAAGAAGTGCTCCGAGAAGTCACATTTCCTTCATTTACAGCATACAGAGACTTGCAGGGTATTTAGGACAATTTACATGGCCTAGATTATGCATTAAACTAATGACAACACGTCTTATGAGTAACGTAGACCACAGGTGCAATGACAGTGCACA
>NW_009647680.1:5243752-5267332 GCF_000708025.1 Charadrius vociferus
ACATGATATGAACTGGGGAGAAGATACACAGTTTCATGGATCTACCGAGTCCACTGTTAGCCTGTACAGACAGGTTTATGGAACACAACATTTCTTGTCCAAGATGAAAAGAGCAGCTACTGCCAGCTGTGGTCATTAGTCTGAGAGAGCTGTGTGATGCCTAAAGATTTGCTAACAGAATTTGGTCTTCTGTGAACAACTCTTCCGTGACCCCAAGGGAATCCTCTTCCTTCTTGTGCTAAAGTGTAAGAACACACTTCTTTTGCAGCATATTGGTAGTGTGATCAAAGATGCCAGAGAAACTGAGGAAAGATGGGAAACAAGACAATATAAAACACCTCTGGGTTATGGGTTTTGCCAGCCTAATATGTATAAAAGCTGTTATCTGTGCAGAATGAGTGTAAACAACAGACATAAATGTGGTGAACAAGTTACGAGTGCATATGCATCAGAGAGTGGGAACAGAGATGAGATGGGGGAGAATGTCTTTCACAGAGTTTTCTGTTTACACTCTTAAATCCCCTGAAAGCCACTCTGAAGTCTCTTATGTCACTCTCTTCCTCTGTATTGACCAGAATATGCATTCACTACAGGTATCCTACTTTGACATTTTAAATTATTTCTTATCTTTACCTTTAGAAGGTTGATTCTATTAATCAGAACAAAGGAGAGTGTGACAGCTAGAAGGGGAACTAGGGAAAAGTTGGGAATATTTATTACAGTCATTTGGAGCTCAAGGTATCCCAGTCTTATTTAATATGTCGACATGTTGAACACTAAGCGATTTTTTTATCATCATCACTCAGCTCTGATATATAAATATAGGCATCTATTAATTATACTAACAGATGATATATATGAAAATGTCTACTTAGGCTCCAGTTATGAGAAAATGCGTTATACTCATCAGTGCTGCCCCAAGGGCATCAGTGACTTGTCCTTCTGCAGGCACGCTTGGCCCTCCAATTAAAATACTGAGCAGAAAACATCCACCTCTCTCTTGAGACAGCTACTTCTGAGAGACAGCAGAAAATACCTTTCCTTAGCCTCAGGGTATAGAAGCCAGAACAATTCAAGTATTAGAACATTGTAACAGAAGTGGATTTTCAGTGTTTATGAAGATATTTCCTGCATAGTAAATATAGACACTACTTGACATGCAGCAGTTAGAGCTGGGATGGTCTGTTCAGAGGGAATGCCAAAACGGTGTAGAGGCAGCACAGAGGAGATGTCCTCCTTTCCAAGCTCAGGGTCCAGTATGTCAGGAACAGACAGGGACATGCTTGAATTACAAAATGCTTCTGTGATGCTTAGCTACAAAACAGTGCCTTGGGGCTGTGGGGGATCAGGTAAACTTCCCTAAGCTGTACTGGGGACCAAAACCAACTTCAGGTGCATGAAGGTGTCTTTGTTTATTTTTTTCTGACCACCAGCTAGCTACAGCTTTGTCAAACTGGAGAAACTGACCCAGAATAAGACTCATCTCATGGCCTCAGAGTGTTTGAATTAAAGGCTCTGCTTAATTACTGCTACAGTAGTTAAGAAGTTAGACAACTGTAACAAGCTGAACCACAGTAGCAATCCATAGATGCTTTCTGTGTTGTTGCAATTGCCATTTAATCTAATCTACATGAAATTGAACTGCAGTGAGCTACCCAGCATTTTCCTATATAAAGCACTCACTTGTAAGCTGTTGCCACAGTTTAGGTGATACATAGCAACAGTGAGTTGAATATAAGCCTGAGTCTGAAGAGCAGTAGGTCAGATCCCTCGATGGTATAAATCAGCACTCATTGACTGGCTTCACTTGAGCTTGGCCAGTTTCTGGTTGTATGCTTTCCTTTCTCTGAGGCCTCTTCTAAGACTTCCTAGAGTCAATTCCAGCTCAAAGTAGATCACGATTTCTTTTTGGAAAAAGCCTTCGAAGTCCCTGGGAAAAAAAAAAAAAAAAAAAAAAGAGCAGTAGAAAGAAGCTCATCCATGTCTAACTAACAGTTCTAGTGGTTAATATAGACTTACCATTAATTTTTAATGCAATTTCTCAAGAGTCAAAATTGAAATTCACTTTCTGCATATCAGAGTAGCATAATCTGCTAGACTGGGAGTTGTCTGTTATCAAATTTTGTTCCCTAAGCAACTACTTTTCATAGTACTGCATTCACAATTTGTTCATACTCTGTCCTTAACACTATTTGCAAAGTGATACAATGTGAAATGTAAAAGGACAAAATCTGTTTTTCAAACATTCATAAATAGATTTTGAGAGTGAATGCTTTCTGAAAGAATCTACAATAGTCTGGGTATCAAATTTAAAAAAATACAAATCTACCAACTGGTAAGCTTGGTTGATCTATTCTGCTGTGTACTAAGTTCTTTTTTTTTGGTAGTAAATAAAAATTTTGAATTGGTGGTACAACCTGAAATAGAATTTTCAAAATTTAATACTATCTGGCTTTACTGTCTTCATAACAGAAGAGATGATAAGCAGCAATGGCATTAATAATAAATATTCTCAAAGGTGAGATGCAGGACCTGAGCGCAGGATGAGATACAGGTTGCCTCAATACACATATCTGTAGGAATCTAATCAAGATCAATCTTATCGTATTTAGAGCCTGAGAGTGTCTCAGGTGGACTGGAGGCAGGAAAATGGCAAAAAGCTGTTACTTCTTGTAATCCTGGGCAAAGATAAGAGCGTGAATCATGAAGTTACCCTTGCTCAATAAGGAACCAAAGGAAATGTCAAAATAGCAATACAGAAGACCTGTTTGAAAAGAAAACAAAGTCCGCCTCCTAACTGTCCCTGAAGTCAACATTGTTTTTGTGTTCAATGTGAAATACTTAGATGCCGAAGAACTGAAAATGAAATTCTGATGGAGTCCATTGTTGACTCACTTGCTCTAAATTTATTATCATACTTTATACATGTACCTGCCTACAACCAGGAAAACACTTGCTGTAGATACCGTCTCTTTTTATCCATCCTTTATACAGCCATGGAATAGGAGCCATGTCTGTGCCTCCCCGACTATCACAAGATGCAGAACACTGAGAATCCTAACATGTGACTTATAGAAGTTCACTCAAATTTTAAGGAGAGAGAAATAAATACAAAGAGATTATCTTCTTGCACAACTAGAGACTCCCAGAAGTTAAAACAATAAATTTTACTCTATACTCCTCTGATTATTTTTCCCCCATTTGATCACTGTCAGAGAACAATAACTGAGTACAGAAGGAGGTATGTGACCCATGGTGATTTAATGGCTTTTCTTTAGAGTTTGGTTTCTCCAGAAATGATCATTGCTCTGTTTTACTAAGAACTAATTTTGATGCCAAAATGGTCCCTCACATTTCCTCTGTTCAGGTAGGCTGGCAGTCAACAAAGCAGCACAAGGCTGTTCAACAACAGCCAGCGGGACACAAAGCCCTCAGCCGAATTTACCAACCCTCCGTTCTTCTGCACGTTTCATGTTCAAACATGTGGGTTTATATATTTCTTACATGGTCACAATTTGTGTATGGAGGGGTGGATGTACATATGTGTATATACACACACATTTTTCCCCTCCTCTCTCCTTCCAACGCATGCACCAACTGCCAGCCAGACCACGTGCCTGACAAATATGTTCTTGCTGTTGGGGACTAACTAGTGTATTTGTAGTTATGACCAAGTCCAGCTTGGTTCAGATGAATTACAGGCTTCTTTCAACTGCTGTCAGCTTCTCGGTGTTTGGGGCTTTGAGCAACCTGGTCTAGTGGGAAGTCTATGGTAGGCGGTTGGAACTTGATGATCTTCAATGTCCCTTCCAACCTAAACCATTCTATGATTCTATGATATATCCAAGACTATTTATGAACCCCCACCCCAGCATAGGTCTACCACAATAGCCCCTCATAAACACCAAAAGAACACTTCTCAGGCTGAACGCATCCAAACTCTGATGTGGGAGCTCTGTCCTTGTCCAAGTGACTGGTGCCGTCTCTCTGCTGCTTTGCTTTCCTCCCAGCCTCTTGCCTCTAGGCTTCTCCTGAGCTTCATAAAGGGGTCACAGTACCAGCCGGAGTCTCACTTGCAAAAAGCAAAAAAGGGGCACCCTCAAGTCTCTATTTGCAGCTTTCTTTCCACTGAACTTGGTGTCTTTGACCTATAATAATAAATATCTCGAAGTGGATTCTAAGTAAAGAAATGATACATACCAACAACAATTTTGTTAAACCATGTGGAGCTTTGCCAGACTCAGGAAAATCTGCAGCATCTGGCAGCAGACTGAAATATATAACTGCAACCAGGGAAATATTGTGAGTTTACTATCCTGGAAAAGTTTACTGTCCTGGAAAATTGTTACTGTACGAAACACATGCCAAGTAAATACTGTAATGAATTTTATGGCTTGGAACTGCAGTAGGTTGGTGCTTGTAGCCAGAGGGCTATATCCTCGCATGGTGTAAAAGAAGTGAATGTGGAGGAAATCACAGACTTATCAGGAACAGACTTTTAAACGCGGAACAATTGGCCAGAGAATAAGCCTGCCGTTGCAAACCTACTCTTACAAAAACGGATTCGGTGATTTTGGGTGATTGTGACCACAAGAAATGCATAACATCTAATAAATTTAGAGAAAGACAGATGCGTAAAATCTTGAAGACAGATGTATGAAATCTAATAAAGCAGTCTAAGAAAATTTCTTAATAGCACAGAAGAAAATTATCCCTTGATGATGCATAACCCCAGCACATAGGACTACGGTGTCTATGGTTAGGATCGCCTGAGCCCACTCAGAGAAACTTTTGTAGCTCTTACCTACTTCTTGCAGAGGTGTTGGAGGAGGTAAGAAGATAGTTGGAGTGGAGAGAGAAGGGCAGACACAAAGCTGTTGCAGAGTGCCTTCGCTGAGTAGTGCTAAGGTCTTTTCCTTTGCAGTTCTGTAGTCTGCCTTCCACTTGCAGGTCTGTTACCTTTCACCAAAGCTTCTGCTGCAGTGTTTCTCTCTGTTCTCACGCTGTTCTTCTCATGCTGTTATTCTCATGACGTCGCACCTGCGAACCTTGATATTATTCTCATGTCTGATTTCTCATGGGAAGCAGTTGTCACCAGAGTAAGAATGATCCCTTCCTTACCCCTGCCCTCTCCCATCCCTACTTTTATAGCTTTTAGTTTACACCAGAGGAAGAACAGAAGTTAGTCAATAACATAGTAGATGATAATAGTGATTTAAGTCTCCAGTTAGAATTATCCGATAAAATACATCCAAGCTCAGTGTGAAACACTTGTGCTCCATTCAGAGCAAACTGTCTTTTAAGCAGGAGTTTCCAGAAGGGACTTTGAGCAGGTCAAGATAAAAGCTATATGGTTACTATGGAAAAATAAGGTGGAAAATTGTCGTCATTAGCACCACCTGGAGAGCATCCCCAGAAGAAGATGCTTGCATTGGAGGCTCTGTTGCACCTCTTCATGGTAAGCCATGGGTGAAAATTTTCACTTTCGTTTTTCTCTCTCTTTCTCAGCTTTGTATTTTGCCCAAAGGTAATTTTAGAGTAGATGTGAGCCTATCAACTACAGACTCCATGAATAAAACTTTAAGCATTTAAATCTGTCTCAGCGTCCCTTGTGCAACAACACCATATGACCAATGTTATCTCTTGCCCAGGGCAGAAAAAACAGCTGTCAGTTAGTTTCAGGCTTGATGCTGACTTTTTGCAAGTTATTTCAGCCTCAGTGCACTCTCCCAGCAGCAGTGACACAGCTGTAGTGGCTAAGCTGGGAGCATGAGTGTTACGTCCCTTCCCATCAAAACAGAAACTCAGGATGTAGCACAGCCGTAGCCTGGGTGGACTGCAGTGTCCCTCCATAAACACGTCTATCTCTGCATGTATAAACTCTCCCAATATGCATACTGGCTTCTTCTATAGCCATATTTAATATAGAGGCAATCTACGAAAATCGCTTCCTCAGTTAATGCTTAAAGTAGCGGTGGAGAAGAGTCTGTGTTTTATTTCCCCTGTATCTCAGTTCCTCAGCTGTGAAGCACCCCGTGGTGTGGACTCAGTGTCTCACCACGTAGGTGGACAGCCCTTTTCAGACGCTTACATGCAATTATGGCACAAATTGCGTCAATAATGTAAGTCACTGATGGCATGTCTGGACACTACAGCTGTGTCTATACTTGTAAGTTAAACAGTTCCAATGAAGACTCCCAAGCAGTGGAAATGAATTGTCTGCACTGTAAATTCTCACTATTAAATTACACCGGTACAGTTTGGGCCATGTCAGAAGGCTGTGATGCTCTCCAGCATGCTCTCTGGGAGAGTTTGGGAGTTAGCAGGGGCTGGGGACAGTCCCAGCAGGCTGTTCATATGCAGCCTCTATTTTAAAGGCTAGGAGAATTCAATAATACCTTTTTGGTCAGCTCTGTAACAGCCGGTCTCACTGCTACTGGGTGAATAAAAAAACAAACCTGGAGAATTAAGTGGCAATATGTAGTCTAATTAACTGTGCTTATACAACACATTTAATTCCCAGAGATTTCATTCCCTGTTCCGAAGGGTAAGACTCTACTTCCAGAAAGATCAATAATGCATAAAAAATCTGCCCAGTATTATTAGTTTGAAATGTCAAAGCTTTCCTGCTTACAGTGAGGTTTCAAAATCCATATTTAGTCTCTTTAGCAGATGTGAGTTGAGCTTTCAACGCTGTTAACCACCTGTAGCTCTCACACACTGGAGTTTGAGAGAGCTCACCACTTCTGAAAACCAGGCCATTTTAGTCAGCTCCTGAAAAACTGATTTGGAAGCAGAAGAGACTAAGTCACCCTGATTTGCTAAGAGTCAGAACAAAGGAAACTGTTCTTCTAAGCAACGACGTAACTTGAAGACAAACCTAACCACTGTGTGTTAAAAATGGATGCTTGTCTGATAAGGTTTATTAGCTTTGTGCATGGAAACACAAAGATGAAACATTTCATTCTCTTTACTGAAGGAATAATGAAGAAATAGTGAAAAGAAGAAAAGATTTTGTGTAATTGATTCTTCTTGCTGGTTTTGAACTAATCTGAAACCGCTTGAAATGCTACGCTTGTATGACTTTGCAATACCATGCAGGGCTGACTAAATAAGTTCATCAAATCATCACAGATCACAGAATCACAGAATCACAGAATTTTCAGAGTTGGAAGGGACCTCTAGAGATCATCTAGTCCAACTCCCCTAGGACTACAGGATTGCCCAGAGCACATTACTCAGGACTGCATCCAGGCGGGTTTTGAAAATCTCCAGAGAAGGGGACTCCACACCCTCCCTGGGCAGCCTGTGCCAGTGCTCTCTCACCCGAACTGTAAAAAGGTTTTTTTTCTTCCAACAGATCCAACAGAATTTTTCCTAAATAAGCTTGAAAACTTCAAAATGAACATGCCAGCAAAGAAATAAAATGGATCAGAGTGAAAGTTCAGCCTTCAAAGCATATAGGGCTTTCATGATGCCAGAAGAGTCACACAGCGCCGAATGGAAAAGCAGAGCAGAAACTCTTCAAAGACTGTACAGTGGTGAACATCCTGGGGCAGCTGTAAACATCTCAGTATAAAAGTAATCATATTGGTAAACTATATGCTGTGGACTTGGACTTGACTTGATTTTCCTATTTTGCGGTACATTTATTTACTCAGACTCTGCATAGCATCATAACCATCTCCAACAACAATTAGCTTAAGTTGTATTTAGAATAACAGAGAATATACTTGTCTGATTTAGATTTCAGTTACTGTAGCTCAGCACCAGAATGCATTTAATCTGTGAAAAGACCCAGTAAAGGAAATACATATATATTATATATTAAAAAAAATCTACTCTCTCTTCTTTAATATTCTCCAAAAGATTCTTTTATTCCTATTCACACAGACCGGTACCTTTATCTTCAAACAACCTCACTGATTTTAAGGTACTGTGAGGGAAGGTCAAACTTTATTCAACATATGTAAGAGTAAGACACTCTCGTGGGCATAGTGGAAGAGCAGAGCTTTCACAAGAGATGTGTAGGAGGAAGATGTTTAATGCAAGAAGCTTAGTGTCAGTTCTCATCTGAAATACAAAGAGCATTTTAATAAATTGTTTAGCAATAGCCTCTGTCCTTCTCTCATATCTGTTAAAATGAGAATACAGGCTCAAAAAATATATTCCAAGGAGAATTAGAAGCCACAAAGAAAACTGGGAGAGGCTTCCAGTGTAGGTGTTTTTCAAAGTTAAACTCAGTAAGGATTTTAAAAAGTGTTTAAATTTCTTGTAAATGTTTTTTTTTTGTGAGCAAAAGGTTTCGTATTCTGTGGAAGTTTCTATTGCAGCTGCCACTCTAAGATCTCAGTAACAGATATCTTTTCAACTACATTTCTTGATTTGTTTTTTTTTCCTTCCCGCTTCAGTATAAAATTTTATACTAAACTGGTTTTTATCTGTGATAATATTAGCATCATAACTTGGTATCAGGGACATTAAACAATACTCAGAGATTGTGAAATGAGCCATACTTTGTTAGTTGTTCAACTTAAATCCTAATGATGTCTTAAAACCAGTACTAATTCTCTGTTTCTTATGGGGCAACTTTGATTTATAGGCTTGTAACATGCAAGAATGACTCCATTTAACTAAATGCTATTATATTGTGTTATAAAGCCCCATGCAAATCTTTGCCTTTTTGAAACATCTTGCAATACGAATTGGTTTCCTTTGTTGTTCCTGATGTATTAGAGTTATGCTGCTTGGCAGTGGCAAATTAACCATTGTGCTTTCTTCTATTTTACTTCACAAAGTTGAGCATTATCAAAGAAGGACAGAGGGCAAAGAAGGCAAGTGCAGAGAACTGAACACACTGTACCGACACACTGACAGGATAACTGGGTCCCTCGGTACAGCGTCTTTTTTCGCTTTTTAATTTGATGAAATGGACATTGCTCTCAATTCTGCAGTGCTTCTGTGAGTAGGACTCTCCTGATCAACAGATGTGGATATGGAATGACTGCAAGATACCAGCCAAATGAAAAAATGCATTTGGCCTCCGCAGTGTGTTTTTATTCTACAACAGAAAAGTTATTCTTTCCCTGCAGCAAATAGCCATTCACTCAGGCTCAGTTTCCCTTTAAGTAGACATGTCTGCAGTTTTCCAGGGTCTTGGAGCTTTTCTTTGTTTTCTCTTTTAAAAGGTCTTTGCTGTTCCTCCCAATGTTCACAACTTGATAATACTCATCTGAGCTAGAACAAAGCTAGAACAAAGTGTACAAAGCGTCTGCTTAACATAAGCCTGGGAAGCGCACATTGTTGAACTTCATGGGAGTGGAAGCTGCCAGATGTTCCACACTTTGTAAATGCAGTCCCACCATCAGCTCGGTGTCGTGAATACGCACTCTGCGGTCTGCTCATAAGGTTCCTGTGGCTTAGTTCAAGTCATCTCTTCTTGCTCCCATAAAGATACGTAATAAATCTGCAGAAAGTAAAGCCCTAAGGATTCAAATATATTACTTTACCAAAAGTAAGTAAGCTAGATGGTTTAGGCCCAGAGGTGATTTCATTTTAACTTAGCAGAAGTTTCTTACAGTACGGCTGGAAAAGGTATGTGCTATTATTTTTCAGTCTATAAAATTTAACTCTAAAAACTTCAGTTATACTGAAAAGGCACAGAATTTAGTGCCTTCCCTAATCCAAAACCCAAATCTGTTGAATGAAAGAAGTCAAGATATTTTTTAAGTTGTGTTTGGTCTGGATTTCATGTTCTAGATTGTCACTTTCCCAGCCCAGAAATAGCCTTATACAGATATGGGTGCAAAGATAGAGGAACCAAAGGCAATTTTTCTGCACTAACCTTCCAAAAGATTGAACTGATGGAGATGGGAAAAGTATGAAGAGGAGGGGAAAGACTCCTGCTGTTTTGGGACTAGTTGAGCAAACAGGGACTCTTGGCTACTACTCTTGGCTATGAGAAGTGATTACTGAGCCAAGCGATTATTTCTAGGGAAGAGCACTGGCTTCATTCAGTCACCTTCTGAAATAGCTAACAGCTGGCAGATGCTTGTATCCTAACAGCAGGGAGGCTTCCGTCCGTGTTTTCATTGGTCTGTACAGAAAAGGCAGTTAGGGTTGGCTGAAGTATGTTCTGGAGAACATCTCCAATTCTGTGGTTCAGCGTTGAATGCAGCAAGATAAGTTGAAGGAATTCAGGATTTGGCTCATTTGTAGAGGGTCCAATACTGTGTGTATGGGAAGGAAAGCCTCACTGTCAACCTTTGTTGTGTCAACCATGACTTCTGGAACAGTGATGATTGTTTCTCTCCATGTTATGGGGTGTGAGGAAGATGGTTCCTCACACTACTTTTTTCATGAGCATCCTCCTACCTCGGAAAGCAAATAGTGTGGCAGGAACCTTCTTATTTCTCTCTTTTCTGTGTCAGTATTCAAATGAAAGGCCAAGGAACACTACTTAAAAAACAAACCATGTCTATTTTGTATTCTTATTGTGCCAGGAAAGGACACACGGTCTGTCTCTGTGGTGGTCTGATTTATTCAGTCCCCAAATCACTGTTTACATAAGGAGTAAACATTGCTCAGTGTAAGCTTCATCCTCATTGACATTCATTGTTTCCACTGTGGTCTCAGTCGATCTCAAGATTTCAGATAATAGCTTCGGTGTCTGGCCAATAAGTAGTGCTCAGGTGAAGCCAAGCAATGCCGTGTTAATATTTATGTTGACAGATAGATTCACTCCACAAAGCTTTTTTTTTGCTTTTTTTTTTTTTGGCAGATTATATGAGACCCACTTGGGAATGTTGTACAGCATCCTCATGGGGAAAATTCCCTCTCCTGGAAATACTCCAGAGGTGACTCCAAGCCACAAATTGTCTTTGTGTCACTACAATAATTTAAAAAATTTTAAAATCTTATTCCACCAGTATATTTGGCTTTTTTAAATTTTATCAGGTACGAGGCAGACCTTTTATTATAAAAAGAAAGACTCCATCAGTGAAGCTTCCTGCAAAGCACAGATGCTATTCCCAGGCACTGTGTACTGTCCTTTTCATCACAGAGTTACACTCCAGCATCCACCCATGAATGGATGCTGAAACACTCTTATTTTCCTTACTTCCAATACCCTTCAGTTTGCTTGCAAGTCAGCCCTTGACGAAAAGTGATATAATGTCAACAGGCAGTTTTGGCAACCATTAAGAACACCCAGGAGGAGCAAAACTTGTTGCCGAAGCTTTAATGAAATTGCACAAATCTGCAACAGCCTGAACAAAACCTATTTCCTGTATTTTATTTTGTTCTCTTCAGCTATCAAAGATAGGTCCTTCAAAATTTAGGTGTAAACAAAGTGTTAGATCATCCAAGCAAGCCTCCTGTAAGTACCTGATTTAGTTCACCTGGTTGTATCTGCCCTTGGGATGAATAACTTGTATTTAACAAAAAGATTACTCATGTTTGGCTAAACCAGGCTTCCTGGGAAGGCAGTGGAAGATATATCACATGCTGGTTAATCTGCCATCACTGGGAGAAGTTTTCTCCCTCTGTTTCTTTGTTTTGTCACTTGAATCACCTATTTCCACTTCTGGTCCTTATATTCTTCTTTTCCCTCTGAAAAGCCCTTTCAGTGCCCATCGTCTACTTCCCATGAAGGCACTTGGCTGCTGTAATGAAGCCACCCTTCAGCTTTTCTTTTCAAACAGATTGAGATGTGCAATCAAGTCACCCTCTGGTACTTCCCTCAGCTTTCATGTCATTTCACAGAATCACAGACTAGCTGAGGTGGGAAGGCATCTCTGGAGACCATCTAGTCCAATCACCAGCTCAAAGCAGGGTTACCTGGAGAAGGCTGCTCAGGATTGTGTCTAATCAGGTTTTGAATAAATCTCAAATAATAATATAAATAAATAATAAATGAAGAGTTTGCACAGGCGGGTTTTTGTCCAGGAACTTTGAATGGTTCTACAGAGTAACCCCTCATGCTCTTCTTGAGAGGACAATAAATTATGGGAGGGTTGTACTTGTTAGTGTTATTCTGACAAGAAGAAAATAGAGCATAAAACATTCAATATCATCAACCCATTATGTGGTAATTACAGCACTTAAACACATAACCAGACAATGAAAAGCCAGGGATTTTCCTTGTGAGGAGAGGACAGCCACATATTGTCTGTCTTGACTGGTGAAAAATTAATTGATTAAAAAACCTGGAATAACCTATCAGCCAAGTCTGAGGGCACTGTGAAGGGTACGCATAGAAGCACTGGGTATGTATATCTCTATTTTTAGAGGCAAAATTACATTTCCTTTGCACTGGTTATGAATTTGAGGGATAAAACACAGACAGCG
This sequence comes from Charadrius vociferus, assembly GCF_000708025.1. Lineage (NCBI taxonomy): Eukaryota > Metazoa > Chordata > Aves > Charadriiformes > Charadriidae > Charadrius > Charadrius vociferus. The sequence continues at coordinate 5,256,101 of NW_009647680.1, forward strand.
GATTTCTTTTGTTCAGAAGAGTGAAGGAAAAAAAAAAACCTGGATTAGATAAAAGGGAGTTTTTGGTCTGTAAAGGCAGGATTCACCTCACCTAACCTTAAGTGTCTCGGAGTTAGATTTCTAGTCATAGGTGGCCGTTTAGTCCACATCTACTGTCACTGGAGAAGGACGGACTACTTCAGAGGTAGCTTCTTTCCATTTGTCTTACACATCAACGCTAAATTAACTGAGTCAGGCTCTGCAGGTTCCTGCCTTTCCATTGACTAAAAACACTCTAAAAGACTAGTTTGCATTAAATGCTGATTTATACATAGATTATATTAAATGAGAATAATTGCACACTCAGGTTACAAACCTGTAAAATGACTTTACAATGTTATCCCATGAAACGCCCGTGCCACTGTGCTTGGCAGAGCTCAAAAATATAGGTAGAAGAATCACGACTTTCTTGATTTAGATCATGGAAAGATATGTCCCAAGATCAGGCGACAATCTTCATGTTTATTTCTGAAGAAGTTTCTAGAGCTCAGCCACTTGTGTCATAGGAAAAATAAATCTGTTGAGCATCAGTCTGTTTTTCCATTGTCTTAATTTCAGTTCCATTTGGCAAAAATTAGTTTATAAGAAGATGAATTACTAAACTGGGAGCTTAACTTTAAACCAGTAATTTTAGTTGTCTTCTGAATGTTTTCCTTCTCCGAATTTTCTTTAATAACTATGATGTTTATCAAGAGCTGGGCATTAAAGTCTGTTCATTAATATAACTTTCATCACAAATTTGGCCTTTTTTTGCTAACTAGGAAGAGCATACTTAGACATGTTCATATAAGCAATATGTAACTAAACCTAGTTCAGAATCTTAATACTTTACAGTTTTAACCACATTTTCTATGGAAATGAAGCCTAAATGATCAGACTTCATACGTATATCCATCTTCCTCTCCGTGACACTCACTAATAACTTTCGAACCCTTTAATTTCAACCAAATCTGACAGAGAGTCAAGCCCATTATAGTCCTGCAGACTTCATCACACCCATATGAGACAAAGCTCCTGTCATTTCCCTCATTAAATGAAAGGTGGCAGCAAGAATTCAAACCTCTATAAAGACACTGGAAGTCTGCATAGGGCAAAAATACCACAAGTGCTCTGAGCACAGAGAAATGGTTCATTTACATTCGTATCTTTTCAAAACCCACAGAATCTAATCAATTTTGCTGCTCATGGAACAACTTGTTATTGCATTAGAAAATCATTTTCTTGATGTTAATGTGGGAATATTCCTTTTTATGTTGAAAAAAATAAAATTAGAATTTAATTTTAAATGCATAAAAGCAGTGTTTTCCATCTTGCTGTCTCAATGAGCTTTGTACCCGTTACATTTGAGCACAGATCTGTAATTCTCCAGGGAAAAGAGCACCTGCTGTCACAGAGGTATAATATATCCAGTATTGTACCTCCATGTATAAAGTAAACACTGTGGAATTCATGTTCCATGAACAAAATAATTCACTTCATTAAAGGCAAATTAAGGAGCGGGGAAGTTGCCAACTGACGGTATTTGATTTTGCATAAGCGCAAAAATGATCCCAAATTTATTTATTTTTTTATTCGTTCTAAAAATGCCTGAAATATAGTATTGGCCTGATGAAAAGAATTTCTGAAGTTGCATGGGTCTATGTTCAGCATTCAAGTCAGAGGTTGGAATGGTAAAATAGTGTCGGTTGGAAGGGATCTGCAGAGGTCTGCTCTGTCCCCCCACACTCAGAGCAAGTGCAGCATCAAAGTGGAGTCATATTGCTGCAGTCAGGTTTTGAAAATGTCTAAGAACATCCCCATAAGCTCGCTGGGGCCCTGTTGCAAGACTTCACCACCCTTATGGTGAACTTTTCTTTTCACATGTCCAGGTGGAATTTCCTCTGCTCTCATGTCTCCCTGTTGCTTGCTGTCCTTGCGCTGTGCACTGCTGCGTTCAGCTCCGTCTTCTCCATCACTTCCCACTAGTCCACTCTAGAGAGTATTAATGTCCCTGTCCCCTTCTCTTCTCCAGGCTGAACAAGTCCCAATCCTAAAGCCTCTCCTCAGATGGCAAGTACGCCAGCCCTGATTGTCTTGGGGGCCCTCTGCTTATCTTGCTTCAGTTTATTGGTGTCTTGCTTATGCTAGAGACCCAGAAGTTGACACAGTCTTCCAGATGTTCTGGGTAGGGAGGAAGACCAGTTCCATGGATCTGCTGGCTCCACTCTTGCTGCTGCAGCCCCATGCGTGGTTAGCCCCCTTTGCTGCTTCCTCTGCTTCCAGAAGACTGGCTCAGTGAAGAATGATTTTTACCCATCCAGGCTATCACACCCTAAGGCTTTATAATGCAATAGCATTGAGATCCAAAGGTGCGGTATTAGAACAATTTTATTTTAGTCCACTATAGTCATATGAGTATTTCCTTTTTAAAGCAAAGAAAGAAATATGACAGACCACTGTTTGATTTATGCATTCATCCAGGGTAGCCATAATCACCTAGGAGACAAATAAATAAACAGATCTTTCACGCTTGGATGGTCTAGACTAGAAACCACAGACCTCACACCAAAGTGTGAGACAAGAGTCTCGTAAATAACAGTAAAATGTAACTTTTTTTTTTAAAAAAAAAAAAGTATTTTAATCAGCTTTCAACCAGCAGCAAAACTTTCCAACACAAAATACAGAGTGCATGGAATAAAACTTCGAGTCAACAAAAACTGGTGAATTCATTTTGATAGAGAACTAGATTTCTGTAAGAATACTCTAAGGACTAGAATATAGAATTTGAGATTAAAATTGATCAAATGCTTCAATTTCACCCTATTTTGCTCTTCTTGGCTCCAGTACGGTTTGTGAGCATTGTAGTCAGAGCCTGTCTTGAGAGGGTGGTCACCTGCAGCTGCAGAGCTGTGCAGCTTGGTGTCCATGCTACCTCTTTTCTTCTGCTAGCTTCTCCCCTCCACCTGACCATCTCTGCCCAGGTCCCATCCATCTCCTCAGGCAATGTCCACTGGCCTCAGTCCTACAGGCTCTCTTTCACACAATTAATTCAGGTGCAGCAGCTGAGCCAGCACACGACAAAAGGCGGGCAGTTGCCAAGTCCTCTAAATTTCCTGGTATGAAATGCCATGAGGCAGAACGAGCTCCTGGACCTGTCACTAACCTGGACAAGCCCAGCCCAGCCCCAGCACCGGCAACAGTGGCTCCTCTGAGAAGGTACATCATGTCCTGTCTGTAACCTTTGGGAACTGCCTCTCTCCTTGGTGGCCAGCCCTTGGAAATATCCACTACGTGTCTTCTGGTCTTACACATTCGAAGGTTTTTGTTCTGTGGCTCACATTTCAGGTTAATCCACTTTTTCATATATCCTCATAACCTCTCAGACTATTGCCATGAAGTAAAAAGCAGCTGACAGTTTCTCCCTCTGCTGCTGAGAAGAATGGACGACAAGCTGTATAAGCACATGCAATGAAGAAAGAATTAACACTTCACAGAAGTAGTAACCCCAAGGAAGAACTCCTTAATGCAAACGTAATTGATTTGAAGCCATTTGTATTCAATGCTACTAGATTAGAATGACTGCAATAAAACTGATGAATAATATTAATACTCCATTAAATAATTACACTATTAGAAGTGCACTTTTAAGTTGCAGATTCAGTTTTGCCAGTCCCCAAATAGGGATGGATGGCGCCCTGTAGCAAACTGGGACTCAGAAAACACAACTTTGATTCAGAAACATACAAGAATCCCCTCAAAATGAACATTTCTAATTATAGAGTCTTTAATGTCAGGACATAAAGATTGACAATTTGGCAATACAGTTTTTAAACATTTCACATGAATTTGCACTTACAACAGGGTTTATTATGAAAGACAAGCAACACTGTACACAAATTGACCTGTCAAAGAAGTTCAAAAACTGAGTGACAGAATGAGGTGTTTTCTTAATAATATAGTTTAATATAATGCCTTGTGCATAAGGTGAAGGAGTAGAAAATTGGGAAAGTGTGTTGTTAACTACTCTCTAACTTTGCATGGCCAACTCTGTCACAGGTTAGACTAGAGCTCTAAGTGAAGGCCATGGGTGAAAGATTTCAAATGGATCCCATGTCCATGTTGCCAGATTTTGTTTTCAGATCTTGTCAGAGACAAAGTTTTGGCACAGGAGCTAATTCTGCTGGGAATACGAGTTTTTTCTCTCCTCTTCTTTCCACAAAGAGAATTCTCCATTTGTCTTCTGGAGCCAAATTCGGCCCCTGGCATTCTGAAGTGCACAGAGGGACCAGACCATAACACTGAAGCCAACACAGACGGTCCTAATTGCATATTCTACCCTGCACTTAACATGTTTAAATTCATAGCATCCCAGTGAGGCAGAGATGGGAGGTGGAAAAACTGAAGTGCAAGATCGCCTGGAGGGAACCTGGTGATGATCAGGGAAGGAGATGAGGAAGCCAACAGCACAGATCGCTGTAAACAGCGATTACCTAACCAAAAGGTCAAACGGCAGCTACTTCAGAGCCATGCTTTGCTAAAGGAGGGCTGCATGAAGGAGGACGTGGCTGAAGCCAGTCCTTTTTTGCTTTGCAGCACTTGGACTGGAAACACTCAAGTGCGGTAGCTCAAACAAAGAGGTCATAACTAAGCTCTGAGAAGCAAGAGTCTTTTTTCTTACCATGTGAGTACGACGGGTACTTTCTGATTGTCCCTTAAAATAACACAGCATATGCTGAACATTTACTGACCCTTTTAAGAAAAGTTAAAACTATTTAATTTCATCCTTTTGTTCGGGTCTTGTTGCATGAGGTACCGCTGCCATGTTACACTACCCCCGCCGAACGCAGGAGTCAAGATTTCTGTCCGGATATCCAGGTAACTTTCCAACTTACTCGAACAACTGTTGCTCCTAAGGACGTATCTGCAATTCAAAACTAGAAGTCTAAATAGACTTTGCACATAATATAGTATGTAATATTTTGCTAATGTTGCCTGTTGAGGCAGGTAGATCGAATAAGGGCAGCCAAGAAGGTGGGCTCACACAGCAGACAAACCCTTTCAGTCACCCCAATCTAGTTAGAGAAGTCTTTGTGGCCTACAGCAGCACACCGTGCCTCCGACAAGGACCAGAGCTAACGCTGAATGTGGAGACAGCTTGCTCCAAGGTAAATCGGGGCCAAATTCTTTGGGCTGAACTTGGACAGGCCCTCTGGGGTTAGGCTGGGCTGGAGGCTGTGGGCACGCTTGCAAGTTTTGCCGGATCAAGTGAAAGTACTCAAATCCTGGGAAGAGAAACACTTCCCACTCAGATTGCACTTATTTGCGATATATGGCTTAGTCACACTGTCCATTAATGACTGTCAAACTTCTGATGTCTGTCAAAGTCAAATCCTCTGCTCCTGTATTTTGGTACCACACCGAAAGTTATCTGAACTTCTTCATGTTTCAAGACAATCCCTCTTTGTCTTTCACACCATTTGCCACTGAAGCTTCAAAATCATGGCTTTCAGAGGTATCCCCAGAGATGTCATGAGTAACCTGAGACACCCTTATACAGTGCTAGAGTAAAATTTATCCTTTACAATATATCCGTGATTTTCTTTCAAATTTCATTACAGTGGAAATTATACAGGAAAGAAGGTGAAACTGAATTAGAGGTTTTTGCAGATGGTAAGAGCTGAATAATGTTATATTTTGTTTCCTGCCATTAGCTGTCTTACTTTTTATTAGTTAAGCCTAAAGTTTGGTGGCCTCTAAAAATTAAACAGGGATTTACTTGGTTTAACCCGGGCATGAGAGATGTAAGTCAGTCTGAGTATCAGGAGTAGGGACAGCTTTTGTTTTCCCCGTCTATTTGGCAGCCACAGGAACCTCAGCTGCAAACTCTGCAGAGATGTTTCAGATCATTCTCCCTCTCACTCCACCTCAGCAGTCTGCAGTAGGTACCCAGCCGGAGGAGGATGCCCCATCCCCAGCAGAGCTGCCCCTGCACAGCCCCGCTCCATGCCAGCCCAGGGTTCGATTCCTCCTGCCGGCAGCAGAGCCGGGCTTCAGCAGCAGCATTATTTACTCAGCTCGGTGCCACCTGATATCATTTTGCTATTGAAACAACACTGCATGATCTTTATGAAACATCTGGTTATGCGTGAGTGTGTGTTGCTATTCTGTCTATTCAAAGGAACAACAGAAATACAAAATTCAGTAGCCCTGCACTTTCACCTTACGAAGCCAAAAAATGCTGTTATCTTACTCATAATACTATTTGTGGCTCCTTTTTATCCTGTCATTTACTCCTGCAACAGATAAGAGGGTGACTGTACCCATTCTGCAGGCTGTGAAGCTGAGGCAGAGCTTTGCCTGACACAAGACAGCAGAGACACGGCTGGCACCAGAGACACCCCTGCTCTGCTCACTCCCACCGTCCCTGCTTTGCTTTGTTGTGTGCTGCCGCTAAATTCTTACCCCTTTGACTAAAACAACGCATAAGTAGTGCCCCCGAGACCGGTATGGAGTCAGTTTAGGTTTTAATAAAGCAGCTTCTGTGGGTTTCTATTTTTCTTTCAATTTTAATTTTTGTTCTAAATTTTTGAAGCTTTAAAGTTCACTAACAATAATTGAGAGCAGTGGGGACCACGTGGTTATGTGAATCCAGGAGTGTGAAGCACCATAACTCTGGTGCTTCGAGCTTGTAAGAAGCTGAGGTAAACATCAGACAACAATGACAACATTAACCCCTGACATTAATGGACAAAAAATGAACTTGAGGGTGTGCAAGCTGTCTAAAAAAAATTTGCATGTGTACCTACATATAACTTGTTATGTTTAAGGCCTCTAAAATGGGTTTGGGAAGGATATCTTAAAAAGCCTTTTCCCCACCACCACCATTTATAGAGCAAAGCACTGCAACATTTTCCTACAGCTTACAAGTCAGTGCGCGTGGGGAATTTCAGTGCCTGGCATCTGTTAGGAACACGTTACATACATTGAGTAACAAAGCGGATCCCTGGATAGATCATTTATTTAATAAGTAAAGACAAAGACTTTGCTCAGTTCCTCCTGCTGCGGCACCGAGATGTCAACCTCAGCGCTCAGCTATCCCAGCAATGCTTTTAACCCTTAGCCCTAAGGGCAGCGGGTAGACATTGAATTTTCTGCTCAGCTGACTCCGTAAACAGTTCAGCTGCATTGTGGAGTGTGCTTCGCTGGGTTGCACCAGGTTACCTCTGAACACCATGCTTATGCTCAGAGAACAATCATTACTGATGAGTTATATTATTCAGAAGCCACCCTTATGCATCCCACCCTTCACTGCGAGTTTCAGCAATTAAAAAATAGCTGGTCTGAAGACGCATTCCTTCTTGAAATGGGGGAGAAAGTAAAATTCTGGCATACCTTACCCTAGACGTGCAGAACTAATTAAGCCTGAATATTAAACACAGAAGTATACTGTCCCACTTTGGGAGTAATCCTGCTGGTCCAAATTGCTGCATTTACCCATCAGCCACTCCAGCCCACTGCTGAGCACTATGCCCTGGAAAATCAATTACCCAGCCCATATTTGTTGTGTGCACCCCTGGTAGAGGGAACAGGTTTTAAAATTAGGGAAAAATCTTCCCCAGAATTGACTTGGATCCAGCAACAAAATTATATGCATATTCAACTTTAAAATTACAAACTGTAGTGCAGCTACTTCTTAGCTGTACTTCTGCAGAGCTACCAGTGAGCCATGAATGTTTTGCTCTCTGGGTAATTTAGCTATGCAAGACCCATCCACACTCTATTAAACAAATCAAGAAAGTATATTGAGAAAGCTGGTTTAGGGTATGAATAAACAGATGCCAGAGCCTGAATTTGTTGCAGTTTTACTGCTGAACAACTTGGAGGCGATCGCTGTTAGGCAGTCACTTATATCTTCCTAGCGTGTTGCAAATATAAAATAAAATGAGCTATTTTATTTCAGGGAAGTTAAGTAACTCAGTTCCTCAGCAGTAAGCCATGGGGGCCACATTAACTCATTTTCTTGCAGTCATATGTACATGCTTTTAAACTGCAAATCTTTGAGAGTTATGAGCATAAAACTATTTCCAGGAGAAAAAAAACATATAAAATATATTGAAAAAGAAAACTCCAAGCTATGCCATCAGTAATATATAATAAATAACAGGACATTTGGGAATTAAAAAAAAATTTAAATTAAAAACCCTGACCAACACCAGAATAAATAAAACAAAGACAAAATTTTGACCAAGAAACAAATCACCAAGTAGGAAGATAATGATTTTTCTTCGTTAAAAATTAGTGCATGCTGGAAGAGCTTCATGTTATGGCAGACCTCACTTAAAAAAAAAAAAAAAAAAAAAAAGGTGTTTTTCTGGATTTTTTCATCCCAAAAGACTGACACCCCTGTTGCAAACAGTCTGGTGAGATTTCCTGCGGAGGTGGGTGGAGAAGGGGTAAGGTAAACACTGAAAGGATGAAGTGTTGTCCCATAGCACACAGCTGGACATTGCAAACTAAGGAAGGCTGACAAGCATTGGATCAGATAAATTATATCCCAGAGATCTGCAGGAAGCCACAAGGGACAACAGAAAGCCTTAGGAGGAGTCTTTTTGACATAGAGTTCTGCATGGAGGGGGAGGAACTAAGTAATGGAGCCAAGGACATAATTCATTTGGCTATGCTCTCAGCAGAAGGTTGGAAAAGCAGCTACACACTGAGAGGGAGGAACAAGTGCCACGGTAAGGAGGTTCACCTTGAATTTACTTTTGTTTCTTAGCCCTTAAGCTGAGTGAGGCATTCATACCATGAGTTTCCTGAGCAAAAACCAGCCCTGAAGTACAGACTGCCTAGTTGTAAATAAAACAGTTGCAATTACCAAAATGACCGTCCCTGCTAAAGATGTGCACTTCAATTCTCTGGTCAGCAACACACAGACGGACACTGAGCAAGCAGGGAAGCAGAAGCAGCACATCCATCGTAGCGACAGTGGCAAGCAGTGGCCACATCAAACTTGAGGTGCTGCTCTGTCTGGAAAGTTCATAACCTAGATGGAGGTTTGCAGAAGATCCTGAGGTAGACCACCATGACATGGTAGACTAGGCTGGAAGAAAAGACAGGCACCCACCTGCGCTCTTGGCAGCCCCATGCGTCTTCTACGGATATTTTGGGTTCTAAGACACATTGGATGAAGAAGAACAGGGTTGTGACAAAGGAGGAGTGTTTTTGGCAAGCTGGAAAAGAAGTCAGAATTAAAAATGTCTGTAAGGACATCATCAGGGTCTGTAATGATGTTGAGAGGTAGCCAAGCACTCCATGAGATGAGACTTCGATGCCTGGGGAATAATGCACTGTCAATAACACCAATATTCATAGAGTCTGATATAGGAACTGTGTTTTGCAATCTACAGGGGAAAAGCATGTTCAACACTTGGCATAAACTGAGCCCTCAGAGAATCTACTGCTCTGGTCTCTGTGTCCTCTGGCTGCCCCCGGCATGACGCACAGCAAATCTGACAGAGAAACAAAGACAAATGTTGATGACTTTGAGGATAAATACCCTACACCTCGTGCGGACACTGCAAGAGTTCCCAAACAATGCAACCCAGCTCAGACAGAGCTAATTTAAGAATTTATTGGTCATTTGTTGCTCTGTCTGGAATCATTTGGTGAGCAAAAAAGGACATCAGCTTAAAACACAGCAATTACATTGGTTTGGGAGGGGTTTTTTAATTTTCCATTTCTTCCCTATTTTTAGCTTGCTGTGCATCTAGTTTTATCTCAGTGATGTCCAAATCGCTTCTAATGAAACTTGCTAAGTGCAGGTCACAAGCCAGGTTTTAACACTGCCTGTAATCAGAGTTCAAGCTGATTAAATGCATACTGAGGGGCAGCCAGCACGAAAATGCTCTTAATATTCTCAGTTTAAATTGAATTAAGAGTGCATAGACCTTACTTTATCAGAACAGTTACTAATTTTTTTTTCTGAGAAAACCTATATGCATTATTTTTGTAAGGCTAAAGCTTTTTCTGGCTCAGCTATAAGAAGGTAAGTGAAAACAGTTGGACTGAAACAAAAGAAAATATCTACACAATCTTGGAGAACTCTGGTTTTTATGCCTCTGAGCTCCCATCTTCTAACACATACATGTGCCTTGTCAGTCACGCTTAGTGACTTGGATGCAAAATTTTACCAGATAAGGCCAGTTTTGCACAGGTAAATTTTGGGCTTAAATACCTGAAATTTTCATGAAGGGCAGAACAAGAAACAAGCACTCTTGAGTGATTGGCTTAAAAAACACTGTCCACTACGCAAAGTTCAGCTGGTTTATTCGAATTGTCCTTAAAAGACAGAAAAAGCATCCAGCAGCCATCCATTCTGCTCAGCCCGGCAGCAGTGAAATCCCATCTCCCTTCAAATATCATTTTTCATCTTGTTTATAAAGTCTGCCAAGTTCCCAAAGAATTAAGGTCTTACTCGGCTTTGCCCTGATTCCAAACAGATAGGGAAGAACATTAGCAGCCAGAAGCCCATATCTGTTTGCATCAAATGTTTTTGTGTGGACACAGAATATCAAAAGGCTCCTTCACTCGTCCGTGAGTCCAATCACTTGGCTCTGAAATACAAAGTCTGCCCGTGCTGCAAGGGCAGAGAAGGGGAATTTTTTAGCAGTGAAATTCCCTCTTGATGCCTCTACTAGTGTGATGCTGGAACAACTTCCTTTGGTGGGTACATTAAATAAATTTAAGTAACCACCAGGGAGGCTAAAAAGATTTTCTGCTTTGGAATACATATATATTCTCTATACATACAAAAATATATATATATTTTATTATTTTTTATATATATAAACAAACAAACAAAAACAAACAAACAAAAAAAACAACAGCAGCGTGTCATTTGGATTTTGACTTTTTGAGGCAAAGCTGTCAAGTAACTATCAACTGCCTGGAGCCACAGGAGGGTGAGTTACAGTAATAGATTGGTCTCCATTATGCTAAAGCTCCTTTTAAACTATGTCTTACCAGACACCGTGGCAGATCACTAGGGGAATTCTTATCTGTGAAATCTCCCTTCATACACAGCAGCCTGACAGAAACAAAAAAAACAGAGTTTGGTCAGTTCATCCAACTTCTTCTGTCATTTTAGACTGTATTTATTAAAAGGGAACAGCGTTTCTGCCAAAGGTAATATTAACATAAGTTAGCATGCATTCC
>NW_009647680.1:5283863-5328970 GCF_000708025.1 Charadrius vociferus
CTTTAAAATTACAAACTGTAGTGCAGCTACTTCTTAGCTGTACTTCTGCAGAGCTACCAGTGAGCCATGAATGTTTTGCTCTCTGGGTAATTTAGCTATGCAAGACCCATCCACACTCTATTAAACAAATCAAGAAAGTATATTGAGAAAGCTGGTTTAGGGTATGAATAAACAGATGCCAGAGCCTGAATTTGTTGCAGTTTTACTGCTGAACAACTTGGAGGCGATCGCTGTTAGGCAGTCACTTATATCTTCCTAGCGTGTTGCAAATATAAAATAAAATGAGCTATTTTATTTCAGGGAAGTTAAGTAACTCAGTTCCTCAGCAGTAAGCCATGGGGGCCACATTAACTCATTTTCTTGCAGTCATATGTACATGCTTTTAAACTGCAAATCTTTGAGAGTTATGAGCATAAAACTATTTCCAGGAGAAAAAAAACATATAAAATATATTGAAAAAGAAAACTCCAAGCTATGCCATCAGTAATATATAATAAATAACAGGACATTTGGGAATTAAAAAAAAATTTAAATTAAAAACCCTGACCAACACCAGAATAAATAAAACAAAGACAAAATTTTGACCAAGAAACAAATCACCAAGTAGGAAGATAATGATTTTTCTTCGTTAAAAATTAGTGCATGCTGGAAGAGCTTCATGTTATGGCAGACCTCACTTTAAAAAAAAAAAAAAAAAAAAAAAAAGGTGTTTTTCTGGATTTTTTCATCCCAAAAGACTGACACCCCTGTTGCAAACAGTCTGGTGAGATTTCCTGCGGAGGTGGGTGGAGAAGGGGTAAGGTAAACACTGAAAGGATGAAGTGTTGTCCCATAGCACACAGCTGGACATTGCAAACTAAGGAAGGCTGACAAGCATTGGATCAGATAAATTATATCCCAGAGATCTGCAGGAAGCCACAAGGGACAACAGAAAGCCTTAGGAGGAGTCTTTTTGACATAGAGTTCTGCATGGAGGGGGAGGAACTAAGTAATGGAGCCAAGGACATAATTCATTTGGCTATGCTCTCAGCAGAAGGTTGGAAAAGCAGCTACACACTGAGAGGGAGGAACAAGTGCCACGGTAAGGAGGTTCACCTTGAATTTACTTTTGTTTCTTAGCCCTTAAGCTGAGTGAGGCATTCATACCATGAGTTTCCTGAGCAAAAACCAGCCCTGAAGTACAGACTGCCTAGTTGTAAATAAAACAGTTGCAATTACCAAAATGACCGTCCCTGCTAAAGATGTGCACTTCAATTCTCTGGTCAGCAACACACAGACGGACACTGAGCAAGCAGGGAAGCAGAAGCAGCACATCCATCGTAGCGACAGTGGCAAGCAGTGGCCACATCAAACTTGAGGTGCTGCTCTGTCTGGAAAGTTCATAACCTAGATGGAGGTTTGCAGAAGATCCTGAGGTAGACCACCATGACATGGTAGACTAGGCTGGAAGAAAAGACAGGCACCCACCTGCGCTCTTGGCAGCCCCATGCGTCTTCTACGGATATTTTGGGTTCTAAGACACATTGGATGAAGAAGAACAGGGTTGTGACAAAGGAGGAGTGTTTTTGGCAAGCTGGAAAAGACGTCAGAATTAAAAATGTCTGTAAGGACATCATCAGGGTCTGTAATGATGTTGAGAGGTAGCCAAGCACTCCATGAGATGAGACTTCGATGCCTGGGGAATAATGCACTGTCAATAACACCAATATTCATAGAGTCTGATATAGGAACTGTGTTTTGCAATCTACAGGGGAAAAGCATGTTCAACACTTGGCATAAACTGAGCCCTCAGAGAATCTACTGCTCTGGTCTCTGTGTCCTCTGGCTGCCCCCGGCATGACGCACAGCAAATCTGACAGAGAAACAAAGACAAATGTTGATGACTTTGAGGATAAATACCCTACACCTCGTGCGGACACTGCAAGAGTTCCCAAACAATGCAACCCAGCTCAGACAGAGCTAATTTAAGAATTTATTGGTCATTTGTTGCTCTGTCTGGAATCATTTGGTGAGCAAAAAAGGACATCAGCTTAAAACACAGCAATTACATTGGTTTGGGAGGGGTTTTTTAATTTTCCATTTCTTCCCTATTTTTAGCTTGCTGTGCATCTAGTTTTATCTCAGTGATGTCCAAATCGCTTCTAATGAAACTTGCTAAGTGCAGGTCACAAGCCAGGTTTTAACACTGCCTGTAATCAGAGTTCAAGCTGATTAAATGCATACTGAGGGGCAGCCAGCACGAAAATGCTCTTAATATTCTCAGTTTAAATTGAATTAAGAGTGCATAGACCTTACTTTATCAGAACAGTTACTAATTTTTTTTTCTGAGAAAACCTATATGCATTATTTTTGTAAGGCTAAAGCTTTTTCTGGCTCAGCTATAAGAAGGTAAGTGAAAACAGTTGGACTGAAACAAAAGAAAATATCTACACAATCTTGGAGAACTCTGGTGTTTATGCCTCTGAGCTCCCATCTTCTAACACATACATGTGCCTTGTCAGTCACGCTTAGTGACTTGGATGCAAAATTTTACCAGATAAGGCCAGTTTTGCACAGGTAAATTTTGGGCTTAAATACCTGAAATTTTCACGAAGGGCAGAACAAGAAACAAGCACTCTTGAGTGATTGGCTTAAAAAACACTGTCCACTACGCAAAGTTCAGCTGGTTTATTCGAATTGTCCTTAAAAGACAGAAAAAGCATCCAGCAGCCATCCATTCTGCTCAGCCCGGCAGCAGTGAAATCCCATCTCCCTTCAAATATCATTTTTCATCTTGTTTATAAAGTCTGCCAAGTTCCCAAAGAATTAAGGTCTTACTCGGCTTTGCCCTGATTCCAAACAGATAGGGAAGAACATTAGCAGCCAGAAGCCCATATCTGTTTGCATCAAATGTTTTTGTGTGGACACAGAATATCAAAAGGCTCCTTCACTCGTCCGTGAGTCCAATCACTTGGCTCTGAAAGACAAAGTCTGCCCGTGCTGCAAGGGCAGAGAAGGGGAATTTTTTAGCAGTGAAATTCCCTCTTGATGCCTCTACTAGTGTGATGCTGGAACAACTTCCTTTGGTGGGTACATTAAATAAATTTAAGTAACCACCAGGGAGGCTAAAAAGATTTTCTGCTTTGGAATACATATATATTCTCTATACATACAAAAATATATATATATTTTATTATTTTTTATATATATAAACAAACAAACAAAAACAAACAAACAAAAAAAACAACAGCAGCGTGTCATTTGGATTTTGACTTTTTGAGGCAAAGCTGTCAAGTAACTATCAACTGCCTGGAGCCACAGGAGGGTGAGTTACAGTAATAGATTGGTCTCCATTATGCTAAAGCTCCTTTTAAACTATGTCTTACCAGACACCGTGGCAGATCACTAGGGGAATTCTTATCTGTGAAATCTCCCTTCATACACAGCAGCCTGACAGAAACAAAAAAAACAGAGTTTGGTCAGTTCATCCAACTTCTTCTGTCATTTTAGACTGTATTTATTAAAAGGGAACAGCGTTTCTGCCAAAGGTAATATTAACATAAGTTAGCATGCATTCCTAAAAATCCTGCAGTTAAATCTCCCTGAGAAACGCTGTGAAGAAACATCCTTCTTCAGTGGTTTTAACCCAAAAGCACAGCCATCCGAAAGCAAATCTGACTGGGAAAAAAAAAAGTGACAAACCGCTTGGTTTCCATTCTCCGAACAGGGAGAAGAGCATTAAAATAATTATGGAATTGGTCCAGCCCAAGGGAATGGAAATGAAAAAAAAAAATTAAATACTTACCCAGTGGTGACACACTGAGGGGAGGGAGGGGCTTGCGTCTGCTGAAGGCAACAGCAGGTCGCATGTGGATGTGCAGGTGGAGGCTACGGCAGAGACAGCCAACCTACACCAGCTTCGCAGTGCAGAGCATGGATTTTTTCTTTTGGAAGCAGGCAATTCAGACCCCCATGTCCCAGCCAAAAAGGTTGTTTTTACTTGTATCAAAATCAAATTATATAAGACAGCCCCAGCCAAAACCACAAAACTCTCCCGGTTTTGGGTTACAACTGGATGAAGCCACCACTCAGCTTTACGTGGTTTCCACACAAAAATATAAATTATCCTCAGGTCTGGCAATAGGAAGAAGAACATGTCCCTCGTTCAGGATTAAAAGGGAATGAAGGCTGCATGTTTATGGGCTTTTTCAAAAAGCTTTTCCACAACTGTATCTGTTTTATAAATAGAACTAACCAAATTAGTTGTAGAGTGATATCCATTACAAAAGTGGTCCTTCTGTATTTTTCCAAAAATCACTATTTTTTTTTAAATAAAAATTGGCTCTTTTTTTTTTTAAAATGCATTTGTACAGTAAAAGCCAGGACTCTTTCCAAATGGCCAACATGATTATTCGCTAATTTTATGTGTCAGTAACTACGAAATCATAAAGCATTATCTCCACTCCATGAGTGGTAAATGAAACACCAGAAGCTAAAGAATATTAAGCTATGAACAGTTTTCTGGGGTTGGTTTTCGGATGAGCTGTTCATGCAAAAATCCACAAAACTTTTAGGACCTGTAAATCTTTTCAAATATACAAAGCAGCTTTCCCAGTGTTCACAAATAACAAATAACTTTTTAAGCCCATCTTGGCATCATTATTTGGAAAATACTAAGCCGTTCTTTCTACTATCAAATTAATCCTATACGCAAGTGTGTTTATCCCTGAAGTCTTAAAAATATTGTACTATATCCTATGACTGTTATAGTGTTATAAACAGTGACAAAGTTCTTTCAAAATATTTATTACGCTCCTTCAAACTGAAACTGTAAATAAAGAAAATGAGGAAACAGGGGGATAAGGTTTTTAGCAAAAAAAAAAAAAAGCAAGCAAGATAGCAAGAATAGCAAAATAGCAAGTTATTCAGCAAGACCTAGAAACCAAGCGATTACACTGCATTCAAGTTGAATAACACAACCATCTACTGCACAGAGCTGAGGTTTGAGGTGGGGAGTTCAGCACCGCATTACCCTTGCGCTCACCCATTGCTCCTTTTGAGTGACAAGCAAGGTGGAGAGAATAGCTCCTCCTCAAGGAGAACCAGCCCAAAGGCCAGACAGATGCCTCCAGATCTTACAAAGTTTGCCAGGGCAAGGATCTTCCTGTTCACCTTCAGGTGGGATATCAGGCCTTGAGATCCCTAGGTCCCAGGCCAATTGAGAAATGTATCAGCATAAAGGAGAGAAACCATCATTTTCTGACAGGAAGGGAAGGTGGCAAGATGAGGTGCGGGCTTTGCCATACTTGTGCTTTCATGTAACCAAGCAGCGCCTGAACTTCCCTGCTTCGCTCTCTGCAGCTGTGATGGGAGAGGAGCATGCGTGGGAGATCAGCCACCAGCAAGAAGCCATGTCAGTGGGCATGGGTTTGTTGTAGACTGAGAAAGAGGTGAAGGACAAAAAGGGGTTGTGTTTGTGAACTATCTGGTCAGGATGTCCACCAACTGCTGGTGAAGGCTCTGTCCCCCCGAGCCAGCACAAGCCATGGCTACTCTAGCCCAGCCAAGTTTCTAGCAGTGTCACAGCAGTGAAGGTGATGGCAACAGAGTAGCTTGAAGGAAGAGGAGGGAGTGCTTCAAAGGTGCTCTGCGCGATGGGGCTTTTAGCTCCCAAAATGAGGGGTTAAGCATGGAGGAAGCTCTCCAAGAGACTACTGTTCCCTAAATCAGATAGGGAATGATCCCTAATCCCTAATACAGACCTAAATCACAGGAGACGTTCTTAGATCTCATACAACCCAGCCCCATATACAGCACTTTTCTTTCTTTACAGCAAATAGCTGTAAATTAGCCTCCAGGTGCAAAGACTGAAGGAGCTGCCCAAACGCAGTGACTGGAGAAGGATGTTCCAAGCGAGCCCAAAGCATTTCAGTCACTCACAAGCAGTGCGGCAGGGAACAAATTACTGTTTTTAAAAAAAAAAAAAAAAAGCAGAAGAGAGCAGTCTTTTCTGTTTACTGTAATAAAAAGGCTTGCAGAGCCATGATTTGATTTGCTCTCCATATAGCCACAGCCATTTAATAACCCGGGATGTCACACCGCAAATTCAACAGATGCAGAGTGGTGGAGCATTCACAGACCTCTTTGCAGAGGATTGATTAAATGCTCATGGAATTAATAATGACTGAGACAACTGCTGTAATCTTCCAGGGCAGCAATAACTTTGCAAATAACATTTATGTATATATGCTCCCCATAAAATTATTTGATGGGAAAGTTGAGACATTGTTCCCGTATACATTTACCAAAGAGTTTCTCTGAGCTCTAAGCTCCTACACAAGAGTTGGATAACCTCAAATGTCAGTGCAACAGGTCTGTGGTATCAAAATAAATAGGAACTTCCCTGTCTCCACTGGGTCATATTCTATCTGCATCGCTGTCTGTGAAGTTTCCTGCAGGAGAAAACCCCACCATGGATCAGTGCTCACAAACATCAAGGAAAGCTGGCTCCTGGCAGGAAAAACTTCCCATCAGTGAAGCATTGGGACGGCTGCCATGGCAAGATGAAGGATAACCAAGCCAGCAGAGCAGAGATGGCTGTATGCGAGGCGAGCCATCCCAGAGGGCAGGTACACAGGGTAGAGCAGCAGGTAAGAGCCACGGCTGAGACTTCCACATGGTGGCCAGGGAAGAGCAAGGACCAAAGGGAAACTGGACAAAGCTCGGTGCAAGACAAGGGTTTAGCTGCACAGGAAAACCAGAGTCTTTGCGGGTGGAAGGGAGAAGTTGGGGTCAAATGAGTCCAAGCCCCCCAAGCCAAGAGGGAAAAAAGGATCTTCTTGACATCAGAAGGGAGAGCAGACCCTGAAAACAAGAAATTTGGGAAGACTGAAGGGAAGCACCTCCCAGCATACACAGTGGTTTCTCCTCAGTTTTTACACCATGATATGTTATCACAGGAGTTAAAGGATCAGCCCATTTCCCCAGGATGGAAGATGTCTACACACCAACTACATCAAGAGCACCAAACATTAGGAAAGCGCTTTCTAAGAGACCACTACCTCAAGTCAGACACTGCCTGGGTGAAAGAGGACACCGGTGGGTAGTACTTCTCACACACGTGTTGTTAAGTGCACAGAGAGGGCAGAGAGGAGCAGTTGTTCATAATGGGCTATGACTAATTATTTTCGTTCACCAGCACATTTGGGACCATATTTCTTAAAGAGTCAGTTCTCAAATGGTAACGAGACCCAAGGGTATTTACCACACCACTTATCTGTTATTAGAGCACACTACTAATGTGTCTGTGGGAAGATGAATATTAACTAAGGGGCTGGAATAAAAGGTCATTCAAATGTCAAGAAAAATGAAATTAATTGCATAAAAGCATAAAACAGTGCTGAATCAATCAAACACCAACACGTTAACAGAGACAACATAAGCAGGTCAGCTGCAGCGGGCATCTGCCCTTCACACAAAGTCTGGATCTAGGGAGCAGAATTAAGCTCCAGCTCCCTGAGGTCCCTGACGTCTGGGTCCTCTCACTCGCACGGTGTAATGGCATGGCCAGACACGCTGCGCTGCCTGCAGCTGACTTGGCTTAAGAGATTACAGCCCCCAGCCTGTCCCAGGCTGCTTGCCCCCACCATTCACTCCCACTACATCTGATGCCAGTTACTACCTTTCCATAGCCGCTAGCAAAAATGTGCTCGTATCCAGGTTTAGCTGTAACTTTTTAGTGCATGTTGCTTGTTTGGATCTTTAAAGAGGACATTTTGGCAAACTAAGGCTAGGAAAAAGCACACCAGAAGAACTTAGGAGAAGGTGAGGAAGACCGGTCACCAGGGTGGTGGGCTAAGCCCTTTTACAGCAGCTCAGCTACACAGATCAGCCCAATGGACTGCACATGAAAACAGGAACAACCCTTCAGAGAGCGACCTTGCATCATCAACGAACGGAGGTGACACAAGCATCTTTTTTTCAAGATTTGCGCCAAATTCTGTCCAACCAGGGACTCAAATAGTTTTACTGCGACTGTACTTGACAGCCCAGAAAGTCAATGCTCTTCTGGTTCCATTTCTCCCACCAAAAGGAAGGCACAGAGTTTGTAGTATTTTGAGTGGACCTACAAGCAATGAGACATCTGCCTTAGAAATCCAGGTGAAGAGGCAGGTTTAACATAGGATGTGGAATACTGTAGATTCATGGGTCGTACTTGTGATGTAGAGATTGTGAAGTACAGAAACAGATCTCCTCTTTAGCCACAAGTGTCCTTCACTGACCAAAATTACCCATAGAAGACCCCAGCTGGGAAGCACCATGCCAAAGTCAGGACAGCGCAACAGTACTGTCAATCCTGCTGCTGCTTTACAAGACAGGGCAGTCCTTGAGCTACAGCTGAATGGCATTCAGGCACTCTCTTGTATTCCACTTCACTCCAGCACGTGAAATAAATCCAGAAACAGAACTAGCTAAGAGAAGAGTGCATACAGCATCAGAAATTATTGTTTGAGATCTACCATGTTGATCCTATGGGAGAGGAAACTATTTCTCTGCCAGCCTGCTCAAAGGAATAATATCACACAGAAATCAGGACAAACGCCCAAGCAGAACCTGAACCTTCTGCAATGCACCACCACCTAGCTGGCACGGCTGCTCTTCAGCAGTGAGGAGCTCAGTGCCACGCACAGATTTCTGTGAGCAATTGCATATCGTATAACTCACAAAGGATCCTGCAAAGTCTCTATTTTGCATGGTAGAAGCGTCAAACACACTCTCCATTATACCTTGCACTACACGTGAAAGAGGGCTTGCTATTTGATTTCAAGAATGGTACTGTTAGTGACTAAAATATTACTACTCTTTATTTAATCACACACACACAAATGCTGGCCCTGCTGACAATTAGTGATTTGGACCAAAACCCAAAATATCAAAATGAAAACATCCCCCTGATCATCAGCAACTTTGGCTTTATCTGATGAATAAGAAACTCACTGCAGAAAAGAGCAAAGATGCGTCTATGGATTTGCAGTGCTCCATGATACCCAGTAGAGCCAACCAGAAATAACACTAGTGCTCTGCCATGTGCAACTCCTGTTCCTCATCTTATGTCATCCTCTTTGAAAATCCATGCACTCCTGTGTTTGTTTTTTTTTTTTTAACTGATATTCACAGAGCAGATTTCAGGGCCGTATGCATGAAGGCAAGCTGCAAAAGCATTCGGCAGTTGACGAGCTGTTTGCAGCACAAATCCAAAACATAGCCCCATGCAAGCTACTATGAAGAAAATTAACTCTATCCCAGCCAAAACCAGCACAAGCCTAAGTAAGTTTTATAGCATTTCTATAACAATCTCATCAGAAAATGGTTCGTGGGAAGAGTCATTGCCTACATTTTAAAGCCAGGAGGAAACACAGCACCAAGAAATCTGGGATCATGGGGGCTACTTGAAAGGCCCGGATTCCCTCTTTAGAACGGTGTGAAAAAAATCCAACGTCAGTCCTGAAAACAAGGCTGCTAAATTTGTCTTCTGTGTACCAAAGGCAATTCATTTAAAACAAGCCGTTTAAAAACCTAGTGATGGCACTCTCCGCTTCCCTTGCCAGAGCGTACAGTCCTTGGAGCAGTCACAGCTTCAGCATGTGGCTCAGCTCAAGGGGTAAAATATTTCCTGGGGAGCAGACATGGAATAAATAACTGATGGTAGGAAGAAGTGGGAGAAGGCTGGGAGGTCTGCAGGTTTGTGCAAGGGCCCTGTTCCTCAAGCAGCAGCTGTGGTTTAGGAGGTTTTTGCCCTGCACCTTCCCTTCTCAGCTCTTCAGTCATACCACAGGCCAGATAAGCTGTTTCTGTGCCCATGCAGCCATGTGACAACTGCAGGAGAAAGACCAACCTCTCACAACATTAATGACAAGATAATACAGCTATTATTTCTGAAAATAAAAAAAGCACCGAGCTGGTTACCATTTAACAGCCCTTTCTCAAAGTAAACTGAGGAAAAGGAAAATCTATCCATGGACAGCTGTGAATTATTATTTTGCCTGATGTGCAGGTGATGCCTGAATGTGAATCTCAAAGGCACGGCCAGAATAGAGCCCAGGAACCCTCACTTCTTCTCAAAGCACCCCAGGGGTTTCTGTATCCTTTTGTAAGAAAGAAATCAGGTATTGCAGTTAAGGCCAGCAGCGTAAGACCCTCAAAAAGATAGAGAGAATATCCCCCAGGCAGAAAGGAATCCAAATTTGTCATATAAATGATTTACTGTGAATTTTTGGCTTGGCTCTGCAACTCAGACTGAAATTCACCCCAACAGGCACCTTCCATATGTCTGAAATCGTGTGACGCTCATTCTTGTCGGTACAATGCAATAATAATCACTAACTGGCAGGTTGACCAAATACTTTCTACAGTCACAAAGAACAGATGTTGCACCATTCCCTCTGGCTATTAAAGATAGAAATAATCGGTCTTTGTGCTAATATACTGACTTCTATTGCCCCATGATCTCAACTCTCTTTCATATCCCTACTGTCTCCTATGAAATAGTAAAAATAATCCATTAACACAGTAAAACAGGCTGTATTGGCAAAGCATGCATTAGGAGAGGGCAGGCAAACACAGGAAACTTTTCTTTGGCTGGTTCAATTACTAAGGTCTGTTAATCCTTGCAGCATTCAATTCTTCTCCAGAGAGCTCAAGACTGAATTAAAATAAAACTATAATAAAATAAAAAAAAAAAAGTAGACCGTGTTTTACAGGGTTCAGCTTGACTAGATTTTTTCATATACATATATTTTGGTTGATTTATTTTCATCTTGTGAAAAACATACTGTAAAGCACCATCTATCAAAGTAATTTTTCTACAACCACTGAATTGTTTTAAAGTTTGCTTTGTTTGAAACCAAACTAAATAACATCACACAACTATGAGTTACAGCCCTGGCACAGATCATCATTTCTTTTTTAAAATTAAAATATGTTTGGAAATTTTGAAACATATATTTAAAAGATAAAAGGATTGACCAAGAGAAAAATAATCCTTATTTAAAAAACAACAAACAAAACAAAACAAACTTTAACCAGCTCTATTCCCTAAAAATTTCCAGATCACTTTTTTTTTTTTTGCATCACCCATATAAACCTCCTTCCATCTAAGCAATGCCATCAAGGTGTCTTGGTCTGCCTCTGTAGGTCCCTCAGGGTAAGCAAGAATGGGTTTTCTCTAACACACATGTGCAAGCATCTAGCTGCAATGCACACGCTTGCTTGTTTAGGTTGCGTGGATCTTCAGTCCATTAGGATGAGTCCCAGACAGCCTGCTGCTTCAAGTATCTAAAGATAAATAAATTTCCCATGTTTAGCAGCAGTACTACTAACATGCCACGGCAGTTCAGTTACCAGACATATTGTTTGGTTAGCCGTCAAACCTTAAAATATTTCTTGTGTGAAATCACCCCAGCATGAGAAGTTTCAGTCCAAGTATCAGAAGCGTATTAAAGACCTAAAGCCAATTTCTCTTCTTACACGCTCCAGCATGACCAAGTCGCTCTATGTTAGCCTACAGCTCTGGTCATCACCAGCCTTTTCCCAAAAAATGAGACTGCACAGGCCTGCCACTTCTCTCCCTGAGCAACAGGGGAGCAGTTTGGAAGCAGTCCTGCAGGGCATGGATCACTTTGCCGTGCCTAAGAGAGTTACAGATGCTTGTGAAATTGGAGGCTTGGGCTACAGGGTCAACCCTAAGTGAAGCCAGCAGAGAAGCTGCTGTTCACAAAATCACAGCATATTTCAGGTGGAAAGCAACCTCTGGAGATCATCTGGTCCAAGCCCCTGCTCAAACCAGGGTAAGAAAGAGCAGGTTGCTAAGGGCCACTTACAGATGGATTTTTAATATCACCATGGACTTCATGCTGGTGGTCACAACCATTTTACCCCAGAAGTTCAGCCAGTGTTCAGTCCACCCCCCGTTTTATTTTCCTACCCTGTCCTTTATCAGTTTGCCTATGAGAACGTTACAGGAGAGAGTAAACATACTAAGGTCAAGATAAACAATATTCACTGGTCTCCCCTTAACCACTGAGCTTGTCATTTCACTGTAGAAATCTCTTAGGTTAGTGCGGCATGACTCCCCCTTCTTTAATCGATGCTGACTACTCCCCATCACCTTCTCAAACTCAATGTGTTTGGAAATGGTTTCCGGGACTGTTGCCTTCACTGCCTTCTCAAGGTGAGGCTGACCAGCCTGTAGTTTACTACATCCAAAATTTTTCCCACCTGGAGACAAGAGTGATACCCTGTAAGAGAAATATCAAAAACAAACCAAGAGAGCATAACTAGCCAAGGTATCCATCCTGTTTTCCAAGGTTTGCTGCCGAGCTGTCCCATTACTGTAAAAATTTGAACTGTCCCAGATAAGCAAAGTATATTCCTCGTTTTTGCCCTGGACTGGACACAGCTGGGCATTGATGTCTGCTTAGGAAACCCTCAACCCATTCTGTCTGCTGATTGTCCCTCCAGGAGACATCAGGATGGTTAAAATGCCTCATGAAGATCAGGAGCCATGAACGTGCAACTTCTTCCCTCTGGCCGAGGAAGATTCAACTACTTTTTCCTGATCTGCAACAGATATCTGCAACAACAGCACCTTATAATTCTGACCCATAAGCTCTTATTTTATGGCTCATCACCCATCCCAAGGTAGAGATCCATGCATTCCCAAATCTTTCTCACAGAAAGGGCAACTCCTCCTCCTCTCCTTCCCAGCCTGTCCTTCCTAAAGCGCCTGTATCCTATCTCCAGAGCTGTGTGAGCTATCTCACCACATCACTGGGATCCCAAAGAGATATGAGCCCTGTAACTGCACGCAGACCTCTAATTCCTCCTGTTTGTTCCCTGTGCTGCACATGTTGTAGTGCCAGCACTTCAGAGAGTTGCCCAGTCATACTGGTTTCCCAGAAAAGGTGTGAGAGCTTTCCTACCTTAAAGGGCTCTGCACCAGGTTGGTGAAGACTAACAGTGTGTTGACTCCAGTCAATCTTGCACTGGTTCATCAGAGTCCATCTCCCCATAACAGTCAGGGTGATGATAGGGCATGCATAGGAAGATGTTCCCCAAGACCTGCACCTGCCTAGAAGGGCTGAGCAATGAAGAGATTTGTTCTCCTGCACTGTCCCCTTTATTAAGCCCTTGTCAGCCTCAATGTTCAGAACAGGCCTGTGAAATGTTGCCGTTTCCAAGAAAAAGTTTCATTTGATGCCTTTAAAGCATCACATCTTTCTGCACACTCCTTTTTTGCCAATGTGGAAATGATCTTACTCAGTAATTTCACTCTTCAGATAACCCAAAATCTTTCCCACCATTGACAAAAAAACAGATTCATTTCCCCATGTGATATGCATGACCTATCAACATCCTCTTTTTTGGTTTTATCAGTATTTCAATCCCATTTACAAGAACTGGGACCATCACACAATCCTGACGTGATCCTTCAGGGGCACAGCCTAGCTGACGAGTGCTCTGAAAAACAAGGAGGTGAAATTTATTTCAGCAGAGGGGTGGATGCCCGATGGATTGTGGTGATTCACAAAAACTCATCGGCCACCTTTGGACTGAACCAGTCAGACTCTAAGTCACTCACAAAAGATAAGAAGGCATAAGGCCTGACTCCGTTCTCATTTATATTCTAGAAAATACTGGGTTTTGAGAGTAAACATCATATATAAATAAAAGAAAGACTGCAAGCTGTAGATTCTCAGCAGTAGGTGACACCATGAAATGTAGCTTATCACTGGACTAGTCTCTGCATTTCAGTGATGCTAAATCCCAGACTACAATGAATAGAGAAAAAAAAAAAAAAAAAAATCAGTGAACAAAACCCACACATTTCAATGAGATTTTCATACCTGATCATTCCTTTGAAAGAGAAAGATAAAAGCACAAGGCTTTATATGTATTTATACAATGCCACCTAGTGTCATATTGATCAACCTTTTTTAATCCAAAGATCACCCGATATTTTTTTTTTAAAAAAAACAACTGTGTCTGATGGCACATTGTCACCAAAATGCTTTTCAGCTACTGAAAACCAGCAGTAAGATTACGGGTTGAAAGGTCATTCGTTGTCTCCATTTTCCTGGTGTTGTTTATTCCAGTGCATGTAGGAATGTGCCTGTGAATGTACAAAAGGCATTTAATTATTACTGCTCTTAATTTGCAGCTATTTTATAAGCCACCTTCTGATGTCACACACCGAGAAACATGATTTGTATGGCACCCCTCTATCTAGAACACCTTTGCAGGCATTGGAGCGAAGCAGGCACTTCTAGGGACTATGTCACCTCACCCTGAAACAGATACATAAGATAGGACAGATGAATCACAGCCCCAAAGTGCCTCTTTCTCTCTGCTGACTCTCTTCACTATTCTGCAGCAGAGAAGCAGGCAGTGTCGTACCCCCACTGTCAAGGCAAGCAAAACTTCTGGAGAAGGGGAAGAGTAAGAAGTTGTTGATTTCTGGCAGCAGGGTGAAGGCTCCTGCCCCACCTAAGGGCTTACAGCTGCAAAATAGATTCACCGCCATCAAAGTTGAAGGGGAGCCAGATGTGACTACAAGCAAAAGACCTGCTCCACTTAGCCTTAAATCATGCAAGACTACCAGGAAGAAACTACTACCCCCTGCTGTTACTGTGTTGTGGGCACAAATGATGCTGCCAGGAGAAACCTGGACAATATCAAAAGCGACTACAGAGCTCTGGGGGCAGTAGTCAAGGGCATGGGGACCCAGGTGGCGTTCTCCTCAATACTGCTGGTGAGGGGAAAGGATGTGAGAAGGGCGCTAATAGGACAAGTCAGTAATTTGCTGCAGAACTGGTGCTGGTGGCAGGGTTGTGGGTTCCATAACTGTGGGACACTGTCTGCAGAATAGCATCTGCTTGGAAGAGGTGGGATCCATCTTGCTAAGCAGGGCAAAGCTATTTTCACCAGCAGGATGGTTGACCTCATAAGGAGGGCTTTAAACTAAGGGTAATGGGGGACAGAGAGAGTAACCAGCAGTTCTGTGAAGGCTTCATCATATCTCTGCAAGACCTTACAACTTGCCAGGCTTTGTTCAAACATGTCGTGTCTTGCCTAGAGTTTTTCTGTAGCTTGTTCAGCTGTAACAGCAGTTTTTCTAGCAACCATGGAATCTGTTGCCCGATTTCTTTGTAATAATAATGTGCTAAAACTATATTTTTTTTTTTATATAGACAATACTTATCATCTACTAAATGAAATATTTACGACCCCAGGATAATGATGCATTGTACAGGAAAACAAGCCTGGTGTGATAGCAGAGGCTTTGAGAACGGGGACACAGGATGTGGTGTCGACAGGCAAGGGTTGATTGGAGAAGGGACACACGTTGGCACTGGAGACCCCCAAGGCTATAAACAACTCAACAGTGGTCTATTAAAGAAACGCACACCTGGAGCTGGGCAAAACAGGTTTAAGGGTAACAAGGCAACCAAAGAAGTAGCCTGTTGACTGGTCTCACTGATAGCTGGAGTTGTCACCTGCTATCCTGGGCATTGATCTAGAAAAGCTGTTAAGCCTATGCTCAACTTGAAAGAGCACTAATGGAAAGCAGAGCTTGAAGCAAAGAGGACTTAAACTTCTGCCTTAAATAAGTAGCTTGCTGAACTGAATGGGTTGTTTATACAAAAATATTGCACCTCTGTGAAGCTGAACAAAGTTTTCCAGTTCCCTCATGATGAAGTAATATTCCAAAACCAAGAAGAATTATGCTTTCAAAATGTATGTATAGTTGTGAATTGAAGCTTATAAATACTTTCTTATTTACTAGGAGAATGATCTATCTTCAGAGTTACACTGTTTACTATATACCTACTTAAAATTTTATGGTCTTAGTCTAAATCTTTATGATTTAAAAATTACATGCTTAAAACAGTAGTGCCAAGGATGAGCTAGTGCCTTAGAGAAACTCAGTCTCAAACCAGCTTTTTTTTTTTGTTTGTTTCTATCTGGGGATTTATCGATTTGTGTGGATTGTTTTTGGTTGTTTTTTTTTTTTCTTTTGAAAATGGACTGTTTTCTCCCCCAGAGTCTATAGTACAGCTGCGTGGCTTCACTAGGCTGAGTCATGTTCTTGTGCCAGGTACAGCCCACGTGAAATGCTACTGAAGTTAGCATCTAGTTGGGTCAATTGCATGTGAATGAGATGAGAATCCAACTGATTTCGGTAGTCCTGATTTACTAAAAACAAGGGCAATCAGGCTGCAGATCTCTAAACCTTCTCCTCATGAAGATAACCAACATCAATCTGTCTCCTGTGCTCAGACACGGAGAGTTCAGTACAAGTTTTCAGCTAGCACAAACTAGCACAACTACATCAAAACTTCCAGGCAGAACCCTCCCAATTTGTACCTGCTGAGAGCCAGGTCCAGAGGCACTAATGTCCTGTGATGATAAATGGGATGCCAGGTCTATTAGGCTGTTTCATTGCTGGTTGTCTTAGCTGTAAATTCAGCTGTTACGGGATTGGAAGAACAGTGGGTGGGGAGGGAATTGGGCAATATGACATCCTTTGGGGCTTTTTCCTGGCTGATAAAGTATTGCTGCTTCCCATGTGGGTGTAATTATGCAGTATTAACCTTTGAGCTGTGTCTGGTAATCCTCTACTAATATTAGAAGAAATTTCCATTTTGGGCACTTGGTCTTCTGACGTCCTGGATGATGCACTTTCAATGCAACAGTCACTAGTGTGTTGGCAATCAACAAAAAGCAGGAGAACTCATCTCTTTCAGGCCAAGCAGTGAGAAATGAATGAATTCTATATAGCCCATATTAAAAACGGGTCACCTCTTATTAACTGTGTTTGACTTTGACTACACCATTACTTGCACCATTACAGCAGTTATCAGCTGCATAAAATAAAGGAAAATAAAGCATGGAAAATTCCAACCAGAAATTAGGAGGATCTTTTTTTACCACAGGGAAAATCTCATGGCCATTGAATGACCAGATCTGGGCAGGGAGCTGGGCCAGATGATCTCCCGTGGTCCCTTCCAAACTACATTACTCTGAGTTTCCCTGACAGCAGAACCTTCTTCTGTTGTACAACTGCATAATAAAAGATCATCTTTGATCCAAAAAACCTCTCATTATCTGATCCAAATCTGTCGTGGTTTGGGACAGACTGGCCACTGAGGTGAACAAGAGATGCTGTCCCTCCCTCGTGTTTACAGTTAAAATGAAACATCCTTTTGAATGAACAGGGCCAGACAGGACATGACAGACACTGAACGAAAGAGGAAACAAAAGAAAGTCATTGAACAGCTTTGCCCAATATCACAGAAGATGCTGAAAGCAGAAATGGAAATAAAACACCATGCACAAGTCAGAACAAAGGAGGAAATGGGAGTTTTGAATCACTAAATCAAGGAAGATTGAAGAACATGACTGCTGGGGAGGGAAGGTTTCCAGAAGTAGCACTCTACATGTGACAATTATTCCCTAATGCTGCCTTCCAGACTTGTGTCCAAAATCCCCTCAAAATCCCCATCTCCCCTGGAACAAGAGCTGTGTCATCATGACTAAAGGTGGCTCAAGACCTGGCCATGTGCTGCAGAAACTCACAGACAGCTCTGACTGTGAGGAAAACCCACCCAGCTGCTCACCAAGCCGTAAGGAGAGAAAGGGGCCCACGTTTAATTCATTTGAAGATCTCTACTCAGGAATTTGTCCTCTCTTTCTTTAAAGCAGGGTACTCAGGAGAGGTGGCCTGGGGACCACGTCCACATTGGTAAACAGAGAAGGAGCCATGCCTGGTCCCTGGGGCTCCTTTTCCAGCAGCAGAGACATGCCCATGAAGACCACATAGCAGCAGGGTTATCACCCTCTCACCCATACAGCCACGTTTCTGTAATATCCAAGAGCCCCAGCACCCTGCTCAAAGACGCTCATCCCCTGGACTGGGGAAGCCCCATGTCTCCCAACACCAACAAGCCCCACAAGGCATGCTGGATTTTAAGACGACATGGATTATGAACATTTCAAAGCTACTCGAGGTGCTGGCAGGCCTGCATCTGAGACAGCTTTGTATGTCTTTGCAGGCACTACACCATGGGTGACAAGTGGCCATCATGCAGGTTTCCAGAACAGAAGGTGATGGGAGGCAGTGTGCCATGCATGGGCTCTCCCTTGGGGACACCAGGACCCTGCCTGTGGGACAAGCAGCAGACTAGGGTGGGCAAAGCTTGGGAGGAGCATTGCCTAGGAGAAGTCTGCAGGCAGGACAACAGGGCACCTGCCGGCTCATTTCTCCCTCTCCTGCAGCTCCTCTGAGCTGACTCCACAGCCTCATCAATCTGCTGGCCTCCTGCCTTCTACTCTCCACACAGCCTAGTCCCACCACCACCTGGGATGCAGCGGTCCAAGCTCCAAAATGCAGCAGTATCCAAGGAGGACAAGGAAAACAGAGAGCCGTCAACTTGTGCCTCTTCTCTTTCATGATGTGAACAGGTTCAGTGTTGCTGCTTGCCCAGGTACCTCTGGTAAATATCTCATTTAACCTGATTATTTTTAAAAAGTCATTGACCAAAATCTTTTCATTGTCCAATTTTCTGGTGAAAACTTAGCATCTTCTGGGATGAAAAAAAAAAAAAAACATGCAAAAATATAACTTTAAAAATAATTGTTTCAGTAGAAAAAAAAACAAAAGGACAGCTGGAGCCTTTCCAAAGAGGAACGGGAAGTCAGGGAGCCTCATGCAGCCTTCCATGACCCACGGACTCTGCTGTCCCCATGAGCCAGGTGATGCTCTCTGCTACCGTCCCACCCGCTGCAGAGGAAGAGCATTTCTTCCCTAAACCTGTACATAAGGAAATACTTCAAAAAAAGCCGACGCAACAAACAACAATGCTCACATAGGGAAAAAAAAAAAATCCATACCTCAACTCTGCAAGTTGATGATGTTCTGCTGTCAGGTAGGGTACAACATAGGTTTCCCCTTTTTCACCTGCAGCCTAAGAAGGAGAGCGAGGGTGCCTGTAACGAGCTAATTTGGACAAGTGGGCTCAGCTGCTCTTTGAGCCCACGCACTCCCAGCTGGGGTTGCTGTAACCTGGTACTTGGGGGTCTTCTCAGAATAGATGCTGCTGACAGCAACTGGCACAGCCTATCCCAGCTCACATTCCCACGGGAACTAGGAAATAATATCTTCCCAATTATTTCCAGATCATATTGGCTTTAAATCTGGTTATTCAGTGATTTAAAAAAAAAATAAAAAAAAGAAGTTCCTCTGCAGGCTTTGATTTGTCTCAGTGTCAGGGCTGCTGAACATTTGTCTAAATTGATTGGCACCTATATAAATACACTTTACCTCTCCTGTTTCTCCCCTCTCTGTCATCAGCAAGCTTGCTCAGTTCTGGGCTGTCTGGTCTTGCCCTCCAAACACAAAGAGCAAAGGATTGCTCTTTTTCTATTTCATTTCTGTCAGCTATTTCCACGCCTTTCTTCTTTTTCTTCCTCCTCCGCAATATTATGAAGAAACTTCTAAGCATTTCCAATTGTGTGTAATGGTTTTGGGATATTTCACTAGTCAGCTGCTAGGCTGGAGACCCCCTCAGGGAGTTGGATCTCTAAGATGCAAGGAATCAGCACTAATTCCTCCATCAGTTTTCTAAAAGGTCACCCTTGGATTTTGTAGGAATCCATAAAGGAAATCTTCCAGAGGTTTGGGAAGGGAGGTCTTGCATTTTGCTTGTTGCTTTTTCCCTAATGTAAGTTCAGTTTCGTGAAATCTCACCAGCTGCACAATTATGAAGGAGGTAGAGTCGGCAGAGATTGTCACAGACTCTTTCCAGTGACTTGTCCCACCTTAGCTGTAGATATGCTCTGACTTTGTGGGGGCAGCTGATTCCCTGGGAGGAGTATAATCTTTGATGTTCCTGACAAAAATGGCAAACAAGCCTCTACCCTCTAAATTAGCCTCCAAATGTTTACTAAATCTCGTTTGTTGCCTTAAAACCTGAAGGCACAGCATCTGTCTCGGGGACTTTGTAAATTCTCTAATACAGTAGGAGACTGGGCACAAAGTGGCTTTGGGTTGGGAAGTCTTGGGAGTAAGCACGCTCAACAAATGCAGTGTGGGACCAGGACAAAGTTCCTGGCAGTACTAAAGTTTATCGTGTCCCGTGCACCCAGCCGTGTCCCCGTTAGGCTCTGTGCACCCAGGGCCATACACCAGCAGCCACTCAGCAAACCAGGTGACTCTGGCCAGCTGCGTCTGGTACCTGGAGGGATGGACCAGACCACAGACGTGTCCTGCAAAGGGCCTAGCTGATGTGGAGTGCAGCGGAGGCCATGGTGGGAACCTCAGTCTCGGAGCGTGAGCATCAACCAGTCCATGGTGGTGGGTCTGAGCCCGTGATTACACCCTTTGCTGGAGCAGTCCCCATGGCAGGACGTGGATGTGGCTTAGCATTCTGTTATGATGGAGCAAGGGGAGGTCTTCTTGCACCAAAACCTCACAAATAAAGGACAGCATAGCAGACCCAGATCTCAGAAATATTTCTTGGGTACTTCTCGTGTGAACTCCAGCTGGGATTCACCCTGCAAAAATAAAAGACAACTCCTCTCCCTCCTCCCACGATGACATTATGCCCTTTGGCTCACTGCATCCCTGCCATGGGCAACCCAGGGGCTGCAGACCCACGTGGTGGGGCCTCACCTCTATCTAGGGGGTTCAGGGAGCCAAAATGTGGCACTCACTGCACTGAAAAGCACCCCAAGATCCAACCGACCAACACCCACCAGCACCCTAATGCCTACCATGTGGGTAAACCACACCAGCGGGAGCCCCTGTCCCACCCTCCCACAGTGGTCATCAACAAACTGCAACCAAGCGAGTCCTTGAAAATGGACACAGACATCAAATTAGATCTCTGCTTTTTCGGGTGTGTTATCAACAGTTGCTAATCATGATGTTTTTATGGTCATCACAGAGTGATCGTGAAGGTTTCTAGAGAGACATGTGGGCTTTGGGTCCAGCTTACGCACTGAATGGGACCCAGGTCCCGCTAGAGCAAAGACTTTTGCGGCTGCATCGGGGGAAGCTGCATCCAGAGCAAAACCTACCTTGTACTTTTTTGCTCAGCTATAGGCAACTCGAAAATCAGAAGGTAAAATTTTGGCCCCAGGGAATTCGAAGTCTTCAATATAGCAGGACTTCATGCAAAAATTCCTTACTGAAGATAGACTGCTGAGGAAGGACAAGGAAGCATCATGTATCAGTGTAAGAAATGAGTTTGACCACCATTCATTTGACAGAGATAGTTTAGTTGTATGGTTTTATTTCCTACTGTTCATTTTTAATAGAAGTTTGTATCTTTAGCAGAAAAAGATTGGTATCAACGCCCAGCAATACAATCTTATAAAGCATTGATGGGAGAGGAACACATACACGCTTCATCTCCATTAAAAATGCACCTCTGTTGTATTCTCCTTTGATTAAAAAAGAAAATCAAATGTTCTTTCTCACTGTAACATCACATTAAATGACATGAAGCAAAAGTAAGCAAAGTCAGCAAAGTCTCAAACCTTTTGTAACCCACACTGTATGTGTGTACATGCCTGTGGGTATATTTTTACACACGCCTAAGCCATGTCATGGCACCAGGGCAATTAGGGATGTGAAGGATTCCTGGGTGAGGAGTTTTGGAAACACATTTATTGATAGGAAGGTATTTCTCGCCTTGGCATCTGAGCGCTGCATGCAGTAAAGAGTCCTCGCCTTCCACGGGGAAAGCCCAAGAACAGAACAGGGCTGGATCTGAGTGTTCATGTGAAACACGTAGGCAACGGGCTGTGTGGCTGGAGAGTATGAGTAACCGAGTCTGTAATAAGAAACTTTATTTTCTTCAGTTCTTTCAACTGGAGCAAACCTCCAAAAGAAGATGAAAGCAGAGGCTAAACCCCATGGCACGTTGCAGGCACGTTGCAGGTTTGAAGGGTACTCTTCTCCCAAAAGGGTGAGCTTCTCCCAAAATGTGTGGATGAGAAATGGGTGATTTCGCCCAGAAAGGGCAATCTCTCAGACACAGGGATTGCAGGAGAGTAGGAACAGAGATCCCCTGACCTGCTCAAAAGACGATGCCACATTCATGTACTGATGTCCCCACCTCTCCTACAGGAGCAGAGCTGCTTGGGTCCACACTCACCGCCTACCTAATGCTGATCTACTTTTTCATGTACGATCTCAGAGTCTGTTGCACACACTAAAATTAAACCTAAGCAGCAGCATTTCCTCTGCTTCACATGCCCCTGCACAAGGAGGAACCCCAGCCAGTCCACAGGACATTAGAAATGGCAAATGCCTCCAAGCAACTTGCAGTCGGAGCCCTTCCTCTCCTCTCGAGTCGCTGTCTCTAATGAGACCACAATTTTTACTGCTTTCTGGTTTTGTTAGCACAAAATGTACTGTCTTCCCTGTGGAGTTGAACATAGGCCCACCCAG
This sequence comes from Charadrius vociferus, assembly GCF_000708025.1. NCBI lineage: Eukaryota > Metazoa > Chordata > Aves > Charadriiformes > Charadriidae > Charadrius > Charadrius vociferus. The sequence continues at coordinate 5,306,359 of NW_009647680.1, forward strand.
CCCATCATTAGCTTTTCTGAAATCTCATATATATATTGGGAGGGACTGTTTTCCCTTACATAGTAATAACTTGTTTTCCTCCTTCATTTCTTGAGCTGAAAAGCATGAAGGTATTTTTGTCTAAAAAAGAAGCAGTGAAAGGATGCTGATGAGAGCAGAGAGGGCTGCTTGGAAGCCAAAATACCACCAGACCCAGGTGGTTGGCCATAGCAGTACGTCCTTTCAGCAGGCTGAAGGTATCCCTCTGGAAAATGAAAATTCTCCTTCTGTGCTGCAGGAGGCACCTCTACCCTTGGAATCACCTCTAGGAAGATCTTCTCTGGCCAAAGAGGGAGGGCAGAGAGGCATCTCCTGGCTGGGACATGCTGGCTGCTCTTCCCTGCAGCCTGTGTGCAGCGGGGGACCGTGGTTAGCATGGCTGTTAGCAAAATAAACGTAATCCTGTGAACTCCCCAGTGAATTTGCAGTGATTTCCAGAGAGCGGACCGAGGGGTGAGCAAGAGGAAACGGGCACATCCATCTTCTCTCCACATGCATCCGGCTTCCTCCCCTGCTCTGTCTGCATGGTAAATTACAGAGGTTAAAGGTATAAAATGTATACCACCCTGTCTAACCCCAGCCCTTGACAAAGCAGCACTGCTCCCTCCTAGAATGATTGCCCACAAGGGAGACGTGTTTATGTCCATTAGTGGTTCAGGCAATTAATTTGCAGCCATGTTAATGAATCTGAGAACTCTTTTCCCGATTTCTCCCTCACTGCCAGGCTCTCGGCTGTCTGGGCAGAGTCCCTTGCAAGTAATTTCTCTGCGTATCTCCTCAGGCCAATAGGAAGCTCCATGACTCACTTTCCTCCCCTGCAACAGCACTAAGCGATGGCTGGGAATCAGAAACTTCCTGTGAAAACAAAGGGACGAAGCCTTGCCTTGACAAGTCCCATCAGGACTTAAACTTCTAAATCACAACAAAATCGCTGCAGATGCACCAGCTAAGGCTACTGTGCCTCTCTGCTGAGCCCCTCTCGCTGCTTTCTGCTCTGCAGCCAGCACATCTGCGGCCCCGTGACAGTGCGGGACAGTGCGCGGGGTGCAGGAAGCCCTCTTCTTCCCCATGCATTGATGCTGTGTCCATACGCCTAAATTGAAGCGTGCCAGGGGACATTGCCGGGCCAGGAATGGGTGGGCTCTCAGTGCTAATATGTTAGCAAGCTCCTTGGCATTTGTTGGCCAGGACCAACCAGTACACAGCCAGCAAGTCCTGGGACATGTCTAGGAGTTTGCATGGGCCAGACCTTGTTCCCTCTGGACAGTTTACATTTTCTGGGTTCCCCAGAGATCCGGCCTCAGCAGAGGGACCCCCGCATCCCCATGGGCACGTGGGAGATGGGAGGCTGCTTAGCGCTATCACAGCTCAGGACATCTGTGCAGGAGAAGCGGGAGCACAGGAGGTCCTCAGAGAACTTCATACCTGAAAACAGTGCAGAAACAGCAAGTTAAACTGCAGCTGGGGTGGATATTGAGGATCATGATTTGAGGCTGAAACACCAAAAATGGAGAATGAGACTCCGAAGTGCCCTTGGGAGTCTAGTCCATGCTCTCACCTGCTGTAGGAGAGAGTGGACAGGAGTGGAGATCCTTCTTCTATGTGATGGCAGAAAGTGCTTAAATTGTCAAGTCTCAGGCAACATTTCCCAACACAGCAACCAAAAGATGACTCTTTCCTTATAGCACAGAAAAATCTTAATGATCAAGAGCTCAAAGCAGGATTTGGTCTAAGGATCTGAGCTGAGTTAAGGACTGAAAATCTGGCCCCAACTCCCCTAGAGTCCCAGGAAAATTATTTAGCGTTGCTACCCACACTGTTTTATTTGGACTCATTCTCATCTCTGTGAGAATATTCTCCTCCCACCCCAACTTATTAAAGCAAAATAATTTCAAAGTAATTCGTGGAGTCAAAAATTAAACCCATGCTGAGTGGTATTATGATTGCTGGAGCAAGCAGTAATTCTTGTCCAGCATCCCTGTCTACAAAGAGATCAAAGCCAGCATCCCGGTCAAACACCTCCTGGGCTGAGAAGGCAACCCCGCTGCTGCTGGTCCCAGTGGAGCAAAAAGGTTGAGCTTGCCCCATTGCATCTTCTTTGGATTTTACATGCCCTGGAGTGAGGATGCAGATAATCTTCCGTGGCTGTGGGTTATGGAAGGGTTTGAACGAGAACCGTGAGGGTGAAGGGGGACAGACTGGTGAGCAGAAACTCCAGCTGGGGTGAGCAAGACTTCAGCATACGGCTTCCTACAGGAGCACTGCTAATGCTGTTTCTCAGGCTCCCTCTTTTCCGGAGCTGCAAAGCAGTGAATGTGAAGTCTGAGGTTGTGCTCAGAAAGCAGCTGATCCTCGGAGACTGTACGGAGCCAAGTTTCCAGGCAGGCCAACATGTGAAGACCACTATCAAAGGGGGAGGTTTTTCATCAGTGCAGCTTTGTTCCATATGCTGCAAATTGCAAATTGTGGGTGGCCGTTGGGCATGTCTCTGATGGCAGCATCAAGTCTGGCTCAGTCCAGTTCATTAGGACTGATCTAATCAGCCCGGTCACTGGTTGACTCCAGCAGCTTCTTGAGAAACGGACTCCCAAATGTCAGAGAGAGCCTGTGGTGGTGAGTGTCCTTGGGCTTAGTGATCAGCAGTTTGTTCTTGTGGGCCGCTGGTTTCCTGCCCTGATTTCAGCAGGCAACGAGTGGGCAGATGGAGGTGTTCCGCTGCTGGTCCCATCCAGAAAAACATGTGGAAAAGCTGATGACTTTGGCTCCTCGTAAGCCTGCAAGCATGGAGTAGAGTTATCAAGTCAAGTACCAGCTTTGTCACTTCCCTGATATCCTCTGCATGAGCAACACTGCTTTGCTTTTGGGATCAACAGCAGGGCAGAGCTTCACTTCACTGAAGGTTGTGGCTGTGGGACTGACGCACCTGATTAAAGAGGGTTGATCTCCAGGACACCTCCTTGCTGTCAATGTGACACTGCAGAGGATTCAGCTGAACTGTTGTAAAAAACCAGCTGGATTTCTGCATCACCCCTGGTTACTTGGGCTGGGAAATCAAGGCCATGTGCCTTCAAAGATGCAATCAAGCCAAAATTTGATAACACGTCACAGAAGAACATTTGTGTTGGCAGACCCAACAGCAGTTGTGACAGAGCTTCAGCGTCCTTCCAAATGCGACCAAGCAAAGTCCCATTCCAAGCCACCTTGACAACAGACCCACCTTAGTGGGGAAAAGTGCATTAATAACTAATTTGGGCCTGCAGCCAAGAGGCCTTGATCAGCTTGACGCAGAGGACCAGTGCACTCCCACAGGAGACCCCTGGAGTTTCCTTTACCCCCAGGGAAATAATATTCCCATTGTGATGGGGCTGATGCAGAGCACCGGGTAACAGAAACATATGGAGGGAACAGGTAAATGTGCAGGGACAGGACCGCATTTCAGGAGGCACTACTGGAGATGGGGCTGGTGGAAATGCACCCAGCTTCCCTCTGTGACTCCATAAGCCGGGAGCACTGCGGCCATCAGCCAGGGCACCTCCTGGGAGCAGGGAAACATGCCCACCTGGTGGGAACCTCACCAAGCTGGTGAGAAATAGTAAATTTTGCTGCTTGCAGACCATATCCTCCCAGAGACAATCTCTGGTGCCTGAGGAGTTGTGGTACTGCTGTCCCACCAGTCTTACTTACACGGCCAGGCTGTCCTGGTAGGTGACTTTTGTCCAAGCATCCGTTCCTCATTACACAGTACCCAAAGCTCCTCTAGATGAATGTTATGCACTGGTAATGCACTCTCAAACCCACGCGACAGCGGTGGCAATGCATTGAGAATTGCACCACTTCACCCACGGCCTTTTGTCAGCCTTCGGGTGTCGTTAGAGCTGATCTTCCAGTCACTTTTTCAACTCCTGTAAATGGTCACAGGCACGGAGTTCCCCAGGCAAGTTACATGACATGTGGGCCAAAAAGTTTCTTTTTTAATTCGTTGTAAATCTGATTAAGGTTAAGTTTCATTTGGTGCTGCCGGACGTCACAGCGGAGGGGACGGTGAGCGCCTGCCCCACGTTGCTGCAGAAGAGGCAACACCTCGCCACTGTACAGCCAGCATGGGCAGCCGGGGGCTGTCCTCTCCCACCACGCTATGGGCACCACCCAGAACATGTCAAAGGTGAACCGGGGAGTCACTTTCTGCCTCGGTTTCAATTTGTTTACAGGATAGTATTTTTTTTATGTGTCCAAGGAGACGTAAGAGCATCTCAGTGCGAGATGGTTTGAGACGTTAAATCCACTTGTGAATATAATCACAAGTGACCTGGGCTGGACATGCCTGATTTTGGGTTTTTTTTCACAACCGATAGACAATGAGCAAAACAACTTTTTGGGTTGTTCTGAACTTTTTTTTTTTTTTTTGACGTTTGTATCCAAACAGTGCAAGCAGCAGTGTTTGAACGTGGGACTCTCTCACACCAGCTCTGGTCACCCCAGCCCCATCCACCCCTTCTTTTGCGCTTTTAGTGCCTCCAGGGGGAAAGCAGGTCGTCACTCTTCAAAATAATAGGAAAACACAGAAAAAAAGCCGTGCTTTTGTCCCTGACCCTGTGTGATCAGGTCTTCTGTAACCTTCTAGCAGTCCTGGGAACAGTCCCATCAGCTCCTGCTCCGACAGCCACGGCAGCTTTTTTTATGTCTCCGTTGTGGCAGCTGAGGGGAAAAAACATCGATTGGATTCCACCGGAGTGAGAAGATTAATCGTCTGCCTGGATTTCCAACTGGCCTCCTCCACCCTGGGTAAAGCCTTGGCATTAATATTTAAAATTCTTCTGACCTCTCTCTGTTTTAATTAGCAAGCGGAAAACTCCGTGGCCTGCGCCAGGAAAAAAAAAAAAGTCCTTAAGATCAAAGCGGTCTCTAATTCACGTTTCTGCCTGCCACGTTCAAAGGAGCCTGTTGGTAAAATGAGTGTCATATTTGATGGAGATGGAAGGACATAATCCATCAGCTGCGAAAGGTGGGTGTTGTGCCCAGAGTGAAGCCATCCCATTTCAATGTGGCCAAAGGCAAGGGGGAGTGTTGGGGGGAAAAAATATCCTTGTCTCAAATATTACTGTAAATGTATCTACAGGATAAATAAAACATTCAGCATCTTCTACTAAATAATAAGAAAACACGTGAAACTCTGTGGCTCAAGGGAAAGGGACAAATTCTTCCATTGTATCCTCAAAGGAATGGGAGAAAACCTATTTGTTTTGTAAAAGGAGGTGACTTGTGAAAGGGAAACCTGTCCCCAAATTGAGTCACCTGCAAGTACCCCCCAGTGCTGGATTCATCCAGGTGCAGAACAAGGGCTGAAGTGAGGGAAATGCCAGTCTCCTTGGAGAACAGCTCACTGCTTAGAAACAAATCTGGAAATGGGAACCTCCAGACCAGGATTTGGGCACAAAGCTGTGGCCACCAAAATGACTTTGCCGGCCTCAACTGCATTTTGCTATGTACCGCCTGCTCCCCGGTCTTGTTTCTTCTGCATCACGGCAGGGATTCATAACCCCGATGCTGACGTAGAGAGCCTGGGCCCTGCCTCTGCTTCATATTAAAAGTAGTTGTGGAAAAATAGTCCTAAACAAAGTAAGAGTTCAGTTTAAGCATCACTGATTTTCTTGCTCTCAGTCTTTTTGTGCCTTGTCAGTGCACACCCATCCCATAACCACTTGTCCAGAAATATTTTCCTCTGGCAGAGTTGGAAATTGAAGCATTTTCACACCAGCTGTCCTGAATTTTTATTTTGCCCAGCATAGGCCTGAGCTCAGACCACAGCAGACCCCTCTGCCAGGGATGTCAGCAAGCATCTGGAACGAACCCCTTCCCTCGGCCTCAAACAAATGCAAAAGCACCTCGGCCATGGCAAAAGGAAGGGAAACGCTCAAAGAAGGGGAACAGCCCAACGAGTTTTCTGAAAATTATTTTTGAGCCTTACTGATAGTTCTCAGAAATGTTTGAGCTAAGATAGCTGGGGTAAAAGGGTCCCAGGTCTGCCATGAGAGGGGTGGGAAGCTACTAGAACAGGCTGTCCATATTATGGAAGGCATCTTGGTTCTCACTGTGGTTGAGAAACAATGAGGAACGTGGAGCTTCTTGACCAGACAACAGAAACCCATATTTTTTCAGAGTAGCCTTGCTTGAAGTGATGTCACCTGCAGAAGGCAGAGGTCCTGAGATTGTCCTGAAGACCCAGGTGTGAGACAACACAAGGAAGCTCAAGCTTTTACCTTCAGCAGTGAAATCCCGCCACCTACACTGAAGCAGTTCTGATGATCTTCCTCATGAACTGAGACAGCTTTATCTAGAAAAACTAAAAACGTGTCATTGTAAGCATTCCCCGCTTTTATTATTAGCTCTCTAAAAGATCAAAATGTCTGTATGCCTTCATGTGCTCCCTGGTGGAAATATGTACCACACGTGAACCCAGAAAACCTGCACTGTCTGCAAGATCTCAATCGTGTGCTAGATTTAAAATGATTCTGTAAAAAAAAAAACCAAACCAAAAAAAACCCCAAACCCAATCCTCTCCTTTAGTGGATCTCAGTGGCAGATGTCAACACCTTCAACATCACCTCCAATAAGCGATGAAGGTCTGCAACGGGAGCAATCTCACAGGGCCTCAAAATCAGCTGAACAATGGCAGGCAAAGGATATTAACAAGTATCCATCATAAAAGATAAAAGAATCATAGAATGGTTTAGGTTGGAAGGGACCTTGAAGATCATTGAGTTCCAACCCCCCTGCCATGGGCAGGGCCACCTCCTGCTAGACCAGGTTCCTCAAAGCCCCATCCAGCCTGGCCTTGAACATCTCCAGGGATGAAGGTTCCACAACTTCTCTGGGCATAGAGAAGTTGACCGCAACCTTCACTTTGGGATTTTGCACATTTATCTTAGTCACAGCCAGAATGTCTTGGATTGGGAGGCGGGAAACTCTAGGTCTGGACTGCTAAATTCTGCTGTTTGCCAACCGAAACCCAAGGGTGGCAGCAAAAGCAGGGGTGGACCAGGGAGCATCCCTGCCTGACTGCTCCCTCAGGCGGGAGCAGCACTCCCCTGGATGCCCAGTGGAGCGGTTCTGAAGCAGCAGAAGGAGGCACCCAAGGGCTGTAGATGGAGCTTGTAAGACAAAAGGGAGGCCAGGGGACAGCTAACACTGGGCTGGGTAGAGGTGAGGGAGGGATGAAGAACCAGGAGGAACTGGGGCAAAAGGCTGGGATCTGGCAGAGGGAACAAGATGGGGAGAGAACAAGATGCACAGTAAGAGCGGTGCAGTAGGAGCAGAAGGGATGGGGATGAAGTCTCCAGAAGAGCCGTACATGCAAACAGCCTCAAGGGAAGGTGAAAAAGTTGCCTACCACAGGCGTATTTGCTCCCGACTCCTGGGAGCCATGGATGCCATGGATGAAGCAGCAGCTCGTGGTACACCCTGCTGAGGTACCTCCAGGGAGCGAAGCACCACCTTCTTGCGCAGCCTCCCTAAGGACACCCAAACCTCTATCAAGGAATTCCGGTATTTCAGGTTGACTCACCACTTCCCACCATCTTCTGAGCAAGTCTCCCCCTGTATTCCTCTTTGCAAAATCAGAATCATAGAATGGTTTAGGTTGGAAGGGACCTTGAAGATCATCTAGTTCCAACCCCACTGCCATGGGCAGGGACACCTCCCACTAGACCAGGTTGCTCAAAGCCCCATCCAGCTTGGCCTTGAACATCTCCAGGGATGGGGCAGACACATCTTCTTGGGCTACTTGTTCCAGTGCCTCACCACCCTGAGTGAAAAGATCAACTTCTTTTGCAAGAAGTTTGACGTGATCAAACAGACACCCACCATATGATCAAAAAAAATAAACAGCCGTGCCACGTCAGGTGGTAGGACACACCGTCATTTCAGTCACATGAGGCCCAACCGCCTGGCCACGTGGCCGTCAGAGCTGGAGGCGTGCAGCTTTTCACTGCCTTCATAACCGCCTCTGTGGCTGTCTCTGTTTAAAAAAAGAACCATTAAATAACATCGACCCACATTGCATAATTACCCGTGGAAGCGCAGCGCCGAAGTTGTCAGCTGAACTGCTTTGGCGTTACCTCTTCACTCATTACACTGCGTTAGGACTTTAGTTTGTAGAAATACCCACAATTTAAATGCTCAGCCACATTCCTGGCGTTCCTTCACCGCAAAGTATCACTTCACTTAGAACTCCAGACGGCTTATTAACAACCACACGGACAAAAGGTCACTTTTTTCAAGCAGCAACTTTTTATTATTGGGAAAAACATTAGGACTTTATTTTTCTTCCTCTTACATATACTTGATTTGAATAAAAATAATTTAAAACTTTTAAAATTTCTTTTTATATTACATGAAAATAACTCGAAACAAAGACTGAATTTTGGAAGCAAGTGAACATAGACAAAACTGTTGTTCAGCTGCTGAGATGTAGTACTTGGATTTTTTTAAATTCAAATAGAGAAACAATCACAATTGTCATTCCAGTGAAGAAAATTAATCCATCTATAAAATATCTTGAAGTTTGAGAATGGCATGTAGTTACACTAGAAAGTATTCATAATATAGCGTGTGAGTTCTAACATATTACCTAAAATATATAACTTCTCAGACTTTACAAGGTCAAATATTTTAGACCATATTCCAGTGGAAAAACACTACAAACCTATTACGATCCTTTTAAAGTTCTTGTTGAATTAACTTTTCTTTCCTTTTGAGGAATTTTAATATAATATTTCAAGCAATAAAATATTGCATACAAACTAGCTTGCAGAACTTTATTCACACTAACTCGGACAACGGCTGTTTTAAAGGATGAAGCACCTTTAGGAACAGTGACAAAGCATCACTGTTACAGTAGCTGATGAAGAAGCAGATTTTGTGCACAGATTGGTACAATTTTCATGACATTTCTGTAAATCTGATAAAAATCACCGTATATCCAGCAATAAGAAATTAAACTAATGGGAATTAAAATATGCTTAAGGCTGGGGTAGCGTTACAGTGTTACAAGACAAAGATTCTGTTAATTAATCCAATTCATATCATCTGACAAAGACTTCCAATAAAACACTGATTTCGTCTTCTTTTTTCTTTTTAAAATACATGCAACCTACTGCAATTTCCATTCCCTGGCTTAGCCCGTCTCTTTTCAGTTGAATGTGAATATAGTTCATCTTTTCATTAAGTTCTAGGGTAACAAACATCATTCAGCCCCACCTGAATGGATTCTAACCAAAAAAAAAAGCCCCCAAAAGCAAAAAAAGCAATCAGCACATCAAGCTCTGGCTTTAGAACACAAACTATCATGTGCAGGAATACGCAGGGTCAAAATGAGATGGAATCTGCTTAGGTAGTTATTTGCGTTGAGTACCATATTAAATTTAATGGAAGTGTCCCCGTTGTGGCTGTCTGATGGACCGACGGAAAAACCCCTCTTCACAAGTAAAGGAAAAAATACTATTAATACGATCGTTGGAAGTGTGCTCTTGTAACAGTCTCACCTCGGGGGTCAGCTCTCTTTAAAAAAAAGGCTGGCAATGCTGGCTGGCGTTGCCACTTCCCAAAAAACTCGGTGCCATCTAAAGCGACAATCTCAAGCCCTTGAAAAATAAACATTTCATTTCAGGATATTTTTGGGGGATTTTTGTTTTGTTTTGTTTTGTTCTCGGCTTTTTTTTTATTTTTGTAACTGTCCGCTGTTTCCAGCACCATCTCAGAGGTTGGAACGTTTCATTCCTTCCTCTGCCGGTTTTGTCATTTTCCACTTGGCAGATGCCGCCCACCACACCCCACCGCTCCTCACGGCGCAGCAGCCACCGCTACCGCCTTCTCATTTTCCTTCTCCGTTATCCGCATTGGCAGTGGGATTTACAGCCCTGGAATGTGATTTCTCAATCAATACACATTTTCTTTTCCAAAGGAATGCCTTAGTTTGCAACCGTAGGTGTGTAAAAGTACTGTAACTTTAAATAATGAGTGGGCGGTGGCTCTTTTGAGATAAATCTGTGATGCAATTTGGGAAGCCAAGGAGAGGCATTCTCACGCAACTGCAATAGTTTTAAGATCAGGTAAAATTTTGGACCTAAACTATGCCATTTGTTTTGCTTTGTAAATTAAGAATTACTTTTAGTTTCACCAAGAAGTATTCTACTGGTATGAACTACAGAATTTTTGAAATTATTATGCATCTTTATATTTTACTTCTCTTCTCTAAATATATTACTCATTTGTTTAATTCATTCAGGAATCTACCATACTGTCAACCAACTACAGTAATCCAGAAATATTTTCCGTGTACAGAAGGGGCTTAATCACTAAGCCACACCTTCCTGCAAAGCTTCAGTATTTTTGATTGGTAAAAAGCATTTCTCATTGAAATAATACTGAAGTGGAGCCCAAGCCCTCCTCCATTGATACGACTGTTCAGTTCATTAACTTTTCAGGACAAAACGCTGATCACATTCAATGACAAGATACACTATCGTTTTCAAGACAGCTCCAGCGGTAGCTCTGGTGGTACAACAGTGTATCTTGGGTCAAGCTTAGGTGTGAAATCCTTGAAGTTCTTAGATGCTTCAGTACCAAATACATCTAAAACCTTCCTGTTCATAAGAGCAAACCTGAAAAAGAAGAGACATGAGAGAATGACCAGATTACTACATTTCTTTTGAAAAAGTAAAATTACTAAAATTTATTCTATGAATAAAATATTAATTTATGTCTAAAATTATTAAAATTATTTCATTTCATGAAAGACTACCCAAATCTTTGACAAATCTGTCAATAATAGTGCTGTGTGTAGATACATTTTCTACAACACAACTTGTGGAAAAGGGGAGAGAGTCCCCTTCTGCTTTTAATTTCACAAAAAAAGTCAAACCAGAATATACCACTCTTCTTTCTCACCCCAGCCTCCCAAACGCTGGCCATGCCTGCTCGAGTCCAAATAACAATTTTATGGGTGTTATAGTCTCGTTCAGTCTCTTAAATCTTCAAAATTGTTGAGTGACTGACCTGTGAAACATCACTCTATGGAGAGAGTGTCAAAATGACTGTTACAGAGATTTACTTCAGATAAAATAAATGAGCAGAATCGAATTTCTTTTCCCTCCTCTCTTTCAACTAAAGCAATCTCAGGATTAGCACAAGAGGGGAAAATGCAGCCAAAATTGGACATCTGCACTGACATCACCCCCCGGGTCATGTTTGTGTGGCCTCCGAGGTTGCCTGCAGACTGCCTCCAGGCGTCCCAAGGAAAGCTTCCCACTGCCTCCAGCAACGCGTTCCGTCACCTCGTGTCCCGCTAAGAGTGTACTGTGCCATGGGGAGCGTAGGGTCAACATGCTCCAGGGACTGGCCTCGGATTTCGCTTCTATTTTTATAGTCTGGAGAGCTCACTGTCACGACAAATGTTACCTTTTATAAACTCATTCATAAGCTGATCTGCATTAAGATTTGGATGCCTTGTTTCTGCCACGTACAGCATCAGTATCATAGTGCACCCTTCACTAAACTGGATTTTTAAAAAGCAGTTACAGCAAAATCTATTTTAAAAGGGAAGCGTTTTAGATCCCCACAGCAAATAAGAGAAAAAATATTCAGTGAGATATTAGAGTGTAAATTTATGGTTACAACCAGTGAAAATTTTTTATTAGTTTTCCAAGACAAAAAATTCCTTTCCCAATTGAACTACTGAATCTTCAGAGTATTCTTAGGAAATACTCTGACATTTCTAGTAATGCTTTTAAACACGTAGTAATACCATGTTGTCAATCACTGTACATACTAAGTGATTTCTTCACCCTGTAGAGCTGTTTACTGGAGTTTTCATATTCCACTGAAATCAGAAAGCATTCCACCTTCCCACTGAACTAAAGAAAAAAGCCTTCCAGTAAAACACTCACCTGCTAAACAGTCTTAACTAGATGTAAGTCTTTGCTCCTGCCATCAGACTAAACCTAGCAACATCGCTTCAGCAGCAAAGAACTTCCAGTGGACTGGAAACCATTTGAAAAGCAAAGTAAATACTCAGGCAATTAGCCCGTGTGTGCTCCTACGGCGCTGCTGTTGACACAGAAAGCTGGATGTGGCCGACGATGCGTTTAGACAAGCCCTAACATACCCCTGATGACATACCTGCCGTTTGTTAGTCGTAAAAGAAATTTCCAGTACGAAGGTCTCAGGTTCTGAACTTCCATGACAGCCTGCAAGGAGAGTGTTCTGTCAGAGCCAGCTGACAGCAAAAGGCAAAAGCTTCATCCACGACATTATGTTGCCAAAAGCAGTGAAAGGATAGTTACGGAAATACACATTTAATTTTTTAAAAATCATCTCATGATTCATGGACTGAAAGCAGCTGTGATCACCTGCCCATGTCCTGCGCCGTCAGCAGACAAACGTCTCACAGCTGAATTGGATGCTCTGTACGACCCCCACCAGCACGGACTGGTATTCCCAGGCTGCTGTCTCTCAAAAGTGGGGTAATTAACTTAGATCTCATTGCAGAGAAAGCAACAATAATCCTTATTATTCCTACGTACATGACTTTGCACTTGTGGATGCCAAATATACCTACTATTTTATCCCCCGCTCACTCTGAGTTTTGTGATCTGCTATTTCTTGTAGTCATCTTTAGATTTCATGTTACATACCTTAAATAGTGTTACATAACCAAAATCCTTGTCTACTCTCTATTCCATTACTTTTCTGGGTCACTTATGAGTATAGTGAGTAACAAACATCTCAGCATAGATCCCTTTGCTAATTTCCCTCTCCTTCCTCCCTCCTAAACCTAGCAATTGATTTCTAGTCTTGGATCCCTTTTCCAATTAGTTATTAAGTAATGAAAAAAACCCTCTCCTCTTATCTCATGGGAACTTTATTTCTGTTAGCCCCATACGATGGTCCTTGCCAAGAGTATTTTGGAGATGTCAATGCTGCAGACCTTCAGGCACATCCCAAGCACTAAAATATGAGTTCGCTTTGATCCTCGAATAAGAGGTATTCCCAAATATAGGGGAGCAATGAGGAGGAGGAGTGGAACTGTTGTGTTAAGCACAAGACAGCAGAAGACTCTTTTTAGGGTCATTTAATATTCTTTTTATAGAGGGATACAAAAAATACACATAGTTATGGAGGTCCAGAAGACACTCGGTGGGATGTTTCAGCAGAAGGTCTAGAAATGGAGAGATGTAGTAGAGAAGTAATTTGGGTATCACTGAAAAGGAGCTTTTCTAGCTGATGCCACTGATAAAAGGACTGAGGGTGAAGGTACATAATTGACTTGGGAAGTGCCAAAGACGATAACTACAGCTTGTTTCGAATGTAAAACTTCAGGTTTCCTTGTCATTTTTGCAGATTTTTTCAAATAAGCAACTTTAATTCAGGTTAGCTGAAAGTGAAAACTTCCAGTTGATTAATAAATAAATAAATAAATAAAAATTACAATATACTGTTTGTCTCCTTGAGGAACTGTCCTTTCATACGCTTACGAAAATCCACACATTTATGTTCATCTTTTGGGTCAATGCATTTCAAGATCCTTTCCAAAGAATTCAATGCTTTGTATGTATGATATAAGCGTATGAGAAATTGGAGTTCTAGAAATGATGTTCCCACAGTGACACTCAAAAGCAGGACGCAGGAGCCCCGATTCACAGCATCTTGCTGGAATCACTACGTCACACCACCTTTTCCGTATCACTGTATTCCTGCACTCCTCATTTCATTCAACATTTGACTTAAACTAAAAGAACCTCTGTTAGAAGACAACATACTTACTGCCTGAAAGCATATCGACGTGGAAATGGCATAGATGATGCTGTCTGCATGAGGAAAATAGGGAACCTTCCCTGCTTCAATGCCTTTGAAGTACATAGTCTATAAAAATAAATAAAAAATGCTGAATGAAACTAAGTAAAAGTAGCACGTAGCTTTTTACTTACTTTACCTTTTCAGAAAACCCTGTCAACATTACTAAGCTATGCTCATGTATCTTTGTTTATGTGCACAGACATGGCATTGATTGAGCTAGCTTATAGAAGTTATCCAAGATCAATAGAATAAGGGGCTTTAAATGCATAGAACAGGACCTCGCAACAGCTTGGGTGTTAAAAGGGTAACACAGATCTTAAAGATAAAAAAGGGAAAGTTTGCTATGTTAAATTCTCCATTTTAAAAAAGCAAAAGAACAATGCAATTACTATTCCAACAAAGTGAATATTCACTGTTCTTAAACAGCTTGAAATCACATACTTTTCTTTCTGAGAAAACATGTAAAGTTTATTTTCCTGAGCACAGCTTGACCTTCCAAAGCAGCACACGCCTCTCTGGTCAGTTACCCTTGGCTTGCGTAAGATGATAAAAGTAGTTTAAAAAAAAAAAAGAAAGAAAGAAAGAAAGAAAGAACACATAGCTCATTTCTTATTTCGCTGCAGCCACAATGTCTCAAAGTCCAGAGAAAACCAGCCACAATACAAGATAATACTGTTTTTTTTACAGCTGGTGTTCTAAAAGTCAATATGGATAACTCAGAGATGGTTTTATATAACCCATATGCGAACTACCTTCAGAGCTTGATCTAGGATTACAAGGAGCAAGAATAACCGAGTATATCTTCCCTTTTTATGTTTAATTTTATCCTTTAAAGAAAAAAAAGTTCCTTCTTTTTATATTCTTTTAAATGAATTCTGCTGTGGCAATGGAGGTGGATAAATATCACCCGGGAATGAGGCCCTCGAGGGCTGCAGGAGAAAGCTTTGTGATTCGGGGATGATGCATAATAAGAGAACAGTCTTAACTTATTCCAGCAGTACTGTTGGGGAAATAACCATGACTAAGTCCCGATTTTATGGAAAAATCACAGTAAGAAAGCAAAAGCCACTTAGCAAAGTATAATCAACATATTCAAACTCTACAAACTTTTTTATTTTTTCCTGAGCTCCTAATTTTAACAAGTTCATAGAAGTAATTCAAGTCTGCAAAACAGTAATTAGAACGAAGTTCGTTGCAAAGCTGGGAATTCAATCAGTTGAAGTATATCGACAAACAACTCCAGCTATAGACTAAAACCTAAGCTATTTTGAGTTATCTTGGACTGCTGAATGCCAAAATTAGGGAACAAAGGCAGGAAGTTAAGCTGTAGCTTTTGGCAATAAATCTGCAATTAAGGAATAGTTTTGATTTATGTTTCTGGCAGAATAGACATTCTTGGAACTTTCAGATTTAAAAAATCTGCAAAAGCTACAAAGCAAAAGGCTATCAGGAGATTAAAAAAAATCATGGAGAATATACATGGACACCAGTGGATAAAGGACTTTGAAAATGAGTCATAGAAAGGAAAATAAGAAAGAAATAACCACAGAACAGCACTGCCTCTTGGCACACACCTACTGAAACACACGACCGCCACACAACTTTGTGTTACACTGGAATTGTCTGACAAAGCCTGTGAAGTTCATTTTCTTTCTCGGCTTTGAAAAAACAGATGAAATACAGAACTCTGCTTCGAGGGTAACATCTTACCTCTACTAATTTGGACACCAGATACATAGAGATAGTAGTACTTTTGTAAAACATCATAGAAATTCCTGCTAGGCACCCTGCAACAATTAGAAAACAAAAGTATTGTTAAGACGGTGACTTATTGTTGCTGTTGCAGTACGTCAGCTCAACACCGCACAAGGTCGTGCTTTCTGTTGCTACAACAAAGTTCAGTGATGTTCCTGTGCTGCCCATCAAACTATGGTTTACGGCATTAAAAGAAAAAAAAAAAAAGAATTTTGAAACCCTGAAGGAAATCTGTAGTTCAGTGCTCAGGAACACGGTATTAAACTTCCCCCCTCATCCCACAAAGGCCTCTCAGGCTGCAATGCATGATAGGTGCACAAACCGCGGGGAAGGGCCTGGGACACCACACAAATGTCATGGCAAAAGGGTCCTTCTTCGGATCCAGTGGAGCCCACCCTTCCAAATGTGTATTCTGTCACGTATGGAAAAGACAGTATCTGAACCTCACATCTCTACAGTTGGAAAATAAAGGACAAGTTTACATTTGCGCATACAATAATATACTGTCCTTGAAGCTGACCACAAAACCCCACACCATTTGATTGAATTTGCCTTACAATTTTAGTTTTGACTCTTTATTTGAAGCTACTTGAAACCCCCCTGTCACTTTGACACAACCTTGATGTACACAGTCCTATTTTCATCACAGAAGTCTGAAAAGGGAACGGGAGGACAGACAAGAGAAATATTTGCAAAGTCCCAACAGAGGCAACATAAACTTCTTGTCATGGACTCACCAGCTACAAGTGCGTGAAGCTCATCATCTAGGTTTCGTACCCAACGCAGGAAGCAACTCGTACCCTGGTGGTGAACAGAGCGCAGGATTAGCCCTCGTTATTTCTCTTTCAGAAGATACAGACTGGAGATATTCCTCTGGAAACTCGTAATATAGCACACAGTGTGAATTAAGAGTGTAGCGTGATAAAACCTATAATCCATAGTATCTGAAACATTTCAGTGTTTTAATTAACAATTCACCACTACTGTTTTTTTCAAAAAAATCAGAGAGCAGACCAGTCTAATTTGAATACCAATCTAATTCTAAAGCTAATTTTGAATTCGCATCATCTTCATTTGCTGTAGTTGTCTAGACCCTGATAAAGTCTGTTTTCTACTACACACCGAACACCTTGAGATTCTGCCACACACCCAATAAATTCTGGAACCAGGAAAACAAATTAATCTAAAACATTAGAACAGCATACAGTGAAACACATAATAACCTGTTTGCTGACACAGACAACACTACACAGCTGTTTAGGCCAGAATGGATGTAAGTAACTGTGGCTTAGACTGCATTCAAATATACTTCATTTGGATGACTGCAGGTTACCAAATGATCCAAATTGTTCCACATCTGCCACATCCTCTGCATTGTCTTTTCAACTGTTTTGGAAATCCATACTTGGTCTCCAAATTTTATCCCTGGTAAATTTCTGTTTGCTTTGAAATGGTTTGAGATCTGCTTGGTAAGGCCCAATCCAGTGCTGATGGCACTGAGACAACATGATATAATTCAGTGTGACAGCCTGCTGATGTCGGCTTTGAGATACGTGTCTGGCTCTCAATCCATCTAATGCGTGCTTTTCATGGAATCAAAGAATAACTCATGTTGCAGGGGACCTCTGGAGATCATCTGCTCCAACCTCCAGCCTGAAGCTGGTCTAATTAGAGCAGGTTGCTCAGGAACTTGTTCAGTGGAGTTCTGAGTATCTCCATGGATGGAGACTACACAGCCTTACCCGGGCAACCTGTTCCTATTTTTGGACACCCTCACATGAGAACATGTTTCATTATATCTCTTTGGAATATCCTGTACTTGAGCTTGTATCCATTGTGTTTAATTCTATCACCGCACACCTCCAAGAGGTGTAGGTAGCAATGAAATCTCCCCTGAACCTTTTTACTCCAG
The DNA here is from genome assembly GCF_000708025.1 of Charadrius vociferus. NCBI lineage: Eukaryota > Metazoa > Chordata > Aves > Charadriiformes > Charadriidae > Charadrius > Charadrius vociferus. Next base: position 5,323,916 of record NW_009647680.1, read on the forward strand.
CATGAAAACCAGTTATCCCAGCTTCTCCTTGCATGTCGTATGACCCAGCCATCAGGTGAACCCACCCTTGAAAAAGACATTAAAATTAAAAGAAGAAATTAAGTAATATGTGTCCAAAAATGGACACAGTACCACAGATGTGGTCTCACTAGCTATTTCATAGCGCACATAAATAAATTCCTTGCAAAGCCATTGATATATTGCAATTATGTCAGTCAACATCACTACTCAAACTTGTAAACTAATTTAAAAAATGAATTAAATAAATAAAATAAATTCAAAAATTAAACCAGGCTACAATGGCCAACTTTTTTTCTGCACAACCATGTTTGCTGACATTAATTAACAGTAAGGGGAACACAAAATATTAATAGTACTACAATCCTACAATGGCACTTCAGACTGCTTTTAGGGACAAGATAGACTTTTTTTAAAAGCAGTCCATAATGCAATTCCTTTGGGTTCAAAATACATCAAGCATTTCATTTTTTTGGGCTGTGATCCAGTCTTTTGGAGTGACTAGAATCTCTGCTGCCCTACATGCTTATTTCAAACTGGAAGAAAAATATAATGCAACCCAAATCTAGGCAAGTTATGGAACACAAACAATAACAGAAAGTGCATATTTAATAAACTATAAATAAAGGTCAGAGTATGTCACTCATAAAATGAATATCTAAAGAACTAAATTACACATTGCAATTGGAGCTATTAAAATAAATCAAAATCATTTGAGTTTTTGCAATTTAAATACGTTTTTCTCTAAAGGCTCTTTTCCTAAAGTTTGAGCAAATATTTAATTTTCACATAAACTCTGAACAACCCATTTGCACGTTGCCATTACAAATTTGAAACTCTGTAACCTTAAAATTCTTGTCCTAATCTGATTGCAAATCAAGTGAAATGGGGCTTTGCTTACAAATAACACTTGTTTTTTTAATTTTCAGTAAGCAACGTTTACCCTGAATAATACAGAATTATCTTAACTCCGCAAAACAAGTAACATAGCTGTTGAAAAATGACACGTGTGATTAAGAACATAAAAGTGCAAAAGCCACTTGAGTGCTGCACTATACAATCTATTCTCCCCTTGGGTGTGTGCTTGGTCACATTCTCTTTTGGCATAAATAAACGTAACTTGATTAACTCCAACAATGCTGTACAAACGCGTATCAGTCCACAGTCTGTCAGCTTATGAAGGTGTAGAAGGGCAAATTTCCAAGTGGTAAGTGCAATGTCTCCTCAGCTGCACATGATATATGTTCTGCGATCTGCTATTTAGTGTCAAGTAAGAATTCCAGATATTTGAGCCAAAAAAAATCTGCAAATGGCTTTTCTCTGGCAACACTGCTGCTCCTGCAGTCACTACTTGCGTCTGCACTAAAATGTTTTTGTGTAGCAGCAAGTCCCTTTGAAATCTGAATTCACTTTCTCTGAAGTTCTCCTTATCTCCTGATCTTGATACCGTTCTGCAAAATCCATCTGGTTCATTCAGAAATGACAGAAAAAACACATGGAATGGAAGACTCGTTTTCTATTTGCAATTTGATTACTCCAATACTATAGAATTTGTCAGTGACATGCTGTAGCAAACACTATCAGTAATATTAAGTGGTTAGACTTCCCAGCTCTTCATGATATTCTGAAAAGTGAAATAAAAAACATGGCATTCGTCATTTCTGTATGTTATAAGCTTACTTTGTATATACTAACAAAAGATCCCAGAAAAGCTCCAAGCTGGAAATTTTCCTTGTTGTAAAAGAGGGAAAGTAGCCGGGATGGTTCTGTAAACAGGTGACGGAAGGTGGATGGAATCCGAAGGCAACACTGGATCAGGTAACCGATGCTGAACATCCGAATGAAGCCCTAGAGAAAAGAAAGATTTTGTGGTAAGAAACCACCAATTTGGAAAAAGGAAAATAAAAAACATCTACAGAAGTACTTATTTTTTACATTGAGCAGTTTAAAACCCACTCTGCAGACACTATGTAAAATGCACACCCATCTTCAAACTCAAGACTCTTTTTTCCTGATTCCCCCATAAAAATAGCAAAGGTAATAAAATCATAGACAATTTACTCTCATAGAATCATAGAATGGTTTAGGTTGGAAGGGACCTTAAAGATCATCTAGTCCAACCCCCTGCCATGGGCAGGGACAACTCCCACCAGACCAGGTTGCTCTAAACACTGTCCAGCCTGGCCTTGAACACCTCCAGGGATGGGGCAGCCACAACCTCTCTGGGCAACATGTGCCAGTGCCTCACCACCCTCACAGTAAAAACTTTCTTCCTGGTATCTATTCTAAATCTCCCCTCTTTCAGTTTGAAGCCATTCCCCCTCGTCCTATCACTACATGCCCTTGTAAAAAGTCCCTCTCCAGCTTTCTTGTAGGCCCCCTTCAGATACTGGAAGGCCACAATAAGGTCTCCCCGGAGCCTTTTCTTCTCCAGGCTGAACAGCCCCAACTCTCTGACCTGCCTTCATTACAGAGGTGCTCCAGCCCTCTCATGATCTTTGTGGCCTCCTCTAGACCCGCTCCAACAGGTCCATGTCCTTCTTATGTTGGGGACCACAGAGCTGGATACAGCACTCCAGGTGGGGTTTCCCCAGAGCAGAGCGGCAGAATCACCTCCCTTGACCTGCTGGCCACACCGCTTTTGATGCAACCCAGGATGCGGTTGGCTTTCTGCGCTGTGAGCGCACATTGCCAGCTCATGTTGAGCTTCTCATCCACCAACATCAAAAGTCCTTCTCCTCAGAGCTGCTTTCAATCTGTTTTGTGCCCAGCCTGTATTTGTGCTTGGGATCACCTCAGCCCACATTCAGGACCTTGCACTTGGCCTTATTGAACTTCATGAGGTTTGCACAGGCCCACCTCTCCAGCCTGTCCAGGTCCCTCTGGATGGCATCCCTCCCCTCCAGCATGTCTACCTCACCACACAGCTTGGTATGGCCAGCAAAGTTGACTTTAATTGAATGTTTTAAAATTGTTCTAATTTAGTTTTTTTATTTAATTTTTAAAGGCAAACTCTCCTTTAATTGCTACGAATACCTGAAAGACCCAATGAACAAACTCTGTTTCTCTTCAGCTCCAAAATTCTATTCTTCGAAATAATACTGATGACTTCATTTCCAGGTTACTGACTGGCTTTTAACCACAAGTGGGTATATAGAGGAAAGTAATGCGGTGGAAAAATAGAGCACTTCTACCCTCAAATGTCTGGAGAAAGCACTAAAGGAGGAAAAAGTCCACAAAAAATAAATTTCAGAAAGTGTGAGAATTAGAAATTGACCCTGGTGGCTTGGCACATGCTCACATACTTTCCCTCAACCAAACTGGAGGCTGAGTGATGCCTGCAGCAAGAGAGAGGGCAAAACTGGAAGGGAGACTATGTGCAGAGCTACTGAGAAAGGATAACGTGGGTTCCAATGATTTTTTCTTACTATTCCACCTTGGATACAGATCTGCTTTTTTATACCATGTCACAAAACCACACTGAGTTTTTCTTTCCAAACTCTTCTCCCCAGTTTTTTATAACTTCCTCCACAGCTTCCTATCATTATTCTTACCCTATGGCTGAACTTCTCTAATCATTCTGAATAAGATCTATCCATTTTTTTTGTTGGAAGATGCCTTATCTGAAAAATCTCTGTGCACTCACTATTGGCAAATAGAGCAGGCACCCAATGCTCATGGTTTCTGTAATTAATTTTCCGGGAGACACTCAGGGACACCGAGACAATTCCAGTTACAGGGATAACTGACAGAGGATTTCATAGAATCATGGAACAGTTTGGGTTGGAAGGGACCTTTAAAGGTCATCTAGTCCAACCCCCCTGCAATAAGCAGGGACATCTTCAACTCAGAGCCCCGTCTAACCTGACCTGGAATATTTCCACAGGTGAAGCATCTACCAGCTCTCTGGGAAACCTGTGCCAGTGTTTCACCACCCCCATTGTAAAAATTTTTTTCCTTATATCTAGTCTAAATCTACCCTCTTTTAGTTTAAAACCATTACCCCTTGTCCTATCACAACAGGCACTGCTAAAAAGTTTGATTGAGCAACCTTTCAAACTCAAGAAACTCAAAAACGTTTTTGCCTCCCACAGGACTTTACAATGCATCATAAATCTCATAAAATTTTATTGTGGTTAAACATCCAGCAATAAACTTTTCCCGAAGCAATTACTCTGCCTGCTACTCAAGAAGTGGTTTATGAGAATCAAGTAGAAGAAAATATATTGTGTCATCCAATGATCCAGTAGCTATGAATGAAAAATTCCCACTTCTTCCTCTGCTACTCTTAAAGGTATGTAAATTCTACATACTGAAAAGCTAACAACCCAGTCTTTTCGGATCATGTGATGAAAATGCCTACTGAAAGGTGTGTGAGGTAGGCAGAAATGGAAATACACCGTGAATTTGGTGCAGTTAAAATGTCAAAATTAAGACGAGCATATATTCGCACCGAAAATGAAGAGGTATCCTAGTGTGAAGTATATAGCCCTGCTCTTCCAAAAAAATGAGATGATTACGATACCAGGTACCATTATATAAAAAGAAAGTCCTAAAACCAGCAGTTATGAACAAAGCCCAAAACAGGGGAACCAACAACAGTATGGTATGTTTGACATTTTTACCCAGCTGTAGGAAAGGTTACTCTGATGGGTGAGGAACACTGCATTAGGAAACACTTAAATTCCAACTGGAAACACTCAAATATATCCATGATTTCATTTTTATTAGTAGCTTACTAAGAAGTGCTGAACTGAAGGATTTAGGCTTATAACGTGCACCAAACAGCAATAAGTAGTGCACAAAATCTTTCTATTTAGCTCATTACATCAATCAAGTGAATCCATGTCACACTTACAGGTGTTTTACAGAGTCACAGAAAGTATTACATCTTACAATCAATGCCCAATATTGTAACATTTCTCTTCCATAAGAAGACCTCAAATAATAACAGAGGTAGAAAACAGTAGAGTATACGCAGGACATTATAATAAACATAAGTAAGCAAAGAAAACTCTGCTAAGAGCCATTTCCCTA
>NW_009647680.1:5329964-5339683 GCF_000708025.1 Charadrius vociferus
GCTGCACTATACAATCTATTCTCCCCTTGGGTGTGTGCTTGGTCACATTCTCTTTTGGCATAAATAAACGTAACTTGATTAACTCCAACAATGCTGTACAAACGCGTATCAGTCCACAGTCTGTCAGCTTATGAAGGTGTAGAAGGGCAAATTTCCAAGTGGTAAGTGCAATGTCTCCTCAGCTGCACATGATATATGTTCTGCGATCTGCTATTTAGTGTCAAGTAAGAATTCCAGATATTTGAGCCAAAAAAAATCTGCAAATGGCTTTTCTCTGGCAACACTGCTGCTCCTGCAGTCACTACTTGCGTCTGCACTAAAATGTTTTTGTGTAGCAGCAAGTCCCTTTGAAATCTGAATTCACTTTCTCTGAAGTTCTCCTTATCTCCTGATCTTGATACCGTTCTGCAAAATCCATCTGGTTCATTCAGAAATGACAGAAAAAACACATGGAATGGAAGACTCGTTTTCTATTTGCAATTTGATTACTCCAATACTATAGAATTTGTCAGTGACATGCTGTAGCAAACACTATCAGTAATATTAAGTGGTTAGACTTCCCAGCTCTTCATGATATTCTGAAAAGTGAAATAAAAAACATGGCATTCGTCATTTCTGTATGTTATAAGCTTACTTTGTATATACTAACAAAAGATCCCAGAAAAGCTCCAAGCTGGAAATTTTCCTTGTTGTAAAAGAGGGAAAGTAGCCGGGATGGTTCTGTAAACAGGTGACGGAAGGTGGATGGAATCCGAAGGCAACACTGGATCAGGTAACCGATGCTGAACATCCGAATGAAGCCCTAGAGAAAAGAAAGATTTTGTGGTAAGAAACCACCAATTTGGAAAAAGGAAAATAAAAAACATCTACAGAAGTACTTATTTTTTACATTGAGCAGTTTAAAACCCACTCTGCAGACACTATGTAAAATGCACACCCATCTTCAAACTCAAGACTCTTTTTTCCTGATTCCCCCATAAAAATAGCAAAGGCAATAAAATCATAGACAATTTACTCTCATAGAATCATAGAATGGTTTAGGTTGGAAGGGACCTTAAAGATCATCTAGTCCAACCCCCTGCCATGGGCAGGGACAACTCCCACCAGACCAGGTTGCTCTAAACACTGTCCAGCCTGGCCTTGAACACCTCCAGGGATGGGGCAGCCACAACCTCTCTGGGCAACATGTGCCAGTGCCTCACCACCCTCACAGTAAAAAATTTCTTCCTGGTATCTATTCTAAATCTCCCCTCTTTCAGTTTGAAGCCATTCCCCCTCGTCCTATCACTACATGCCCTTGTAAAAAGTCCCTCTCCAGCTTTCTTGTAGGCCCCCTTCAGATACTGGAAGGCCACAATAAGGTCTCCCCGGAGCCTTTTCTTCTCCAGGCTGAACAGCCCCAACTCTCTGACCTGCCTTCATTACAGAGGTGCTCCAGCCCTCTCATGATCTTTGTGGCCTCCTCTAGACCCGCTCCAACAGGTCCATGTCCTTCTTATGTTGGGGACCACAGAGCTGGATACAGCACTCCAGGTGGGGTTTCCCCAGAGCAGAGCGGCAGAATCACCTCCCTTGACCTGCTGGCCACACCGCTTTTGATGCAACCCAGGATGCGGTTGGCTTTCTGCGCTGTGAGCGCACATTGCCAGCTCATGTTGAGCTTCTCATCCACCAACATCAAAAGTCCTTCTCCTCAGAGCTGCTTTCAATCTGTTTTGTGCCCAGCCTGTATTTGTGCTTGGGATCACCTCAGCCCACATTCAGGACCTTGCACTTGGCCTTATTGAACTTCATGAGGTTTGCACAGGCCCACCTCTCCAGCCTGTCCAGGTCCCTCTGGATGGCATCCCTCCCCTCCAGCATGTCTACCTCACCACACAGCTTGGTATGGCCAGCAAAGTTGACTTTAATTGAATGTTTTAAAATTGTTCTAATTTAGTTTTTTTATTTAATTTTTAAAGGCAAACTCTCCTTTAATTGCTACGAATACCTGAAAGACCCAATGAACAAACTCTGTTTCTCTTCAGCTCCAAAATTCTATTCTTCGAAATAATACTGATGACTTCATTTCCAGGTTACTGACTGGCTTTTAACCACAAGTGGGTATATAGAGGAAAGTAATGCGGTGGAAAAATAGAGCACTTCTACCCTCAAATGTCTGGAGAAAGCACTAAAGGAGGAAAAAGTCCACAAAAAATAAATTTCAGAAAGTGTGAGAATTAGAAATTGACCCTGGTGGCTTGGCACATGCTCACATACTTTCCCTCAACCAAACTGGAGGCTGAGTGATGCCTGCAGCAAGAGAGAGGGCAAAACTGGAAGGGAGACTATGTGCAGAGCTACTGAGAAAGGATAACGTGGGTTCCAATGATTTTTTCTTACTATTCCACCTTGGATACAGATCTGCTTTTTTATACCATGTCACAAAACCACACTGAGTTTTTCTTTCCAAACTCTTCTCCCCAGTTTTTTATAACTTCCTCCACAGCTTCCTATCATTATTCTTACCCTATGGCTGAACTTCTCTAATCATTCTGAATAAGATCTATCCATTTTTTTTGTTGGAAGATGCCTTATCTGAAAAATCTCTGTGCACTCACTATTGGCAAATAGAGCAGGCACCCAATGCTCATGGTTTCTGTAATTAATTTTCCGGGAGACACTCAGGGACACCGAGACAATTCCAGTTACAGGGATAACTGACAGAGGATTTCATAGAATCATGGAACAGTTTGGGTTGGAAGGAACCTTTAAAGGTCATCTAGTCCAACCCCCCTGCAATAAGCAGGGACATCTTCAACTCAGAGCCCCGTCTAACCTGACCTGGAATATTTCCACAGGTGAAGCATCTACCAGCTCTCTGGGAAACCTGTGCCAGTGTTTCACCACCCCCATTGTAAAAATTTTTTTCCTTATATCTAGTCTAAATCTACCCTCTTTTAGTTTAAAACCATTACCCCTTGTCCTATCACAACAGGCACTGCTAAAAAGTTTGATTGAGCAACCTTTCAAACTCAAGAAACTCAAAAACGTTTTTGCCTCCCACAGGACTTTACAATGCATCATAAATCTCATAAAATTTTATTGTGGTTAAACATCCAGCAATAAACTTTTCCCGAAGCAATTACTCTGCCTGCTACTCAAGAAGTGGTTTATGAGAATCAAGTAGAAGAAAATATATTGTGTCATCCAATGATCCAGTAGCTATGAATGAAAAATTCCCACTTCTTCCTCTGCTACTCTTAAAGGTATGTAAATTCTACATACTGAAAAGCTAACAACCCAGTCTTTTCGGATCATGTGATGAAAATGCCTACTGAAAGGTGTGTGAGGTAGGCAGAAATGGAAATACACCGTGAATTTGGTGCAGTTAAAATGTCAAAATTAAGACGAGCATATATTCGCACCGAAAATGAAGAGGTATCCTAGTGTGAAGTATATAGCCCTGCTCTTCCAAAAAAATGAGATGATTACGATACCAGGTACCATTATATAAAAAGAAAGTCCTAAAACCAGCAGTTATGAACAAAGCCCAAAACAGGGGAACCAACAACAGTATGGTATGTTTGACATTTTTACCCAGCTGTAGGAAAGGTTACTCTGATGGGTGAGGAACACTGCATTAGGAAACACTTAAATTCCAACTGGAAACACTCAAATATATCCATGATTTCATTTTTATTAGTAGCTTACTAAGAAGTGCTGAACTGAAGGATTTAGGCTTATAACGTGCACCAAACAGCAATAAGTAGTGCACAAAATCTTTCTATTTAGCTCATTACATCAATCAAGTGAATCCATGTCACACTTACAGGTGTTTTACAGAGTCACAGAAAGTATTACATCTTACAATCAATGCCCAATATTGTAACATTTCTCTTCCATAAGAAGACCTCAAATAATAACAGAGGTAGAAAACAGTAGAGTATACGCAGGACATTATAATAAACATAAGTAAGCAAAGAAAACTCTTTTCTCAGACCAGCCAGAAGTAGTAGCACAGTGAAACTACACATCTGTAAAACTCAATGAATAAACCTTTTTTTTTTCCTTTTGAGAAACAGATTTCTTAAAAAGTTAATAATACAGTCAAAATATTGGCTATAACTCAAATTCAAAAAAGCACGTGTGCACAGAAACAGAGGTCAGCAACGTACCAAAACTCAGTCAACCTGTTGCAATATATTAGGAATTAGTTAAGATATTTAAAATTTGTTCTGGGTATACAGTAGCCCATGTTCCTTCAAAAGACAAAATGCAGAGACTACAATCATCAGAAAATAATCTCGTATTTTTCTTGGTCCTTCCAGTCATTAGGTAAGTCGTGAGGGTTATCTGGTCTCAGCCACAGCATCAGCAGAAAAATGAACAATTGAACTCCTACTGTTGGCTAATGTCTCCTCATTGCAATCAACTGGAATCCATAAGAGGAAAAACATTGTTTGACCGCTTCTGGTAGCTGTTTTCAGACACTTACAAACCCAAAGCATTTGAAATATTTAAAATTTGAAGGGAAGTCTATGAAATCAGGTGGTCTGTCATTACTAAATGTTACATAAGAGCTATCACAGATTACGTCAACTAACTAACGTGCATTGAAATGTGAAGCAGGAGAAAAAGAGCATGCAAGGACAATTAAAGCACAGATACGATAATGAGAAGATGAGATGTTCAAGGATAAGGGAAGATACAGCATGGAGGTGAAATTTTTGGTACTGAGCAGTTCATCAGATCATTACCAGATTTGAAAGCTCCCTTACGGATACGGAATTACAAAAACATGCTCAAATCATGTCAGCTGACAGCTATTACTGATGGACTCCAGGAAAAGCCATAGAGAGAACTGGAAATGCTTTAGGAATTTTGGATCTTTAAAAAACCAAATACATCAAAATAAATTTTTTCACTCATGTTTTAATTTTTAAAAAAGTCATAGAAAAGACAGGAAATTCAAAGATCTGGCTGCCACTTCAGCGATATTTCCCTGATTATATTATTGTACTCAAGAATAATTTATACCAATTCACTATATAAGACTGGTACAAGAATTAAGAATAGTTCAAATGCACAACTGGTTTCTCTAAAGAGAAACCTTATAAAAATGTCTTTGTTTTAATTTATTTTTAGTCAAGTTAAGACTCAGTTCAGCTCCATTATCAGTTGAGTTTTCTTCTCCCCTCATCCCCTTTTCAAGGGTATAAGAAACACAAACAAAATTATGCTAAATAAACACCTGAAGAGGACAGAGAGTCCTGAATATCCCCCCTGTTTTCCCCCTGTTCTTTTCATCATTAACACACTTCCCCACTCACCTAAGAAAGGATAGAGAGAGTAGTGTGCGGCTGGTGTACTGTCATTGGAGGAACTCAACAACCTGAAATCATATTTGGGTCTCTCAACAAGACTCACTCCTATTTCTTGGTCACCCTTCTGTTTTAAAGGCATCTCAATCAATACTCCCTAACAGTCAGATCACCTCTCTCTTTACCCATGAAGTTTCTCACACACAATCATTCTTCCAGCAGCTTATGACAGTTTTCCCTGGAGAAGAGGCATCAGTTCCGTTACGAGTCCTCTAACAGAAATCCTCACTTCCTTCTTCTAACTAACTGCACTTGTAAAATAATACAGTGTTAGGAGCGTACTTGTAGATTTGACAGCTGAGCGTGCAGCACGGATTGCGTAAGGGTTTTGTGTGAGATCAATAACAAGCTCAGAAAGCAAGTCTGGACTAACAGTAGTTAAGAGCTAATTACTGTAAAATGTGCCCAAGTAATGAAAGACAGCACTTTATGTAAAAAAGCAGCAGACTGAAGGCACTCATGAAAAAGATGAGCACTAGGAGATGCTGCCATCAGCAGAGATGTGGAAATGCAGCGTATCAACCCATCGAATGACTTCTGCCTAACTGTAATATAATTTTGGATATAATATCCACTGCAGTCTTGGACATTGAGTCTGAAGGCCAGACAGTGGTATCTGTCGGGAAAACACAGAGGATGCTGCAAAATGAAGGCAGAGGGAATGTTTGCTCCCCAGAGGATGCTGACCAAACACGTGCACTCAGGAGGTGGGAGACAAAGCGGGTCAGGGGGTCCCAACAGCAAACTGCCAGGCAGGGCGCTGAACGAGCACAGAGCAAAGAGAAAGTCTGTGTCCACAAAGACATTACGCCTTGAAAAAAGCCCATGAATGAAAAATTAAGTGGACTGAGACAGGGGTGAAAGGTTGTAAAACTGTAATTTTAATCTGGGTTCTGTTAAATATAGGTCACATCTACAATAGAAAAGTGACACAACTTTGCTGAGCTATTTGTGATTGCTCTGCTGCATATTCTCATCGGAATTCAGCAGAACGCTTAAGCACCATCTCAAATCCTATCAGCTCCAGTGCAACTTATATCCGTGTTACACAGTGGTAAGCTAATATACTGCAGCATAAAAAGAGTGTTAATAACACACAAAATGATGTTGTTAATAAACATACATGAATGATTGTTGTGCTAGATCTTTTTTGATACTAAATTTAAGCATAGATCTTCTGAGATAACATTAACTGTAAAAAAAATTTTAATTTAAAAAAAGTTATTTTTGAAAGTAATATATATCAAAAGCATCTGAAGATACTCAAATCCATTTTTGCTGCTCCATATATAAAAACGGGTATATTATTAAGTGACAGAGATCTTCTGAAGTCTTACCAACTCCTAAAACAGCCATAGCAGGTGGCACCACCTGTGCCGACCCAAAGCCAGCCAAAACAAATCTCTACACAGTACTCCTCCAAAAAAAATAATAATGCGCTGATCGCATGAATAATGAAGGATGAATTATGCCACCGGACATAAACAGCTCTTCCTGGGTGCAGCAACTGTGACCAATCTCTCATTACCCTGAGCCCTTAAAATAACTGGAGGGAGGAGCGAGGCCAGCGCCCGGCGGCAGCAGCATGCCAGACCCGCGCAGCTGCACGTGCGCCGGGGCTGCGCCGCTTGCCGAAGCAGCACATTCCAGGTGCTTTCTTCAGGCTGGAGTCACAAGTGGGCTCAGGCGTGAAGTGCATCACATAGTTAAATGAGTTCCTTGCTCGCTAGTCCATTTTTTTCCCACACGTTTTATGTCATTGATTCACTCCAGCTAATCTGAAAGACCAGAGAACTTTAACCCCACCGCCACCCCGTCCTAAATTGAGAAAATCTGTTTTCAGGCTTGTCACATTTTCAATAGAAGGAGAATGAGTAACAGGCTCCTTTCTCACTTCCTAAGTATATGCTTTTTTCTGACTAAAGACTTTCACCCTGTTTCTGCCAGAGTTTGTCAATCTAACTTTTTCTGCACTTACTTTAATACAATATGAGATGCAATTATCTTCATAGTGTTTACAGCATCTATGCCTTGGGCCGTGTTTGCACCTGCAAAAAGCACAATGAAACACATATTAACTCATAACTGTTTTCAGCGTCATCGTCAGGAGACTTCATTAATTCTTCTTGCCTAAAAATACATAAAGTGTTATTTTTCCCACCACTCATTCTCCCCATTACCTATCGAAGGGCACTGTGAACTTTTATGATGCCATAAAAGGACAATAAAAACTAACAATACTTTAGTTGTACAGCAAGAAGTGTCCACACACTTATTTGGATCCAACCTCTTGCCGTACTACACATTAAATACAAAATTAAAGAACAATTTTTTCTGCTGTGATCAACAGGGAGAAGCGATATGACCCTTCCCGGTCTCTCTCTGCTCCGTGGTTCTGGAAGGATATTTGACCAAGCATCCGTTACCTGTGTTCTTATATCTTTCATACCATTGTAAGGTTCATTGGAGGGCAATGCAGAACATTCAAATGCACAGAGATACCCTGTGAGACTTCTCTCAATTACAAGCCTTTCACTTCTGGACTATTCCTTCTACTGTGTTGATTTTTACGTAGTGGTTACTTCAGACCAAGAGTTTGACCTTGAGCATTTAAAAGAGATTGGCTTGGGATGGTGGGACGTGTGGATTGTACAGTTGTTAGCCCTACATTATGTAGAATTAAAAGAAGTAATGTCATACCAGGTCTGAAAATTATATTTTGCTATAGCCAAGTACTTAAGTTTTAAGGCAAAATAAATTACACAATTTATACACTGTGCCAAATATCTTGGAAGTTTTGAATTGTGCACTATAAAGTCTAATGGCCATAAATCATCTGTAAGGTCAGTTTATGTAGCAAAAATTGTAATGAGAATGTGATCAGGTTACAGGCATTTAGACTCAATTATATTGAAAAGAACCATATGGAAGAGAAACCTGTGAGAGCATTAGGACTGAAAACTGAAAGTTTTCTGAATGTCTGAGTTGGGAGTTTGAAAACTTTGAAGAAAATACACTCTTCTCCACCCATAATCCCTTGATCCTTGTATTTACTGAACAGCAGAAGAGCTGTGAACTATATCTAGCAAATTGAAAAAGGGGTATTTAAGGCAAAATAGGTATAAGCAACTCAGCTAAAAGAATCTGTATATGGCTGGAGCTGTCTTCTCCCTGTAGGTCTTTTGTTGCTTCGTACAGTCATGCCTGAGAAGCCACTGTTGACTTCCCTTATATTTTTCAATAAAAAACCACAGCAAATCATAGGAAGTCACCATGTGATACAGGTCACTTCACTTCTGTTCATTATCTGAGAAAATAAGATAAGCCGCTACTCTGAGAACAGAATGCACTAGGAAGACTTGTTTCTCTCCTGCATGTCAGCAGGTAAAGATCTGGTCATAAAACTGCTCTGGAGAGGTCAATGGAAGTGACAATTCATAGGTGTGGTATGAACAGACCCCCAGTCCATTTTCTATTCCATCTTCCCTGTAAATGCATGACTCCTTGCGGTACCCAACGTGCCTGAAACGGACAAATCAAGCACAGCAGAAGTACATCATCCGAACGTATTAGCCTGAAAAGCCATCCGATGTCATTTCTTTAAGCTCATACTAAAGGACAATAAATTGGATCCTGTAGACCAGGAGGGAACCTATCTTGCCTACGTTCAGATGTCTAGATTTGACCTTGTGCAAAATCGTTTCAGACTCACACTTGGCTTTGCAATTTCCTATTTCCTGATGGAGGAGGCAGCCCAGGTGCTACCACCACAGTTCCTAGACAGTTCTCCTTTATGCAATACAGGGATGTAGGTCACCAAAAAGATGATGTTACAGTCACTTAAGATGACCTCAGTAAGGTCTGCTGCTGTGCAATTTCCCCTCCTTAATATCACTACTAGCACCAGCAGAACCATGCCACAAGCTGGTTTTGCTGAGAACTGCGGAAAAAGCAACGACCACTCTGCTACTCCAAACTGATGGAAGTTACTCTCTCTCGTTAGACAACCACACGTTGCAAGTCATTGCTATGACATACAGGTCTTAAACCTTGCTTTCATTAGAGCTCAGCATTCGTCACTGCTAACTACCCAGTGAAAATGAAATGCAAAACACTTGAATGCAAAGCAATAGTATTAGAAACCATTGTCAAATACAAAGTAACAAACCATTAAAATGAGCTGAGTAAGAATGATTAGCTTTTTTTTTTGCTTTTCTTTTGTTTTCTTCAACTTACACTTTGTCCATGAGCTTTTTTGTTAGAGCCAGTATGTTCATTGGCTGCGATATTTTTTCACAATGCTTTATCTTTCTATCTGTTTTTGAAAATGCTGCTTCAGGTGAAAAACAATGAGTG
>NW_009647680.1:5339705-5388726 GCF_000708025.1 Charadrius vociferus
AACAAAACAACAGGACAAGACAATAATTAAATAAATAACTCAAAGGAATACATAAAATCCAATCTAAGACTCTAAGTCTTTAAGACAGGCTTGAAGTTACTCACGGGTCTACAGAAGAAAAAACATCCTATACAGCTGCGAAACCTTGTATCTCTTTGAAAAGATCACTCCACTGACATATACTTAATCTTCAGAAAATGGTCACAATTGCTGCCAGGAATGTTTTAAAACTAGGAACAAAAACATTGCTGGGGAAGTCCATCTCTCACACAAAACAAGATGACCAAATAAGAAAATAAAAAGGCACATGAAATATCTCAATTATCTCCAGCAAAATGGGGTTACGTAAAGGCTGATGATTACCATGATATTTTTATAAAATATCTATTTTCTAAAATCTTCAAAATGTTTTTGCTCCCACCAAGAGCATCAACTTTGTTTTGCTTGGCTTCATCTTCAGCCCTCTTTGTTCCCCCAGAAGCTGATATTGTCAATACACCGGTTCATCTTAGGTGTAGAATTACTGTATATCAAGGGCAAAGGAGGTCACAGTGCCAAGATGTTTCCTAACACTTTGCACTATAATCCAAATGACACTGTACTGTGGTAGTCCTGCTGAGGGCAATGAAGGTATAAAAACTTTGTCATTTGGTATTTGACTGAATCTCCCAGTAAACTGGTGATTTCAGAAAGCACTGTTTCCGCAACGCTGTCACAGGAGTGTTTCATGTCCAGATTTCTGGACTATAGACTGAATTATTTAACTATTGGCACCTTATATCAAATTCCACAGCTGTTTCATAGCTGCAAACTCTATAAAATATTTCCACTGCCAACAACAGCAAGTCTGTCTTGGTTGACTTCAGTTCTTCACCCGTGAGTTGACACTGTCCACGTGCTGGGCTGTCTTGAGTGACAGACAGGTCCAGAGTACATAAAGGACAGGTAAGAATAATGTGTCTTTGTACTTCTGACACGAGACATGAAGATGGGAGAACTTTCTATAACGATACAAATGAGTGAGTAACACCAGAAGGTCCCATTGCAAAGTAAATTCTAGGAGAGCCTGGACCACTAGGGCAGACACAAGTTTAGTGGCACATTCAGGATCTCTCAAAGGAATATGCTACAAGTCGCCAACATGGACAGTGGGGTCGAGTGCACCCTCAGCAAGTTTGCCGATGATACCAAGCTGTTTGGTGAGGTAGACACGCTCACCAAACTGGTAGACTGCGATCCAGAGGGATCTGGACAGGCTGGAGAGGAGGGCCCATGCCAACCTCATGCAGTTCAACAAGGCCAAGTGCAGAGTCACAGAATCACAGAATGGTCAGGGTTGGAAGGGACCTTTGGAGATCATCTAGTCCCACCCCCTGCCAGAGCAGGGGCACCTACAGCAGTTGCACAGGACAGCGTCCAGGCAGGTTTTGAATGTCTCCGGAGTGGGAGTCTCCACCACCTCTCTGGGCAGCCTGTGCCAGTGCTCCACTATCCTCAAAGTAAAGAAGTTCCTCCTCATGTTAAGATGGAAGTCCTACATCTGGGTCAGGGCAATCCCAAGCACAAATACAGGCTCAGCGGGGAATGGCTGAAGAGCAGCCCTGAGGAGAAGGACCTGGGTGTGCTGACTGACGAGAAGCTCAGCATGAGCCAGCAATGTGCAATCGCCGCCCAGAAGGCCAACCGTATCCTGGGCTGCACCAAAAGAAGTGTGGCCAGCAGGGCAAGGGAGGTGATTCTGCCCCTCTACTCCACTCTCGTGAGACCCCACCTGGAGTACTGCATCCAGCTCTGGAGTCCCCAACATAAGAAGGACATGGACCTGCTGGGGCAGGTCCAGAGGAGAGCCACGAGGATGATCTGAGGGCTGGAGCACCTCTCCTATGAGGAGAGGCTGAGAGAGTTGGGGCTGTTCAGCCTGGAGAAGAGAAGGCTCCGGGGAGATCTTATTGCCGCCTTCCAGTCCCTAAAGGGGGCCTACAGGAGAGCTGGGGAAGGACTTTTTACTGGGGCATGTAGTGACAGGACGAGGGGGAATGGCTATAAACTGGAAGAGGGCAGGTTTAGATGAAACATTAGGAAGAAGTTTTTTACTTTGAGGGCTGTAAGGCACTGGCACAGATAGCCCAGAGGGGTTGTTGAGGCCCCATCGCTGGAGGTGTTCAAGGCCAGGCTGGACGTGGCCTTGGGCAACCTGGTCTAGTGGGAGGTGTCCCTGTCTTTGGCAGGGGGGTTGGAACTCAATGATCTTCAAGGTCTTTTCCAACCTAAGCCATTCTATGATTCTATAAGTCCACACTTTATCTGAGTGTTGGTCACAGAACTACTGTTGTATTCATTCAATACTCTGTAAGTACAGCAAATAAACTCCAGGTCAAAACACAGCAGCTATTCGCTTCCAGGAGAATAGTGACAATGATGAATCCCAGTTTTAGAAAGAGAAAAGATTAATGCCGCTTCAAAAACATGCAACCATATGTCTGCGTTTCCTTTCAGTAACGGTCCCAAATATGAAAAGATCCCTCTCTTGTCAGCATATTATGCCTTCTTCCAAATATGCCTTCCATATAATGCCTTCTTCCAACCCCAAAAGTTGGAAAGAAGTTACAACAGCGTGGTTTTTCTTAGGAACTCCATTTTCATACAATGCAGCTGCCACTACGCACTGTCCCTCAAAATCTTCACTTCAAGCTACGTGCTCACAGAAACTTTACTTACTTTAGTGCAGAGTATGTAAATCCTTTCAAGCCATCTTTGCACCTGAAACATAAAACCAACATTTTTTTCTATTACGGGCTGCTTGCAATACAATATAAAGTGTTGTGGATTAAATATTACTTAGAAGGGCTGGGGATGAACACCAGCTTCTCATTAACAGAAAACAGCACGTCTGTACCAACTCTGTGGCTATCCCTGACTTCACACTTGTCACCACGGCCTTGGGACATCTCAGAAACAAAGGGTATGGCATACAAATGCCAGTGCTTCTCTCTTTTATCCAAACCAAGAGCAGAGAAATTTTTAAAGGATGGTGACAGAACCACTGGGGTGACAATGGAAGATTTCATATGACAAAGAATTGCTGCTTTATGGAAAAGAAGTCATGACAAATTCTACAAAACATAAATGTTACTGCAAGGAGAGAAAGGAGGGTTGGACCTCAATAAAATACCCACCCTCTTGTGAAGAGTTGCAAGGAACAGTTATTCTGACTTTGAGATAAACTGTTCTACTTCGCACAGTGCTGATCTCTGCAGCTCATTACTTAAAGAAGACTCTTGATCTGAAAGTCCCGGTTTTTCAATTATGTACTGCTTGTTCTGATTCTGAGCTTGATTATATACATCCTTCCTTACAGATTATGAAGTTCCTTGTGTGAATAATGACCACAGTAAAGAGTCCATAACTGGCTGTGACAGATTTATGTTACTGACTTTTTTCTGCCCAGGATACAATGGAAGGAGCTGAACCTTGGACCTCCTACAGATGCTTCCTGGAAGGCTTCTTGGTGTCATGTTGGAAGCAAAGCAAAAAGCCAACACTTGGGGTTTTTGCCCCTTTTCTTTTTACAGAGTTGCATGGGGAATACGTCACGGTAACAATGC
The DNA here is from genome assembly GCF_000708025.1 of Charadrius vociferus. Lineage (NCBI taxonomy): Eukaryota > Metazoa > Chordata > Aves > Charadriiformes > Charadriidae > Charadrius > Charadrius vociferus. The sequence continues at coordinate 5,343,311 of NW_009647680.1, forward strand.
ATTCCTGACACAATACATAAAGCACAATCTAGTAACTTATCAACACCATCATTTCAAGAATACATCTACTCCAAGAGAAGACAGGACAGCAGTTGCAAAAGCTTCATAAGCGGGAGTAGATCAACACAATCCTTCGCTTTCTGCCTGCTGAGACCAAGTTGTCCCTGCACAGCCTGTGCCCGAACCCTCCTCAGAGCACATGACACCACCTCCCAGAAGGCACCATGTGTGGTCAACACGTGCTACCGATGGCTGGATACACACAAACAGCAGGAAGAACATAACAACATGAAAGATGTTCACAGATCAAGAAAGTCTTGCCCTGTGCTGGCAGGTGAGTGCCTGGTGCAGTGCTGGTAAGATATCACGGCATTAAACGCTCCTGGGAAACTCTTCCCAAGGGGATGGCCTTCAACACGTGTGTTTCCAAGAACTCAGTTTTGTCACCATGTGCACAGTGCTAAATAAGTATCAGGCAGAGTTACACACAGCACCAGAAAATTCACCCGAAAGAGTTTCTCTTTTAAAATGACTAAACCTAAAATATTGGTCACTTATATATGATCCATAAGGGGTTCAGGGTAAACACATGCAAATTGAATTGTTCACTGTATCTTTAATATAGAACTTTGTAGCCAAAGATAAGTAAACATTTTACTTCTATGATTCTTCACACATGGAATTCAGAAACTGAAAATTATCACAGCACTTTTACAGAAAGGTGGACTGAAAGGTGGACTGAAACAATTGGTGAGTGATGGAGTAAAAGAGATGAAACGAGCTTTGCCCAGAGATCACACCGAATCACTGGCAGAACTACAAACAGAGCCCAAACGCACAGGGTTTACATAAACTCACTCCATCCACAGAACCATGGTCCAGTATCACAAGTTTGATTTTAAACCTCCAATTGAGTGTAAGTTAAATGCCCTTCGAGTTAAGGGTGTTCAACACATTATGTCTGCAAGCTGCCAGCTCAAGAATAGGGCTTCAGTTTCTACTTCTCTTTTCCAGTAAATTAAGACCATACACGAAATGAAATGTAAACAGGCATATAAGTGTTTCTAGAATAATTTTGAAACGAAAAAGTAATTACAGCATGAGCATAATGGTGTTTTTGCCTTAATCACTCCAATGCAACTGCGCTTTGAGTTGCAAGTGTTCATTTATTCCTTTATTGCACCACCAGATGTCCCTACCCAACTAGTGCTCAGACTGACCCGACATGACTGATGCCATCCTACAATTTATTTGCTTTAAACACTCCTCACAGAAATCGTCAGTCAAATCCTTTCTTCACTAAACTTGAAAATCAGAAGACATCTGAATCACTGAAAGAGAAAAGAACACTCCCACTGCCTCCTCCTTACTCCAAGAAACAGGAAAAAGATTTCTAATGAATACTCAAATTACACAATTAAAAACAATTATAGGCAATAAGTATTTGGTATATTAAGACTTTATTAGTTATTCTTATTTTTCTTATTTTATTAGTTATTTTATATAATTATAGACTACAGCTATGAATCCCCCTGCAAAATGCACCGAAGTTAAATACATAGTTCAATATGGAAGTAACACTAAAGGTACAATTCAATTTTTTTACCATTAACTTCCTAATTTTTTTAATTACAACACAGTATTGAAGTGCTATTTAAGTTCTCAAATAGAACTTACTTCATCCTGCTTGCGGTCTAAAATTGCTTGTGCGAAGTCACTATGCAAACTAATGGGTATGTGAGAATATTGCATATTAAAGGGTTTCAAAAACCCCTAGAGAAGCAGTACTTTCAATCAAAAGTAATTTACACTGTAACTTTCCCTTCTCTGACGTGACAATTTTGCTCTTACAAAGGAAGCAGCAACCAACAACAAAACTGCTAATCTAATATTTGGCTTTAAATCATTAATTCACCGTATTAAAGGCGTCGGAATACTCGTCTAGAGATTGGAATTGCCTTATTTATTCACTCACTGGGTACCTAACACCAGTGGCAATAAAAAAACCCCACATGCTGACTTCAAACATGCTTCTTTGGGGGGGGGACAACAAAAACCCATGCGGGGACAGCGCAGAGACATCACGAATTCAGCGTCTGGCCTTGACGGTGACGGCTGGGCTCCAACGCTAGCGGCACATGGCAGGTTTCATGAACACCTGGCTGCTAATAACTGAGCTAAGACTAATGATTTGCTTCATGCAGCCACTAATTGGTAATAATAATGCCACCAGTAATTGGTAATAATAACTTTTACTCAATGCTTCATTGCTCAAGGGGTGAAAAAGCCTGCACTCCACCGCTGACCCCCGCGAGCCATTCGAACTGCAAACGAGCGTAGTAAAAGGCATTACGTGTGCCCAGCGCTGCAGACATCCCTGAGACGGGAAACATCTCAGTAGTGTATTATAAGCTTGTTTTTAGGGTATTATTCAAAAGGTCTGAGATCACGGGTGAGCTGTACACCGTTAGAGGTATTCGGCGTAGCTCACCTCTGCTACTATTCCCACCACCCGGAACGTCCCAGGGAGCAAATCCCAAGCTGCAGGAGGGCAGGGTTTTTGCCCACTGAGCATTAATTTAAAGGGCGCACAATCTGGTTACATTTTCCCATCAGAGGGGAATTTGTCCTCGACGGCACCAGCGACTCTGCCCGCTACCCCCATTGGGCGCCGCGTACGTGATCACGCAGCAGAAATGCTCCGCTCCAGCTTGGCTTTGGCCAGAGCCACGGTTGGAGCTGGAGGAGCAGAAGAATCAAGGAGCCATCGCAATAAATTTGGGTTCTCCAGATTCCTCTGTTGGGAAAATTTTGGCCCATAAGCAAATAGGGTCGATTTTAATCGTGCATATTTATAACATAAATTTAACTTAGGGCCACACACATTTATTATTTCATAGAGAAAACAGCAAAAGTGGAATAGAGCCAAGGCTGGATACTAACTATACTTCCAACAAGACACGAACTAACTCTAATTATTTATGTTTGTGTATGTGAAGAGGTGCTGTGTATGAGCTTATACTACTCTCCCTCCGTCCTGTGGGAAGGAGAAGTTCCCACACTGAACTGTAAGACTGGATGCCAGCAATTATGTTTTGGGGGTTTTTATTAGTATGCCTTGTCATAAGTCCTCTCAAGATTTTCTCCGTGACCAATTGATATACCCTCCACGCAAAGCCTTCTAAGGAAACAAAGTCACTTTTCACGCATGGAACTGGTAAGGCGAAAGCAGCTCACAGCAACAACATATGCCATGTTTAACAACATCCCCATATTACTCGCGTTATCCTTCAGGGTATGAGTAAATTAGAAACTCCTACATGCAGAGCTCTCCTTACGGCCATGTGGGAGAGAAACACTGCAAGCACAGGACACATGTTGGCATATTCCTGCAGCACATCTGCCCGTAAAGATTGGCCGGGGGACACACACCACATTCCCGAGTTAAGGTGTCTTGTTTTATGGAGGAGGGAGGATCATAGTGATGAAACGTGACTGTGTCTGAACGCGCCAGCTACATCCCTTGCTATGAAATCCCTTGCTTTTAGTAAACAAAGACTACACTCCTTTGTGAGCTGTGCTGAACTCTAGAGGATAATCCCCTTTCTGTTTTAAGCTACTCAGGGAGGTTACTATACATTCCTCCTTCTGTTTTTCATTCCTCATCTTCTCCCTAATGTTAACACTCAACAGCAACAGGTATCCTTTTTTTGAGATGTCTTCTGTATCCTTATCTCTTCTTCCTTTTCCATCTCCTCTTTGGCTCTTTCTTCCTGCAAGCTGAACTTCTGTTTTGTGTTTCCCCCCTACCTGTCCTCTAAACGTTATTCTCAGAAGCTCGTTTCTTTTAAAAAAAAAAATAAAAATCCATCAGTACCTTTTCCATACCTCCTCATGGTCAGACACTTTCCACCATGCTAATCAAGGGGGTTGTGACTATGAGATCGAAAATGCAGAATAAGCACCACTGAAAAACAGGATTATAAAGAAGTTCAAGACTCAGGGACAGACGCTTAATCATTCTAAACCAGAGAAATGGAAGAATCAGTTCAAGCTCAGTTCTAAGTTGTTTTGAGACTAATTTGTTTATGTGGCAACTGTAACATAAAATCACATTTTGGCAATATCAGTTCTCCAAAAGGCTCTGGGAGCCAAGAACAATTCCAAACCAGTAAGACCTTCCTCACTGATGTAACTATGTAGAAAAAAGTTCCTTTAAAATGAAGTATTTTACATCTCTGGATATAAAATGAGAGCTAACCCAGTCAAAGTCTGATAAGACAAAGGAAACTGAAACCAAAGGTTCCTCAGAAAGGTATTATCACTAGTATTTTTCCCAGTGGAAGAACGCATATTTTTAAGTGGAAAACATGATTTCTAAAAATTATGATCCGTCATGCCACAAAGTCTATTTTGACTTGTCATTAATTAGTGAGGTGAAGTGGGAAGTTTCCTTCATAGATGATTTGGTTGCTTTAACATGGAAGATTTAACGAGATTTTTTTGATTTTTCTTTTGTAATTATGGCCATTTCAACTAAGCACCTTGATTTGTATCTGATTGAAGACACTAAAACTTGCGTATCTCACAAAGATAACTCAACCCCAAAAGAATATCCATGTTTCAAACTAAGTTAGAGTCCCCTGCACAGACGTGCAGACATTTTTGTCCATTTGTCCAGACGGAAACATATCTTGTAGAGACACCAAACAATCATCATATCAAGGCAGCTGAAAATGCAGAGAGCAAAAATAATCTGCTCCATGCACCAGCTGCTGTTAACTTTAACATTTCCCCCAATACCAAACCTAAGCCCTTCCTTCATGCTATGTTTCCATATCCCAGCTTTTCCCAGATGACGCAGGGGCAGGAATAACTACCCGCTTTCCTCTCTTCCTCCCCTTTACCAGGACTGGGTTGAAGAAACTGATGGAAAAACTTTTTTCCCCTCCTCTCGCTAAGGGTCAGGAAGGAGGCCCCATCCCGTTGGACCACATATCCCCAGGAGAACCAGTGACAGCTACAGGCAGAGAACGTCGCCACCACACTCGGAGCTGCCTCCTCCGAGACTCAATAGGATCATGAGGCACAACTTGTGACTTGTGTAGAGGAAATCCATAGGCATATTTAAGGGAAAAAAAGGATTTACACCCGGATTCTCTCTCCTCTGAATTTCCCCTTTTCTGGATTAAACATTTATCTTCTTTACATCTTTCTTGACAGGTCTTACCTATTCAGCCCAGGATTATGAAAAAACTAATAAGAAGCAATTGTAACAAAAAAAATCTAATCTTGTACCTGACGCACAACACGTAGCTTTCAGAAGACACCTCAGAAATCAGATTAAAAATAACTGAAGCCAGAAGAGTTGCAGTGGAAACCCTTCTAAAAGTTATACTTCAAACTATTAAATGTGCAGTGCAGCTGGGATCCAAATGCAATGAAAAGTCTCTTTGCTTGTGTTTCCAAATCAGATTGATAGTTTAACATTTGTGTGTTTAAATAAAAAGCGAAAGAATGTACCCATGACATTTCTTTTAGCTGTGCTTGAAGTATAAAATGATCTTCTGAAAAGGCTATGTTTTATTGACTATTACACGCAGTGAATATAAAACTACATTTTAGAAAAGTAAACGAAGCAAGAAAGTGCAAGTAGGGACAACATTCAAGGAGAAGGGGGAAAGAAGCACCGTAAAGCATGTACGTTATCTTTTTCTAGACCTACATCAAATACATCATTTACAATACTTGGAAACAAAGGATGAATGGAGATGACAAACAGTGTAGTCAACAGTGAACTACGGTCCTGTTAAGCTTTCATGTAAATCCAGGGAATTACATTTTTGAAGAAAAATTCTGCAATTCTGGCAAGAATGTGACACCACAATTGAAAAGAAAGCTGTTTATACTCAAGTTAAATTACAATACTGGATTCAGGGTTGTAAACCAAAGCTGTTATCAATCAACACTTCACATCTGATTGCTAATCAAGTTTTACGTGTTATTGCCAAATATGAAATCAGATTTCTAGTGATGTTAATTATCCTGCTACTTACAACGCTTTCATTTCTTCAGCAATTAGTGCTTCCTGAAATGTGCATCTTTGAGTAAGTGGAATTGCTCTTAAAAGATTTTAAAAACAAAGAAAAAAAAAATTTTATTATTTTAGCTGGACGCAGCCCTTCCACGTCTTTGTGTAGCAACAACACGGTGCAGTGGGCTCAGGAGCATCAACTGAGGCACTCGGATGGCCACGTTCCCTTCCCAAAACCCTTCGTCAAAGCCCTTGCCTCACACAGCTAACAGAAGAAGCCAACATCCACTGAAAGAGCTGACTAAACAATGAAATTAAGGATTTATCTGCTTAGTTCAATTGGTTTGTTGAACTTTGAAAAGTGATGTCATTTTTCCACTACCCAATTTTAACCTTTTTCTCACAAGTGTTTTACCAAAAAAGGGTAACCTTCTACTACAGCAGAACCCAAACACTCTCTCCAAATCAGGCACAGAACAAAAATAAGAAATGGCAAAAAAAGCCCCAAAGGCATGAAAATGGGAAGTCAAATCGCCTCCAGGGGCATGAGGATACCAAGAACTGTACCTCGAAGCGCGCACAGAACCACGTCCCCCCCCCTGCGGTCGAGGCTGCGTCAATGCCGTTTCATTGTTGTTAGAACAATGAGAACAGTCAGTCTGTCACCAAAGGGACACGCTGTTACGAGATTAAAAAGCAAATGATCTTAAATTCATACCGGGTTTGGCTCAGGTTAAGTAATGGTGGCATCTGCAGCAATTCTATGTTACACTGAGACCTGTGCTAAATTTATCTACTGCCAAATGCTCCTCTGGCTTATTCTACTGGCTCACTGCAATTGGAAAAAAAAAAAGAAGGAAAAAAAAAAGAAAAGAAAAAAAAGAAGCTAAGCTTGTTGGAGCTGTTTCCTCTAAACATATTTCGTGCTATTTGCAGGTGATTCAAAATTTCAGTGAGCTAAACCTCTCTCATAGAGATTGCCTGATTAATTTAAGCATTCAAGAGAAATGGATTCAACAGTTGCTTTCCCCAGATGATCCCATAATTGGATTTGAGGTAAATGTTTTCCAGTTTGCTTTGTTTCTATTTGGGGAAAATGCGATTACAAGAAGAGGATCCGTTTATATTTTTATATTATATTACCCGTATCTCTGATGTTTAATAGAATGTACATATACAATCAGAATAAACTTATAATTAAATGAAAAGCTATAAAAAGATTTTAAAGAAATGAAAAATCATTCTGAATGTGTCCAGGCCATTGTTGAGTTAGGTTACAGACTGAAGGCAATACATGCCTTTTAGATCAGTGAGATATTACTAGTAATGACTTGAAGTGAGATTTTCACTCTGTTACTCAAAAATACTCCTAATTGTCTACAGCGCAGCACATGCCGAAATCACTGAGGCTGTTACAACTAGGTATGGAGCCAGAAGCGTTAGGACACCAACAGTTTGTTGCTACACTCGAGCAGTTTGTTGAAACTTCAACTTTTATTTTTGGGTATATAATATTTCTTTGTGATGGCCGTCCCATGCAGATTTACCTGTTTAACTGAAGTTTACACCCAGATCTCCAGCATGATGCTGCAGTCTGTAGATACGCCTCTGAGGTTCATAGGTATCACAGGAAATCTCGAAAATACAATGAAATTTCACAACTGTGCTCAAAGAACCACAGGGTGAATAACATACTTGCGCGGAGCCTCGGAAAACATTATTTTGAGAAGCAAATTTCAGTGCTACCACAGCAATTCACTCCCGAGTAACTCCCTTGCTGGCTTATACTGTAGCAAGGGGCCAAACTTTATTCTAACATAGTTTTATTTTAAATTACTGCAGTGCTGTTCAAATAGATCATATTTTTAGTGCCGCATATCCGGTGCAGTATTTGAAATAGAAAGTTGCCTCACCATAAAAAAGTAGTTGAGAGAGTGGTCATGAAATTTGGAGTGATACAACACAGAGCTACAAGTCCCAGTCAGAGGGGGGAAGTGTCACTTCTGCAATGGACTTCTGGTCTATTCTTATTCTAATAATCACGTAAATGTGCGTTCTGTACATCTGTAATGCTTCTAACTTATTTTTTTACAACAAACAACTTTTTTAAAAAAATGAGCTCCACACCAAGAATGTGTGCAATCAGCCAGATAAAACACCAAATCTCCCCCAAAATATGAAGAAAACAAAAAAAAATTAATTATGTAACAGGGAATACTTTCTGCAATTAATTAATTTAAACAAGTGAAAGAACATGGTGTTTATGAAAACAACCTTCCACAAATTATTGCTGGGAATTTAACCACTGTTGATATCATTGTTTACGAGATCAATAAAACCTCCCACAATTATTTCCCTCTGCAAATACACCGGGGCCATTTACAACTACTACGCAGAGACGGTACCAAAGACCTGCCAGCTCTGTCACTATAGTGAGAGTGCCACCCTGTCTGGATTCTGTTACAGTGTCCCAGTTCACTGGTTGACTGGGTTTCATGAAATTACTTTAAATAATTTCTTTAAATAATTTTCACAGGGTAATTTCTAGCATCTCCAAGATGCAAAGCATGAACACGTGAACTGAATCAAGGAAATCAGAACAGTCCAATGTGTACGTATTGGCATCTCACAACAGATAAAAAACTTCTGTGGGAGGCACTGTGGTCGGGTTTTTTTTGAGGTTGAAGTGTTCTTTTTTCAAACTTTGACATGGAAACACCGCTGAAAATTTCCATTACATTTCACCCATACACAGAGCTCTGGACACTTGCTAAGCCCTTTGCACTTACACATAAAAGAAAGAAAAAAAACCCCCAGAATTAAGATTAATCAAAGAAATATCAGCCCCACTTTCCAAGCTGGGGAAGTAAGATATGCCACAGGGATATTAATATAAGCAATTTTTGTACTTCTCTTGCGGAGCACAGAAATTACACTGGAGAGCTGAGAGAATGCACCCATTTCAAAACCACCATACAGTGTGACTATATCACTGAAAAATAACATTAAAAAACTTCTGCCACTTTTCTAACCCAGTCTACATATACAAATTATATTTTGTTGTTCTTCAATGCCATATGCTAAATATGCATGTAATTACGTGGTTTCCCATTCCCAGAATGCGTCATCAAAATATACACCCACATGCAACTGATGTGCCTTTTCCTAAAACACATGATTAATCAAGTATTTAACATCCACTGATCAGATTTCAGCACAGTGGTGATGTTGCAAGTGATGTCTGATATTGTGAATAGGGTTTTGGACCATGCCTTGTTTCACCTCCATTCAATTTCTTATGAAAGTCGAGAAAGTTTTAAACGCAAAATACTCCTCAACAATTCACAAGAAAACAGAAAACACAACAGGTAAAAACACTTTAACAAGTTTTGGGCTGGATGAACCTGGGTAGAAGTAACTCCCATAAAAATCAATATCCATTAAAATTATGAAATTTTACTCTCTGTCCTTCCAGGAGTTATACAGAAGTATAATGATATGCTATCCTGATGCAACTTTGGGAGGTAGAATTAGTCTCCACTTTAGTACGAATAAGATTATATAAGTGGAGAAAGCAAATGGCACTGTGTTCAGAGCCTCTGTTTGCCTTTGAAAAAAATTATAGGGAATGATAAACATGTAAAATAGCTCACAAATTAAATGAAGATAAGCATTATTAACCCCAGTCTGGTTCATGAGATTTTAAAGAACCATTAGCTCCTCTCATCATTTCTCACCTATTTTAAACTTCTATTACCTTCAACGAGCTGAGATAGAAAACACGTGACACTACACTTGGAAGACAGAACTTACATTTTAAAAATGTAAACTTATTTCGCATGGTAAATAAGTGACACTGACAAAAGAGAAACGAGTCATCCAGAAATACTGACCAACATTATCTAAATGAAGACATGCTAGAACCTCTAAGGTAGAGCTAAAGCTTGTTTAAGGTCTACAAGTCAAAGTTTGAATCCAAATCATTTGCATATGCAAACATATCACTAAAGTCACAGAGAAATAATGTCAGGAAATGACCTGATTCATTTTTACTCAGAAGACCTCAAATTTTCAACAGCTTCTACACTCTCTCAAGCGCAGTTATCATCGCATTCTGCATCTTCGTAGTTGCCACTGCTCCAGTAATAGGGAACCAAAATACATGCAAGTTCCCAAGTAGTATATAAAATAAAAAGCACAAATATGAGAATATTTTCTTTTCCTTCCATACTACTTCTTGTTTTCTTCCAACAAATCAAGTATGGGGTCAGTTTCCAGTGGAAGTTACTACTAGCAAAGATGGGGATCTTTATCGTTGTCACGGAAGGCTGTCAGGTATCCTACAAGAGTACGGCACTGGGGTGTCTTGCTACTGAACACATCTACTCCAGTCCCTCTCAACCAGTCCTTCTGAAGGCAACTCTGTGAGGTTACATTCACATGATCAAAGAAGTGTCACATGAAGCTACCTACAGTTAGCTGGGAACACAAGCTGAAGCACTCCTGTCCATGTCACCGTCACACTAGGCCCAGGTGAGCTGGTCCTACCAAGAAAAGCAATGATTAAACTGATCCTGGGAACTGGGCTAGCACTGCATGGCGCCGCTGTGCCACAAAAACGTAACAAGTCAATGGACATGAACTCTTGTGTCTCCATCAAAGACCCACCTCACACAAAACTAACATGCCATTGGAAAATCACAGAAAGTTGTTCTTTCATCATAGATAAGGCCTAACTGTTGCTATTTTGGCAAGAAAAAGATTGTGTTCAGCCTTAAATTCAGGATAAGCATGGGTAACCAGCATAACTAATAGCATACTTGTGATGTGTTCACATCTGCTTTTGCCAACTACTAAAATGTAGCATAATCTTCATCTTCCTGGCAGTAAGTCACCACATTTCTAGAGAAGGACAATTACAGACTGATTATGAGCCACCAATGTAACTGCAGTGGTGAAAAAGCTTTGGGATGCTTTAGACAAGTTATTTTTAGTAAAGACAAAGTTAAACAATAAATATCATGATGTCTGGGAAAGGAGGAATTAGACAAAACTGCAATTCAACTGGCTTCCTAAGGAGGAAGGTGCCTACTGTGAGGAACCATCATACATGCGCAGACATTGTAAGCACCTGGAAGACAATCAGGAGGACGTGTCTAACAGTCAACACACACTTATAAAAAAAAAAAAAAATCCCCAACAAAACAACCCTTTTGACACTGGGTAGCATTTTGTGACTAGGGATGAAAAGCAGTATGTGTCATACATTATTGACTTGATTCAGGCTCTGGACCCTGAAGTACATGACATTTTCTTTTAAAAACAATCAGGGAAACATAATCCATTGGAAGATATCTAGAATGAGTACAAAACTGGTGAGACACAAGTAGCAAGACAGCAGTTATCAATGGCTTCCTGACAAAAGTAGTACTCCACAAGGAACTCTCCTGGATGTTTGCCACTCAGTAATTTCTGTAGTGAGAGAAGTGACAGAGCAAAAAGTTTATGCTTATTGCATTTGCAGATAATACCAAGCAGAAAAGGGCTATAAGTGGAAGAGATTGGCTCAGAAACAATAGGATGCTATTCATTGATTGCATGTGCATTACATGTATGCAGAAACAATCAACTACATAGATATGGAGTCCCCAACATAGGAAAGACATGGACCTGCTGGAGCGGGTCCACAGGAGGGCCACGAGGATGGTCCGAGGGCTGGAGCACCTCTGCTATGAGGAGAGGCTGAGAGAGTTGGGGCTGTTCAGCCTGGAGAAGAGAAGGCTCTGGGGAGACCTTAGTGTGGCCTTCCAGTACCTAAAGGGGTCTACAGGAGAGCTGGGGAAGGACTTCTCACAAGGGCATGTAGTGATAGGACGAGGGGTAAGGGCTTCAAACTGGAAGACGGCAGGTTTAGATTAAATATTAGGAAGAAATTTTTCACTGTGAGGGTGGTGAGGCACTGGCACAGGTTGCCCAGAGAAGCTGTGGATGCCCCATCCCTAGAGGTGTTCAAGGCCATGTTGGATGGGGCTTTGAGGAACCTGGTCTAGCAGGAGGTGTCCCTGCCCATGGCAGGGGGGTCGGAACTCGATGATCTTCAAGATCCCTTCCAGCCTAAACCATTCTATGATTCTGTGAAATACAGGATAAGAACTGTGGAGGGTCAAAAAAGCAAAAGCTGCTCTGGGATGTAGAAGAAAGGCTACAATCTGCAAACCCCTTAATTAATTCTCTTGATTTATCAGGTTTATCAGCTTATCAGCTGAAATAAATTTTTCTTAGGTATCACACTTCAAGGTGGATTCATTTCAAGGAAACCAGAATAGAGCAATGAGAATTATTTGCATGGAAAGTTTGAAATAACTGGGGTTGTTCAGTCTAAAGACAAGAGGAGAAGAGTAGAGGGAGACAAGGAAAGAAGAAGTTGGGAGGATATGATAAGCATTTGCAACTTAAGTTTGCTACAAAGTGAAGGGACTAATCTGTTTTCTTCAATATTTGTGGTGGACAGAATAAAAAGTAATAGACCAAATTTGCATCAAGATATATTCAGATTAGACACTCAAAAAATCTTGTCATAGAAATGGGTAAGACTAGGAATAGATTGTTTATGGATGTCATGGACTCTCCATCACTGGTGATTTTAAAGAATAATTTATTCAGATGTTTGACGTGAATGGAGTAAGTGATGCTTCCTTAAGGTATAGGTAAAATTAAACAATCTCTCACTATTTTTTTAAGTAATTTTATTCTATATTAAGGGACAGAAAAGTTTAGATAACACTTAACTTACATGTTCTCAAATAGCCAGAACGCCTTATTAAGGGGAGAAGGAAAAGTGGAGATCCTCCAGAGCTGTTCTGAAGGTTCCTTTGTCCTAATAGCAGAGAATTATCACTGCAGTGAATGAGGATCCAGAAGGAAGTCTAACTGTGAGCACCATTCTACCCAGGTCAGCCCTTGGTTCCTTCAGCTGAGAAAAGCCTCAAAGAAATACTAAGTAAGAGCAAGAAAATAAGATTTTAACTTTGAATTCACCTGTTTCTTGTTAGAATTTTCTTTCACTTGTAATGTTGAAGTCACAAATGTAACATTTATCCTTCCAGAATAAAATTCATGTCGTCCTTGCTTTAAATTTCAATAGAAAGCTCAACATACTTTGTTGTCCCTGCTTTAAATTTCAATAGATAGCTCAACATACTTTGTTGTCCCTGAAAATGTGAAGTCAAATAAAAATGGTGTAGCAAACAAACCTTCATGTGGCTGCAATCCCAGCAGGTCTGGGAACAGAAGGAGTTGGAGTATGCTTGTTATCCAAAAGCAAAGGACAGTTCTTGGACCTTAACTTCAACTATGAGAACATGAAGAAAAAGTACCCGTAAGTGTTACCCTGTGCCCATCAGTTATGGGTCAACAAAAGAGAAGCAACCAGGTAAATAAATCTACATGGCCCCAATACACACCTGGAAAAGTGACGCAACTGCCTTCATTGTGAAACACAATGGAGGGACATCCATCAGAGGGCCAGAAAGCCTATCTGCCACTACTTCTGCGTTTGATAGAAATGCGCAGCCAACTGGAATTAACTGTTCTACTTGCCTGTGCCAGGCACCTTTTCCAAAGTCAACATTTCATAAGAAACGATGTCAACCATGACTGATAGACCAAGGACTCTGAGCATGAAGATGTGGGCCATGCTCGTACTCATCCAGGTTAAGCAGACCGCCCCTTCTCTCCTTTTGCTGCAAGATTTCTTGTATGGAGTGCTTCAGGGGACATTTTATGTCCCAGTCTTACTTCTGAGATGCTCCCTTTATAAGGCTTTAGTAAAAAATAAATAAATAAACAAGTATTAGGACTTTCCAGTGACACGTCCCTCTAATTCCACTAGAAGCACTGAGACATAGCAAACTGAAGAAAAAGTGCAGTACACAAAGGCAAATTTTGGCACACTGGACCTGCTAATACTACACATTTTAGCAGGAAAGGAAGAAAATCAGCAGACAAAGGATTTGCACCATGAACTATTCCTTCAGCTCTGTCAGCTTTCCAATGAAAAAGTTCAGTTTACAGTTATATCCAGGACATTTGGACCGTTTTCTTCATGGGATTACATTTCTCCCTCTATCTCTCCCCAAGCCAAAACATGTCTTTTTTCTAACTGCACCTGATGCTGACTCACAGACTGCTCTGGATGCTGCAAAGCCATGAAAGCAGATTAGACAAGGCTGCTTAATTTTTAATTTGCAGTAATTAGATGGAGATGAATCCAAGTTCTAGTGGGATGTTCTTGGCGCTTTTTTACCACTTTAATATACTCATCAATGTTATGTAAACAATTTTACAAACTTCATCTAGCAGATGGCAATTCTTGGACCTATACCATTTCAAGTGTTTATAATAAAGTTATAACATGTAATTCATGCAGACGCCAACTGCAGAAAAAATTTCTATGGTTTCAGAATTTTACTTGTAATCCAGCAAGTAAGTACAGCAATAGCAACAGCTTTACATTAGTACAACAACCACAAGTAAACAAAATTACACTTCAGTTGGGCAAGTTATTAATAAGTATGTGAACCAGGCAATATGTACCACCTGCATGGTCATTCAGCCTACCAATTACTTACTAAAGATTAATTTTATTCATTATTTTCCACTGGCTACTGGCATACAATATTGTCTAAGAACAGCATTATTATATATGTTTCACCCAAAAGATACTAATAGCTGAAGGTAAACAAATATAAATACCGGTAACAGTGAAAGAAATTAAAGGTTTAAGAAATTCGGTAATTGTATGAATGTGCAGATTCATGGTATATTTTAAATATATACTCACAGAAGACAAGTTTTTTAAATAACTAAATATAAACTGCTCTCCAACAGGACTTAGGAAACCCACGGCACTTGTGAAAAGAGATGATTAGAGCTGTAATCAACCAAGAGCTGACGTTTTCCAAAAAAAATGTGAAGAAGCCATGTTTTGAAATGATGTGTTTCAGTCTACAATACTGAGAATAAGGAAAGGATTCATGGCAAGGATTAGGATGCTACAAATCATATGGAACATATGAATAGGAGTCTGTTTCCATGTATCAATAGGGGTTTAATTTCTGAATGAGAAGCTTAAGCAGGGGCACATTCTTTTGTAAAACATCCCACGGGTTTCCTAGAATACGCAGACTTGGTAACATCCTCAGTTCTAACTTTACTCAATAGGTTCTTATAAATCTGCTATCAACATTCTATTTAATGCTTAAAACAGTAAAAGATTGTAATTGATTTTTGACGAGCATAATAAAAATAGAAATAAGGTTCACAACAGGTAGAAAATGAATTTTTTTTTAAAGAAATATTTATCAAGAACCAGTTGTAACTTCTCTAAGTTTGCCTCTCTGGCTGCTATCTGAAACCAAGATTTCCCAGGGAAAAAAAAATAATCCTCAAACAGCTGGAACCCATCCTAGAGATACAAAATAAATCACTTGCGAGTGAATTCCACACTCAAAAGCCCTAATCAGTACTCTATACAAGCAACAAAACAAACAAAACCCACAAGGAACATTAACATCCCTGGTAACTGGTGTCTACTAATTGCAGAGCATCAGGAGAGCTTCAATAGGAAAGCAGAGACTGAATAGGATTGTCTGATAAATCTACTACCCTCAAACACTCCACACAGTATTCTTGACCCTGTAGGTCACAACCTTTTGCTCCCAAGCCACTCATGCAAAGGAGGATAAAGAGGTTTAGCCCGTTCTATTAAATCCTCGTAATTATTTGTTACAGTTTTAAGTCATCTAGCATTATACACACAGTAATTTGGCGAATCACGCATGCCCTTTTCAAATGAAAATACAATAGACAAAATGGATGTAATTTAAAAACTTTTAAGGTAGCCCAAAACTTTGTAAGTTTAATTGCTTTTATATTTAGCTGGTAAGAATTCTGTGTAGCAGACAAATTGTAGTAGACAAATTAGATGTAATAGCCTCCAATTATGCCTAAACCAAACAACTGTGAATTATTTCACAATGGAAGGACATTAAAAATTTATCTAAAGCTGAAATCTACAACAAAGATGGGAAAACACATACTGACTGCAACTGGGTATGAAAAACAGGGTACCATCAGAGAGCAGCATAGTCATAAATAAGTCTTTGGATAGTCAGTTTTCATTCTCAAATTTCACATCAGTAAGATTTTGCTGTCAAATATAATATTTCTTTTATGGTGTAATTTGGCTGAAATCTGCCAAATGCACTGTATAAAAATGATTACTTCACCTTATGAATCACTTTTCATCAACATACTTTTAAATACAGCTGTGAAACTTTTGTTCTAGAGAAAAACAACAATTTTAAATTGTTGATTTATCTGTGATGGAGCGAAGGGTGGCGTCTGGGCATTTGGAATGTTTTCTTTCCTGTATTAATTTAATAGTTCAATATTTTAAGTATAACTATTTCCTTTACAAATACATTTCAAAATGCATTAAAATATGTGCATTTTTATCTTGCAAAACAACATTATATGGCAATCAGTGATGAATGCGTTTCATAATGTGCTTGGAAAAAACTAACCCGTGGAATGCAGCCAAGTGAGTTTCGGAGGAAAAAGTCCCACCTCCAGTCTGGAATATCAAGAGTTCTGGACTTCATTAGGGAGTAGGTTTTAGCTGTATTTCTAATCCTACTACTTACGGTGAGGTCTCAACCCCCTAGAGACATGTCCTCTTCAAGGCCCATGTCTTGCAGCCCAGGCAGAAGTATCTCAACTGACAGTTTGAAAGGACAAAATAACCAATGTCTGTCTTACTCATGCCAAATCCTATCAGAGTATTTCATTAATTCTTTCCTCATTTTAAGATTCATGCTGCATCCCTATGGGCCAGAAGAAAATACGTGCAAGAAAGTTTAGCATATAAGCAGGAGAGGAAAGTTCATTACAGGCAATTCGCACCATGAATAGCTTCAGTGCTATCTGAGCTGCTTCAGAAAACATTCTCATAGGGGTTGTTTTCGTGTTTATAATGTGGACACAATTACACTATTTAAAAAAAGTACTCTGGAAGGCAATCCTCCAAAATGTTGTGTATTTCCATTCTCAGACCAAATATTCCTGAGTTAAGAGACTCCTTGACACAGGTGAGCGATGCTGATGTCTAGGAGACTCATGAACCCCGTAGGTACAACCTTGACGAAGCAGCACAGCCTTGAAGCTTCAGAATATGTGTGTGGCGAAGTCACAGGGTCCACAGAGCCCTCCCTCTGCGTCTTGACTCAGTCATACATATTTGAGCTCTCTCTTGATCAGAGCGTATCTGTCATTTTACCTAGAATACACTCCAGACCTTCCTATGCCTTGCAAACAGGTAACACGGGTTGCAGAACGCCTTTCCTCACGTGGAAGGCGCATCAAGACGCAAGAGGGTCTGCAGTGTCGGTGTCAAGTAAGACTGAGTAACGCTGCACCTCTGCATTAAACCTACTGGCATGCCAGGACGGGTTTCCACATGTTAAGAAACTGTGAGGAGAAGTGAGCATCTGCACTCTGGAGCTGCTGGTGGTTTGTGCTATGGAGCTGTAGAGACAGACGATGGAGAAGAGACATCTGTTATCTTCTCTTCCCAGACTTATGTTGCACTCCTGGAGGATTCAGATTATCTTACCGGACTTTAACATTGCCCAGCCTGTTTTTTGAGGTTTGCACGCATGTTTTTTCTGTTGTCCCATCGATGTGGAATTTGCATGGTTGCAAACAGTAACTTAACTTTAAGACTGATATTGAAACAATGTTCTGAATTAATTTAAATTGAGAATCAACAATATTCATCACCTTTTTGCTCTGATATTTCAAAGTATGCCCAAAGTTTTGATATCAGACATTTCCAAGCAGAATACCATTATTTAGTCACTCGGTGATCAAAATCTGAACTAAACATTTTGTGAGTTCAATGAATGGTACCTCCCACCACTAAACACATCCACATATTTTTTTTCTTACATTTAAATACAACTGAATTATATTCTTTTAAAAAAGATCACACTTCTTCTCAGAAGAGAGCAACCAGGACTGCTCTCTGTTTTCCCTCCCCTGGGTCAACTGTCTTCTGCTTCTGTAAACTCCTTCTTTTACAGCCCCCTGATCAGAGGAAGGGTTTAAGAGGTAAAGATGACCTTAGGTGTGCTTTCAGCACGGGGTGAATTTCACTCAGAGAAAGAATTTTTTCACTCATCAATGAATCAAAAAAAAAAAAAAAGTATAGCATTTTCTGTATGTTTTTAATTGAATTATTTTTATGAGAGGGTGGGTCAACTCTTGAATTAATTTGGCATCTTGAGTCAGCTGTATGTTTTCATGTCCTGTACAACTTAGATTTTGAGTATCTGCATACAAATAGCATTTCACTGCTATTTACCTAACTTGCCAGCACATGATAGTGCATCATGGTTAACTTCTCCTCTCCTTTCAAGTTTGTATTTTTTTTAATAAAGGAATTTTTCTTCTTTTTCTACTAATATATTTTTTTTAAAAGTAAGCCATATTGAGAAGGATGCACACAAACAGTTATACCCTTTCAGAGACAGAAAAATACCTAGACTTTTAAATGCCATTTATTATTGACCATACGAGTTTTAAGGCATTTTGATCATCCACATTCAACTTCTCTCCCTATGGATAAAAACCAGGAAAAACAGGAGAGCAGCAAAGTTGTTTAAAAACCGTTAGGTTAAATAAGTTTTGTCTTTTTCATTAATAGTTAAACCAACAAGTTCTTCCAGGAGCAAACAAACGCACCGAGCCTGATTCCCGAGCAATTTGCAGAGCAAGCATATTCCGTGGGTGGAACACCCTCCTGTGCTCTCTGGGGTCTCCAAAGGACCGGGTTCACCCAGCAGCCTGCAGTCATTAGTCTATCTGTCTTGTATGCTTAGTTTCATGGAAAAAAAAGATGAATTTTCTGTATCTTTAGGACCTTTTTGCTTTTGCAAATATGACCAAAACTGGCTCTGGGGTTCAAGGGCTCCCAGGACTGGCAGAGACACAAGAACATGCTGTTGCAAACATCTCTCCTCCTTCGGGAAACCCGGCAAAACGTGGCTGCAGGGTCAGGATTTCACTTGACAAATATACATGAGGTTTTGCAGTTATCTCCCCCGACAGAAATTACATCTGTTAAAAGGCTAACGTGAAAAAGATACACTTAAGAAAAACAAACTCTCCCTGCATCTTATCTTTTTCACATCTCGTCATCTGTTTTTGCGGGTAGTTTCTATTAACATATGTTCACAATATGATTTTCAGAAGTTGCATATTAAATTCAATTCATTACATTTTGAAACGGAGACTCTCATAAATCATTTTTTACCCCCTTTTTTTCCTCAGACTGCCTCACTCCATAGGCACAAAGCAGCTTAATTTTAAATCCATAGTGAATTTGAAAATCGCGCTATTTGTTGCTTTAAGTCTCATTAAATGAGCGTTTTTAAAACTTACATGAGCTATTTTTCTAAACAGATACACCACAACTACAGTGATTTGTCATAACAAGGTGTCTCCTCTTCTACAAAACATTCAAGGAAACACTACAAAATGATACAAAGCAATATAAAACTGCAATAGTTTGTGTGCCACAAATTTCCTCAATCAATGCTCACAAATTTCCTAAATCAATGCTTTAATGAGTAAGATAATTTGAGCGGTAAGTACCTTACCAAAAAAAACACACTCCATAACACACCTATGCAAAACACTAACTGTGGATGTGTATATAAACTACATTATAAACTAAATATAATCTACATTATAAATTACTCTTTCGGCCTTACCCTTCTCAGTTCTCGGTATCAGTTTAAAAATTAAAGCATTTCACCAGCATGCACATTAATGTCTATGAGTATAAATTCATACATATCTGTATGTAGACAGAGTTAGTCACTTTACTGGCACAACTTTACTTATTTCTCCGAGATGGGTTCCAATGACATTTCAGAAGCTATGACAGAACGGAAAATCTGCTGTTGGATGCTGTTTCTTGTTTGTATTGTTTGGAAACGCTTGTTCCCAAGGTTGGATGAGCTGAGAAAGAGCACGCTGGTTCCTGCAGCATTAACCACGCAGCCGCAATATGAAAGCGAACATTATAAAGAACACCTTCCATTTGCAGATAAGTGCAGAATGAAATGGGAATCTAGGTGAAACAGTAAAGCATTAAGTTTTGGGATATCTACATTTTCCTCATCTTTCAATGAGGTTCCCAATACGAGAGAAACCTACCCTTTTTTCCTCTTGATGTTTTATGAAACAGAGAAGACACGGTGGTCCATTCCACCATCCCACACGGCATGCCACAAAGGTGTGAAGTTTTACCAAACTTTGCCAAATTCCTTCATGAATCACAATCACCCATGATTCACACATACATATATACACGCACACATACACATACAAACATTTTTTTGGCTTGTCCTCTTGTAGAGGTACCTATCCTCAGGAGTGAAATTTCTGTTAGATGCCATGCCCAGACTGTGGCAACACAGAGACATGGCTGGAAAGAGACTGTATAGTAGAGCATGCCCGTTTTTCTCCTTGAGTGATTAATTGTAATTATCCCAGGAATCAGTAAATCTAATTCTCATCAAAGAACACTACATTTCTGATACGCAAATATTCTGCTGTGGCGTTATTCCAGAAACTCATCAGGCTTACTCGCTGTGAAGCCTTTCACTAAGGAAGATACAAAAAGAAAGGGAAATTAAAAGGTAGATTTTCCTTTTTGAAGCGTGTGGCATTCAGTTGGACTCAAGCAGGCAGTTCAAGACTTTGTTGAATCTATTCAGATTTAAGAGACGTAAAACACAACTTCAGATCTGGGTGGTCTGTGTAATGTCCAGGAATATATGAACTGGCTCATCTTCAAACTAATATTTTTCTGATTTCTTTTCCTCAACTAATAAATTATATCCACTTTTGCAATAAAATCACAGAGTAGTGTCTGGCAATACTGTTCCTTTACATATACTGCTGGGTATATCACCAATATCCACATGTCTCTTCAACTGAAAATAGTGGGATCACTTTATTAAAGCTATTACTGCAACTGGAAGTGTAGATAAAAAGTTGGAGGGTGCTGTTTTTATGCAACTTTATAAACAGATGAAAAACCTATCTTCAACCACGAAGAAAAGAAAAAAAAATTCAGTTCTCCATCTGTAAAATTAGCTCTGTGTGAGGTGTAGATCACATTTTTTAGCCAGAACTGTGCTGAAGCCAGAAGAAATCTGACAAGAAAGAAAACAGTTGTAAAACTGAGTCCTGCCATAAATTGCTGAAGAAATCAATGTATTGAGCTACTATCTCCAGTAAGACTTCTTCTGTGACAAAATCAGATTTTCAATAAAATGAACATCTGTATAGCGCATCTTCACAGCACCTTAAGCTTAGTCAACACTTCATAAATTCTTAACTGTAACATAAAATTAGCATCCAATTGAATCCAGTCTTGGCACGTCATACAACACCTGTGATTATGTATCTCATAAATGTATTGATTAGTTTGAATTTTTATTTTATATTTCCTAGTTCCCAATTATATCTGTTTTTTATGCAGGAAACAATTGTAAAGTACTAGTAAGTATTAAGAGAATATTCTATTTTCCTCTATTACTGATGTAACTATGAGATATTTCAATAGCAAATGTGCTAAATACAGTATTTAATTTTCTGAGACCAAAATCCACAGTATGTCAGCTTTAACTTTGTAGTAAGCATCCATTTTAATCCACTCAAACACCATGCCACCGGGAACGCGCTGGCCAAACATTATATTTAAAAAAAACACTGTCATAGTCGCCTGGTTTGAAAAAAATAATGAAAATTGGCAGAGGAATGGAGCGAGAATTAATCAAAAACCTGATTTCTACTGCAAGCCTGGCATCCACACATGTATTATTTGTGCTGCATTTGTCCACCATCAACCCTTCATTAACAGGTTATCTCACCCAAAAGTTTTCAAGCAGTTTTGAAACCCAAACAACTTCAATTCAAATGAACCAGATCGTCACGTGCTAATATGCCTGGTCTCTAACAACATAGTAGTAGGCAGCCACCAAACAGCCACCAAAACACGTCATTGCCAGAGACCACAGCAGGAAATGTGCTGTCGCAAGCAGGACTCCAGTTAAGCCTAATAGATGACTCTCTCTGGCCACCACGACCTAAACTCAGATCATCACCCACGGACAACACTCATTTCTTCAATATTGAAGAATTTCCCAACCCTGAAGGAGCCACGGTAGCCCAGCAGACCCCCAGCAGGAAGACTTCCACATGGCTTCCTCTGTATTTCCTCAACCTACAACAGCCAGGCTGTTTTCTTCTAATTGCTTCCAAGAGAGAACGGGAAATTCCCTCTCTTCCATCCCCCAATACAGGATTCACGACCCACACACCATGGACTAGTCAGCACCCGCTACCCATCAAATTTTCATAGGCGCTCCATCAAACTGAAGATCCCTTACAGTTTTTCAAGAGGAGAGGGTCACTCACGCCTCTCTTTCTAAATTCATGACCAACCATACATCCAACTGTATGTAGACTTGTTTACATATGATGGGGCCTCACTGCAGGCAGACTTGGCTATACATGTGAAGACCTTTCCTGTTTCTTGTCCCTACAGCAAAACTGTGGTGTTTGGTTGGCAGCTTCACAAGCCACGCTGCACCCTGCGAGTGCAGTTCTCGGCCATTCTGAGGTCACTACTTAAGCATCTTCTTCCAAGGAAAGGGGTAATTGTTAGTTAGCAGAACTAAAATACAGAAGGACCTTATTTATCAAAAAACGGGGGTGGGGGTGAGGTGGGTGTTGAAATTATTGTTTACAGGGTAGTTTGACAAGTTCTCCCCTTTCCCCCAGCTATACAATCTACCATTTTTCCATTTTACATCACATTCCTGTTCCTTCAGGACTTTGCACAGGTATGAGAACACGGAGCTACCTTCTCTGCTCCTGGGGAGGGGAGGACGGGTACAGAAGACCCGCGGTGCAGACCTCCTGGCTACACAACCCGATTTTGCAAGCTCGGAGCAAGTGCCCACAAGCAGTGGCCTCCCTGTGCCAAGCACAACCCAGAAGACCACCGCTCCATTATGGATTTTTCTGAAAGTACCTTCATGGACTGAGACTTCTTAAGTCAATGAAGGAACGAAATCCCCTGTGGGGGACGAACACGGAGGTGGGGGGAGGTTAGTCACCCATGATCTGTACTCAGTTGCCAGGTCTCCAGCTGGGTTAAGCATTGCGTGACAGACTTGAAATCCCGATCAAGTCCTTGATTTACTTCTTGGCATGCTTCACCAGCACTTCTCAGCAGGACTAGATGAATCATTGATCTGTTCCAGTACAATAATTTCTATGTATGTTCATAACCTTGGAAGAATCTATAGAAAATTTGAACACGCATTTTGTTTGCCCAGTGCTCAGCTGGATGAATTTCAGTCTCTAAACGCCGAATTTTATTCAAGGTTGTGCACTTATATTGGTGCTGCATATTTTTGTTTGTATGTTTAAAACAAAATTAATTTTGGAAAAAAAAAATCATCTCCTAGGTCCTAATTTAAACTTTTTGTGAGATAAGTAGTTTATAAATTAACTGTATCAGACAATGTTACTCTTTAAAATCCTTTACCTCTGAAAATTTTTATTTAATTGCTGAATAAAATAAATGTAGCAAGAGACACAGCCAGCCTTTGAGCATTTTTACTGAATTCTGCCTCAACCAAACTCATGCAGGTCAGATGCAAACAGAAAGAGAATCCCTACACAAATGGAAGTAACTGCAGCTCCCAACACTTGGAGAGCTCGAATACCTCTCTACCACCGCACAGTCAGGAGCTCACTGACATCACTGTTTAAAACAAAGGAAAAATAAAATAAAATTATAATGAGCTAAAGAAATTCCCTGTTATTCTGCACAAGAGAAAACCCCCTTCCCATGTCCTTCACACACGGCAGAGACCGTCAGCATTTGCATGGAATCATAGACTCGTCTAGGTTGGAAGAGACCTTTAAGATCATTGAGTCCAACCATCAACCTAACACTGTCAACGCCACCACTAAACCACGTCCCTCAGCACCACGTCCGCCCGTCTTTTAAATGCTTCCCAGGGATAGTACCCCCCCCCCTCCCCTGGCCAGCCTGTTCCAGTGTTTGATAACCCTTTCAGGGAAGAAATTTTTTCTATTATCCAATCTAAACTTCCCCTGAAACAGCTTGAGGCCATTTCCTCTTGTCCTATCACTTGTTACTTGGGAGAAGAGACCGACCCTCACGTTGCTACAACCTCCTTTCAGGTGGCTGTAGAGAGTGATAAGGTCTCCCCTCAGCCTCCTCTTCTCCAGGCTAAACAACCCCAGTTCCCTCAGCCGCTCCTCAGAAGACTTGTGCTCCAGACCCCTCACCAGCTTCATTGCCCTTCTCTGGACACGCTCCAGGGCCAAAATGACTTTCTTGTAGTGAGGGGCCCAAAACTGAACACAGCACTAGAGGTGGGGCCTCACCGGTGCCGAGTACAGGGGGACAATCACTGCCCCAGTCCTGCTGGACACACTATTCCTGATACAGGCCAGGATGCCATTGGCCTTCTTGGCCACCTGGGCACACTGCTGGCTCATGTTCAGCCGGCTGTTGACTAAGGCTCAGGACTACCTGAATATCTCCTTAATGAGCTTTACAGACAGTTTTCTGAAGCTGGAACGTGCGAAGCCTTTGGAGCACCAGGCTCCTGCCAACCCCAGAAGGGGGGTTCCTCGTCTCCGCAGACGGGCGCTGCACAGCTGAGGGTCGGAGGAGCTCTCCTTCCCACCACCCACCTCGCCCGCTATGGAAGGACCGCATTTACAGCCCTGCCTTCCCTCTGCTTCTCCTCAAGTGAAATTTTAGGCTGAGTTTGAGCCTTACAGCTCCATTTCACGTCTAACATACCACCTTGAACAATTCTGGCCATTGGTGTAAAAGAGGAGACAATTATCTGGTTATGGAATATATTTTACACAATGCAAACGCGGCTTTTTCCTGTATATATCTGAGAATGCCTGAGCTTTTATAGGACGCCATTTAAGAAATATTCATTATACAACCGCATAAAGGAAAAAACGAGTATTTTGCGTTACTGAGTCTTGCTTAAGCTGGGGGACACCAATGCATTCACCATCAACTATCAGCTTACTTGACAGTGACAACTAAGCAATTTCTGTATGTTTGCTACATATACGTATCAGAAAATATGTGCGATTATATTAGATTAAAAACCCAATTCCCAAGTACTACCTTCAATATAGCAGGTAAAATAATTCAGGTAATATTCCACTTAAAATAGTTCTTAGATACAATAAATCTAAAAAAGTGTTCATCTATTATTCCAACAAATTATAGTGAAGAATACTTTAATTGAAAAGCAAATTAAAATAGTCCTTATTTTTTGTCCCTCGCCCTTTTTTTTACTGTTAGCATAATCAATATCAGAAATAAACAGTTCTTAAAAAGTCAGGAAATATCATTGCAGAACTACAACACCTGGTATTCAAACAAAAAAACAAAAAAAAAGGAATTTACTATTAATTCCTTAAAAAGCATTAATGAACCTTAAGTGGCAATGCCTTCTAAAGTACCAATGGTGCAAATTATTAAACTTTCTTTTCTTTCATCTGTCTTTATAAGTTGCAATTCATATACCGTATGAAATAAAGCACATGGAAGTTGCTATTTAAAAAAGGGCATTTGAGTGCACATTTTACAGTACTTGACAACTCTTAGATGAAGAGGAGATTTCTGGAAAACTTTTGTCAATGTAAAAATGCAGATAAGCTCTACCTAACTTTTACCTGATGAGATAAGAAGCAAAACAAGGTATCTGCACCAAATTAGGTCTGACATAAGATGAAAAAAGCAAAGCACAGGAGAAGGGATACCGAGCAGAGTAAGGAAGGCGTTGAGTTCCCAAGATGAATGCCAAGTATACCAGGCAATCTTTTCCAGTTAAGTAAAAAAAAAAAAAAAAAAAAAAAAGGTTTTATCAAGCAAATGGCTAGAAAAAGAGTCATTCTCCAAAAGCTCACTCTACATGGTGGTAGAGTAAGAGATATGTCCAAATGCCATGCTGAGGTTTACTAGCAGCCTAATGGTACGTAGGATGGCAAGAAGTACCTGCACAAATGAAAAATTATTATTATTTTTCTTATTTCCTGCTTTTGCAAATAGAATGAAATGACAGAAAAAGCGCAAGTCTAGCAGATCATCTCATTTGTGGAAAGGAAACCTCCACGACTGATCTAATGGGACAGTTAGGATAATTTGGGCAGAACTGAGGTATAAACTTTTCCAATTTCCAGACAAGAAAAGCCCCTCTAAATAGATTACTTCTTTAGGAGTAATGTACAAAAGAGAGCAGAAAAGACTGGAAAAAAACAAGACCTCGAACTTCCATATTTGCAAATCTTATCTTGATGCTATGACAATTTAAAGCACCATACCTTTTCTAATATGTAATCTTAAGTTATTTCAAGTAATAGAAGGCTTCTGTGTATACACACACACACAATATGGTATTTGTACACAAAATATTTTTGCTCAAACTCGAAGAATAGTTTGAGCTAAAGCAGTTTTTCGGGAAGAGGAAAAGAGAGGCACCAATTAGAGGACAAATAATAGAAATGCACATTTTTAACACAAATAAGAGGAAGATGGACAACCAAACTGTTTCTGGAACCCAAAACAAACCATCATAGCTTTGGTTGTTTTCCAAAGTACTGTTTACTTTATATTAGTACAGTAGTATAAATTAAATCCTTAAAATCCATTTGTAGATCCAATGACAGATGAATTTTTCAAAATTTGAATCAAAAGGGATCTCAAAGATCAGATGTTTTCACCTTCAAGTACATTACTTAATGAGACTGCATTTAAGAATACTCAAAAGAAAATTAATTTCATATTAACTTCTTTCTTCGCAAGAAATGCTGCATTTTTCTGTAATGCCTTTCCTTGAAACCTAGATAACGGCTTCTCAACGGGTGCATGTGTGTGCAAATGTGCGTATCAGTCACAGTGTTATCTATAATTCTGAGTACCAGGTGGCATGTTCAGCATACTTTTATTAATCGCTGCTACGCTATTTGATTGCAAGAGCACTTTAAGAAGAGGGAAATGCGTGGGATTAAGCGTAGCGTATGATTTTAATGAGATTTTAAAAAATAGCATTTTATATTTTTAAATTAGTATTGGCTGTCCATGAATCAAACGTGTCTGAAATAGGGACGTGCTGAAAGACTGAAAGTGCAGTAAAAAATCACCAGACTGCTTTGGCAAATCATGATAATAACTTCTGAGTAACAGACGATATACTTCCCAAAGACAACTGAGAGCGTATCTGCACACGGTGAACCCACTACAAATGATCGCATCTTCAACTTCACCTTATCAAACATGTAATGTAAGCAAACGTTTCTCATACACCCAAAGAGAAAAGCATGGATATCGGGTAAGACACCTGAAAAATTTAGGCTTTTACTTTCCCTTTATAATTATCAGTTATTAAAACAAACTCAAGCATTTAGTAACACACGCTAAACAACTTTGATAGCAGTCTAGAGAAGCCGTAGGATGTCAGCCTACATTATTTCTAATCATATTACCCATGAGACGAGTACTGCTTGGGGGGGTTGTGAGGATTTAACTCGAACTGACTCTGCCTCGTCACCAACTCACAGCACATACAGTACAGTGAAAACTTTCACACTCTTCTCAGAAGCCACAAATAACGTTCAAAATATCTTAAAAGATTTGAACGTTTAGCTTTCAACACAAGGCTTACCCTTTGTTCGTACCCGTGAGGAGAGATGTATCAGCCAGAAATTCTGGGTAACCCCTCCGTCTGTATTACAGAGTGACAACAGAGGATGAGTTAAATTCCAGTTTCATAAGTCAGCTTTGGAAGGCGACAAATGCAGAAAACCTAACAGCAATTCCTTTTAGCTGTGCTTAAAATTTAACTTTGCAAAAGGACAGGGACTAATCAAATAACTTTTTTGCCTTGTTTTATCAACTATTCTTTCCAAAATTAAAAGAATAAACTTGAAACAGAATTCCAGAAAGAAGCTTTTCCATTTATTTCTACATTCTGGTTTCAAGCATTTTATTAATTTAGGTTTTTTTCTCAAGTTCTATAGGCAGTTATCTATTTATTTAGTTCTTCATGCAGCAGTAGAGAGAGAAAACAAATTCTAAACCAGGAAACGAATAATTGGAAAAACCTTAAGCTACTTGGTATTTCCATCGCACAACTGATGAGATTTCAAGACTGACAAGATTTCAAACAGCCTTCTACAGCATCTGTTACATAAAGGTCCGGGCTACAATCATGTAGTTTTTCCTTTCTTTCTACAGGAGACCTTGTGCTCCTGAAATAAATGCCTACAGGCATGTACAGGTAAAGACCCCATATACGACAACTACCACGCATGTTTTGTTGCATTAAATCACAAAGGCGTTCCAGTTACTGCTGAGCATGTCATCTCACTCTTAGAACCGGTCTTTGTTGCTTCAGTGACATGTTATTTGTTTTGCTAGCACTCCTTCCTCATAAATTCTACTGCTAAGTACAATTTACTGTTCTGGCACCTAGGTGACACACACAAAACGTATCATTTCTAATGGATTCTCTTTAAGGAGTGATGGTTCACTCCTTATGCAGGAACAATTCCTGCAGGCAATAGAAATTTTATTATCTTAAAAAATCTAATACAAATACCAAAATTTATGTTAGTTGGACACCACCCATTTAGCCTCCACTTACAAATGCTCGCCCACTTGAGTAGTACTCCTGAGCTCAGAATCAACATGCAGCCTCAGAGAGAGAAATATAATTACACTAACACTTATATCACAAGTTATATAGAATAATCACATGAAATCACAGAAGATAGGAACAGAAGAAATTTCATATAGTCCATTCTCCATCAAAGACAAGGACTGCAGCTCTACCATTCATGTCTAACCTGGTCTTCCATGATGGACGATGCAATGATGGAATCTCCCTGTTTCTGAACAAACTATCCCACTGTTTAGTGAGTCTTAATATGAGAAAGTTTCTCCAATAAAATTATTTCCAACTTGCATCTACCTTGTTTCAATTTTAGTCTATTATTTCTTTTACTTTTCACCCAAGAGAGAATTCAGTATTCTGTTCCTCACTAGAGAAGTATTGCATACATGAGGAGACTACCTATCAGTCTAGACTTTTTCTAGGCTAAACAAAACATTTCAAGTAATTTCAAGTTCCTCAAAGAATATGGTCTATAAATGTCTGATCATTCTCATTCTGCTCTGGGCTCCCCACAATTTGTCCATGCACAGACTGTATTTTGTTACTCCAGCTGACATTATCAACACTAAGGAGATGGCAACAGTAACTTCCCGTGTTTTGCATCTTGTACTCATATATATATATATATATATATATGCAATTTCAATTGCTTTTTTCCACATCCTGATACTTTGACTCATATTCAGGTTGTAACCTAACTCCCAGGCCCTGCTATGAAGAGCTGTGACCTAGGAAGCCGTTCCAGATTCTCCATCCGTACCGCTAATTCTTTCTTCCAAACTGCAGAACCTTCATTCAAATGGCATCCTATATTTTGGGAATATTTCTGCAATTTGCCAGATTGTTTTGATCGACGTATTTATTCAATGTGTGGATAAAATCAGACATCTTGGAAGACTGGCTGGATCTCATTGTTCAACAACTTTATTAATGACTAGGACGATGACTTAGAGATATGAAATCTGTGGATGGAACCAATTATCCCTGGACAATACTTCCACTCTGATAGCAAACTCAGAACTCCGTTTTTTCAGCCAGTTTTAAGTAAGAGCTTTTTTTCCCTCCAGCATACTTTGAGGCCTTGCTTATGTGAATGTCACATGAGAGTCTGCCTGAAGACTTACTGAAGATATATGATATCCTCTATTACTTCTGAATCAACGAAGCCTCTTATCTTCCCAGAAGGAAGCCAGATTGACTTGACACAATTCCTTCTTGACCAATAACTATGCATGCTGTTATTCAACTCCTTGTTTCTTCTAAGTGTCTTCAAAGAGACAGAATTTTTGGCATTTGCATGATCCTGGGCTAAACACTACTTTAATGTTTCATGGAAAAAAATTAAATATGCCTTAATTCAAATTTATGCAGAAAAAAAATCTCTCACAGTATCCTGACACAGCAGAAAATTACTATTTAAAATAACTAAGGTATTATTCCCACTTTAAAAAAACCCATAAATTTTACCTTAATATGCATAAATTCTTACTCTTTAGAGCAAAATCTCAACTATGAATATGACTGTTTTAACTGAATGTTTCTTCAGATTTTTCCTCACTATTTACTTATACAATTCTCTTATTCACACCATAAGTGAAATACAAGTTTCTTAAAAATCCATTGAAAAATTGCCATTGAATTTTTGAACCGTAGTTTCACCTGATGATTAGACCCATGGTTTGATATTAATGTTAGTAAGAGCAGAGCCAGATTCTGAATTACAGTTTGCTATTACATTAATCAGATCTGGTTAGTTTAGGGCAAGGATTATTTAGGCTAAAAACATAAGACTAGAAACCTTCCCTCAGTATGGTTTCTAGTCAATATATCAAGCATACGAAAGAGAATAAAGAATGTCTCATTCTTCAGAATCTTTGAAATGGCCCATAAAGTCTCAGTTTCACAGAAGCAGCTGATTTCTCGCAGCAGTTTCTTTTTCTGTGAAATTGAGACTTTATGAACTGAAGCGTGTCTGTGAAAATCATCTATGACATAATTTATACTCTTCTAACCAAATAGTATATAAGCAGAAAGTAGAATGAAGAAGAATGATGTAATTCAATGTTTATAAAGTAGCAGACTTTTGACAGGCTTCAAATTATGTCCAGGATACACTGATTGATACCATTATCCGCTAGTGTGTTTTCCCTGACATTTTATCTTAGGGCCAAAAGCCAAAAGAAAGACCACAAACATCTAACCACAAAGTAGCTCTTATTTTCCTATTCTAGTCAGCAATTAGCTCACAAGAACAGAATTTCAAGTATTTCCAATGCCTGTAGTTAAAAATATGCTTGTTTCTAAGTTGAAATATAAATGTCATATGTTAAAAGCCATATTTGGGACTGTACTCTTTAGACTACAAATATATATTCAAGTTGTGCAGCAGTTACATGTAAAATATTTAATTGTGTGCAACCCTTACATAAACAGAAAGACTATTTATTTTAAAAATACATACCAAAACATGTAGATTCTAATGTAACGTAATTGCCTTCTGCTTTTCATGAAATGGAGATTTTCTGC
The DNA here is from genome assembly GCF_000708025.1 of Charadrius vociferus. Classification (NCBI taxonomy): domain Eukaryota; kingdom Metazoa; phylum Chordata; class Aves; order Charadriiformes; family Charadriidae; genus Charadrius; species Charadrius vociferus. The sequence continues at coordinate 5,374,757 of NW_009647680.1, forward strand.
CCTGACTGCTATCAAATGAGAAACATGTGATGAGTGTAAGTTACCAGTTTAGGACATGTATTTCATGACCACGACGGTGTCTGCAAGAACTACAGCTCAGTTTCTCCCTCTGCAAAGGGTTGTAGCAATCAAACAAACACAGGCAGCACACAAATGCCAAGCAGGGATTTCTGAAATCTAATCCATCCGCTAAGAATTACGATTTATTTCTTGGTGTGACTCTCCTTTCCTAGATGCATTTTGTAAACAAACAGATTGTTCTTAAAAGTTTCATAACTGCTGCTCAAAGGGATCTCTTCTTTCTTTCCTTAATGTCAGGAGGATTCTGCTTTTCTAAATTAAATAAGCAACTACACAGACATACCCCTCAGCTCAGCAAAACTAGATAACTATTTTTAATAGAGCAGCAGCAAAAACAGGAAGAACTGACAGGAAACAGTTGGGAAAAAGAAATTAAGCCAAGGAGCTGGGAGAGTAAAGAAAACAAGAGAAATAAGAGTACAAAAGCATTAAATCAACTTCACTTTCACCATATTACAAAAGTACACCTCTCAAATCTTAATTGACATGTAAAGTTCCCCGGGAAAACATTGCATAAGGTGATGACAAAAAGTAAAAAATAAATTTTTACAGTTGTACAATGTGTTTTTTTTTCAGCTCCTTTTCTTTCCCTATTCTCTTTTGAAAATTGGTTAAAAAGAAAAGAGAATGTTAAAAAACTGAAATTCATGTTCCCACTCCCTCAGAAAGACAAAATATAAGTATCCAATTCTGTGAAAAAACGAAATGAAGAATACAACTACTGAGTTAGTGTTTATTTGGCTTAAAACTCTAACTTGTTATACAGCTGCCTATATACTACTCCCACCTTAATTCTCTGACAGCAATTCTGTACCATGCCCCACTTTTTAAAGTTAAATTATGTCCTGTAACAGGAATGCAGGAGAGATAGCCTTGTGATTTAAGAACTGGATTGGAACTCTATGACTCAAAGGCATCACTACCACAAATTTTGTATCTGACCTTCTGCAGGCTACTTAAATCTTCTCCCTTAGTACTCCGTCTGTAAAATGTACAGTGCCTCAAATGCATGTGAAAGGGTGAGTCAATTAGCCGCCTAATCTGCACCATATAGTACACATACAAGAAAAATCTTACAGAAAAACTATTTTAAATACGGAAAGAAAAAACTTTCTATAATGTTTGGCAATAAACATGGGCAAAATATATCTAACAGTTTTGATATCCTGCAAAAATAAAATCCAGCCCCTAGACCCCATGAATGGATCTTTTTAGCACCAGGATTAAAGCAGCCGGAAATCTTGTCTGCGCTACGCTTCCACTCGCAGACCTTGACACTTGAATGCCAGGATCAAAGAGGGAAATCGAATCTGTGAAGCTCAATTGCTTTCTCATCATCTGACTTGTAACATCAGCCTTGTTCCGACCACTGCCCGGGGAGCTGGGAGCCGCACGGGTGATGTGCGGCACGGCCAGCGATGGCATCCCCGGAGAAGGCACTCCAGGGCAGCTGGGACACCGCGGTCCCCGGCAGCCACAGGCAGTTTATTCTCAAAGCCTGAGAACCAGAAGCTATTTCCCCTCTTTTATTTTGCATTTAAGGATGACAGGAAGATGATGAACAGCCAAAGCCCAGACACACCAGTATGCCAGCAGGACAAAAGCCCTTTGTGATTGACAGACGAAACCTAAAGAAGGGGAGGAGACCCTCTTTTTCTTCCTCTGGGGATGGCTCTGGACGGAGACGCCTGAAATTTTAGCCCTCAAAAGCTTCTCCTGTTACCAGCAGATCACCTTGCAGGTAAACACCTTCCTGGTTCACTGAGTCACTGTTACGTATCTGAAAAAGAATCTCTGCTGAAAAGTGATAATGGTGGAAAAATACTCCCTATTGTCCAGCCATAATTCTTGCACCCCTTGTCTGTAGGTAATGCGTTTCCTCTCCCGAGGAGGCTCTGCAACCAGATCCAACGACATGTAAAGCAATCTGTTAAAACGAGGACAAGATTTACTGTTGGAAAGAACAGGTTTAAATAAATTCCAGGAGCCTACGTACCATATGTCTAAAAGTGACCACACATGGAAAATTAAATTTCATCTCTTCATATTTTATTCAAAAGTTAAGTGTTTTTTATGAAAGAGTAAACTTATTGATTTAACAAACGCCATGGCCTATTTGCAATAACTGGTGTTCCATTTAACTCCTAAAGAAACGAATAATTTCTGTGGACTATTTAGTGACATTTTAATAGTGCATACACAATACCAAAATCCATATTTAGTTGTTTTGTAGCATGCAGATTGGCACGTGTACCATGCAAAGTGGCAATGGAAAACATACAATACTTTTATCGAAATGCATTCCTTTCTTCTCATATAGTCATAAAATCATTTGTACTACTTAATCCATGAGACACAACGAAGCAACCCACCTGAGTTTAGTGTAAAAGTGGTTTTGATTCTATTTAAAAGCAGTGAAGCCCAACAAAAGAGAAGTCACCCACTTCAAGAGTGTCTTCTTGATTTTTCACACGTTATTACTAAGGAACAGACGTATTGGCATATCGCAATATGAAAAGCTGCAACCACAAGAAAAGCTCGGAGAGACAGGAATTAGACAGAACAGCCTTTCCTTCGCTCAGTGACAGCCGGGAAAGCCTACTCTGCAGCCTTTCGGCATATTGGAGGATCAGGAGCAGCGTGATTTAACCAGGGGAATATAAAAAACCAGCCTGACTTCAGCCCACACACTTAATATTCCTCATTTGGATCTAATCTAACCATAGCTTATACCTTCAAGAACAGAGCTAGTTTGAAGACAAGAGTATAATACAGCAATAAAATACACACCTACTTATTTCAATCCACTATCACCTTTTCAACTTGAAAGACAAAGTGAAAAATAGTGTGAACCGGGACTAGAAAACCTCCTTTGACAAGAAAGGCGGTTCAAGGGATTTGAGGCAGTATCCATCTTTTTTTAAAAAAAGCCAAAAGGACAATGATCACTTTTATTCTGGGGTATCATTTGAGCATAATAAAGGTTTACATAATGCTGAGGTATATAAAAACAGAGTTGAAGACAGAGTACTGCAAGAGTAGATAATCATTTCTCTATTAGATCAAGGGGCAGAAAAAAATAAAGGGGGGGGGGGATGACCTGGTGACTTGTAAATTAGGTACTTGGACGATCCAATATGTTTTTAAATAAGAGGTCTCTCTGAAGAACTTTAGTAAAACCAAAGACACAATGCTGCACTACAGCCCTACATGCAACCACCCATCTTCTCCCACTCCTTCTGCTACAGCTGTTTCGTGGCTGGTGGAAACCATGTCCTGCTCGGCCTTTTACTTCTTCACTGTGGATACTGTCCTGTCTCCCCTCTGCATGCTTCTCTTCTCTGGTCAAGCAGCACAACAAGAGCAGGCAAAGAGGAAGCAGCCAGTTTTGGCACTTGGTGTAGCCCATCAGTCATCCTCAAGCGTATGCAGAGTCAAAGGAGTGAGAGGGATTCAAAGAAGAAAATGTTTTGCAAGGCACTGGAGAGGAGCATCCCATAGGTCACATAGTGATAGGAGGAGGGGGAATGGCTATAAACTGGAAGAGGGCAGGTTTAGATTAAACATTAGGAAGAAGTTTTTCACTTTAAGGGTGGTGAGGCACTGGCACAGGTTGCCCGGAGAGGTTGTTGAGGCCCCATCCAGTGTTCAAGGCCAGGCTGGACGTGGCCTTGGGGAACCTGGTCTAGTGGGAGGTGTCCCTGTCTATGGCAGGGGGGTTGGAACTCGATGATCTTCAAGGTCCTTTCCAACCTAAACCATTCTATGATTCTATGATCCCTCTCCTCATTGTACCCAGCGCTTCCTCCCAGCACTTCCCTCCCCGTGGCTCCCACCACCACCGCCAACAACTGCACGGGGAAAGCGACACAAACCATCCATCTCCGCTGATAACAACACCACTGCTGTTGTAGACTCGGTCTCACCTTTCCCATCCTCTCACCCACCTTCCAGGAAAGATTGAAGAGGTGCTGGTGGGGATGGGGGGAGGCAGAGACCGGAACTGGGCACCAGCACCGCTCTGCACCGGGATGGCACTGTGGGAGACCTCGGCTGGTCCAAGGGATCAAAATACAAGTTTAACACTGACCCTGAACAGATACCCGTGTACCCTTGAGGAGACAGAAGAATCCTGAGAAGATCCGAGCAAACAAGATAAGGGGTGGCAAACATCCTGGCTTTTCCCAGAGCATGAACAGTGCGTGATCAACAATTGTATTGGCTGAATGGGGTGTGATGTGAGAGTGGATTGGGCAAAAGTAGAATGTTAGAATACATGCACAGATAAGCAACCAGCTAAGAGGATATAAAAGAGCACTGCTTGTAAAATAAAAGAGTGCGATTGCTGTAACTGGATATTGAGTGTCGTGTCTGTCTCTACAACGACATGGCACCAGGGAACAGTTGCTCTGATTTTTAAGAGATGCTTCTCTCCTCCTAAAACTCACTATCAACAGGAGAGTTTGAGATATTGTAAAGATGTTTATGCTTATCCCTTGGAACACCTAAATTTTACAATATAGATGTTGAGGTTTGCTTTTGTTCTTTGTGATGCACACAGATGCGCGCCCCACAACCTCTCGCTGGAGATACACATGGGCTTCTCGACGTTGTGTGGCTTGGCATGACAGCCGTACTGGGGCTGACAGTACAGTAACGAGCGCAAAGAATACGAACCGATGGGGCGCGCGCTTCCTCGGGTAAAGCTGTACATACAACAGGCATCAAATGATTGACTATCATCATCAAAATGATGATAAATCAAAGTTTTCTCTCGGGATATTTTCAGAAAAGTAGTCCCTAGTATCTTAAAACTAAAGTAAGTATGCTATAGTAACATTTCAGTATCGCAAATATACAGATTTAGAAGAAAAAGAAAAGTTACATTCTAACCCCTAAACTTACTATATTGTTATCACAAATGTTCTGAAGAAAATCTATACAGCACCAGGAAAAAAACTTATTGAACTGAACATCATTTGACAAATGCCTAATTTAAAGGCATACTTTAAATGCTATTCCCAAATTGGCAAAAAATACGACAGACATCAAGTGAATATTAACAAGAATGCATGTGGAATTCAGTAACAAGTCAATGATAATTTATCTTTTTTGAAAGATAAATATAAAACAACAGCAAATTTAAACTGCCTTCTCAATTGATGAGAAGCATCTCTAGGATGCATCAGAAGTATAAATGATAACTCTTTTTACTCTAGACAAGGATCTAAAGAGATTACAAAGTTCACTGTGGTTTTGTACTTTATGTTACTGTGAAAATTAAAATAATTTTATTTAGAATTCAGAAGGAGATTTTCAAATATTTAACATATTTTTTCCATGTTGGAAAGCATTAATTCTGTGATGTCTTTTTCCTGTCATTGGCACTGAAAGGCTTTGGCGATAACCCAGAAATATCAATACTTATACTTTTTTATATATATATCCCCTTCCTTTTTCACTCTTATTAGCAGAACACAAGGTATGTTTTTTTTCATATTACAGTCAAAAAATGGGTTAATGAAATAGAAGGATAATACAAGCCACGTATGCAGAATAAGTTAGAAAAGCCATGGAAAAACCATGGAAGAATGACCTCTCAGTATTCCATGAATTCTTAACACTTGCCGCTTCTCAGAACTATTTTAATATGGTTTTTAGGTAAGACATCAGCCTAGATTTATTCCACCTAGATTTATGCAAGCAAGTTTGGTGTACCAGACCAGACCTATATCATCAGATAGAGAGAGGCAGCTCCGCAACATAAATTAAGCCCATACAAGATGGGAATTGCCCTCTTGATTTGCCCATCTTTTTCCTCATATTTCCTAACTTAAATATATGAGACAGGTGCCTGAAATTGTAGCTGCATTTAGAAAACCTATTTAATACAGGAACTGCAGGCATGCCAAAAATCTAACTGTTGTAAGGTTCTCTTTAATGCTGGAAATCAGAATTGATTTCTTTTGATTTTATGAATACCATTATTGTCCCATTCCTCCCACGCTACCCAAATGAACAGGTGAGAAACAGTGATTTGTACTTGCAAATATAAGAACACAGAAATAGAAAAAGTGGGATTTGCTCATGGACATACTGCAGCAGCCACCACAGATCAAAGGAGGTACAAGAACACCATCAGGAGAGACTCCTAAACCTTCTAAAGATGCCCACCGTGTCCTGCTGACACCGCAATTTTGTGCCCTTATATATATTTTCTTTGTAATACCTTTAAGTCTAGAAATTCTTTTTGCCTGTAGGAGAAACTAATAATCTCAAATTCTTGCACTTAAAATATATGCCTAAGAAATATCTTGAACGCTGCTACATCCTTTTTGAGACAGAGGTGGGTACACCACGTGAGCTTGGGGAGATCGGTCTCCCTCCCCTGTGGATGCAGCAGAGAACCAGGACCAGACCTCAGCAAAACTCGCCAGCACCATCCCTTCAAACCAAAACCAAAACGATACTATGGAGCATTGCAAGTTTTAAGGGACAAAAAAGAGAAAGTCAAGCCTGGTAAAAGAATATGAGAGAAAGAGAGAGAAAAAAAAAAAAAAGTGCTTCATGAAAATAAAAAAGTAAAAATACTTTTTCACCTTTTATTCCGTTGGTATATAACCAGAAGACAGATTATCTCCCCTTTCTACCTGTACGCGCATCTGAACTAAGCAACCGCAGTGCTCTGCCAGAGAAGTGTCAGAGTTAACCTGGAAGGTTATCTTCTCATCTGCAACCCTCTCCTGCGATACTATGTTTTACTTTTGCTCATACTAAATAAAATTAACTGATATTTATAGCATTTCTTAGGAGACCGAATGTTTTCATCTACTCCCCAGGTCATCCAAAATACCTAAGAAATCAAGTTTCATGACAGTTACCAAAACAATGCTTTGAACCACTAAATTTGAGATGTTGATATAAGGATAGTAAAAAACATATATAAACATGGAAAAAAATTCTCATCTGCTTTTTTCTTCTGATTTATTACCTAATAATTCAATAGCAGAGGACTTTTAATGTACTCCTGTAATTCTATGGCAAATGTAAAGGACTTAAAAATAATCTTTATAAGACAGGGGAAGAGTATTTGATATTAAATCCATAGAATAGCAACTCTGACTATTAAGCTTCCTCATTCTACAGTAAAAAAGAGAGTAGAATTAAAAGGCAAAAACATCTTTCAAGTAGTTGCTTCTGTACAAAAGGGAGCTTAGGTGATTAAAAGAGACTGATATGGCACTGGTACCACACATGTTTAAAAGAAAAAAAAGGCACTTTGAAATATCATGTCGAAAATACTGAATAAATTACAGGATATGTGTTTCACGGGGAAAGAAGAGTAAATAGCTGTAATTTGGGAGGGTAGAATTTCATTAAGGAGATAGAATAAAGGGCTCTGCAAACAAAAGGACCTTTCTTAAAGGTTTCCAGTGACTTTACGCAAGTTTCAATATTCCATCTTAATGGCAGTATATGACAGTAGATGTTCTTTTCGTTATATTTTTCATTATCCATTTTCAATCAATATGTAAGATATAAATGACACTACGAGACCAGGAGCTTTCTGTTGAGAGCTACGCAAACCCCGAGTTACGAAAAACACCACGTTCTGCTTAGTGAAATCACAGCAATAACTTGTGATTGTCTGAAACTATTGTTTCAGAAAATAACATTTTAAGATTTATCTCTACAGAAGGCAGACTTCATCCTCAACTTATGATCAATCAATCATCAAAAACATCCAACTTTCCATAATAGCTGGTTTCAGCTCATACACGGAGCTTTCCTTTCTAGGGTTCAGAGCAGATGAATTAACATATGCCTATTATAAACTGGTAGTATATAGTCTACGGATTAACTACTATAGCAACCAGCGCTGTAGTCTGCCAACACATATTCACCCAAATTGCTGGATTTTCTAAGTTTATGTGGATAGGATTTATATGTAGGTGTTCATTTATTGTGCAGAGATGGCAAGTTTCCTATTACGCGGATTTCTTCCAATATGTATAAAAGCAGAGCCATTGCATCACCCTTCCAAAAAATCCCTGTGTAATATTCAGCATAAAACTGCTACTAAAATAACATTAATTAAATGGTATTTTACAAATATTTATTTTACGCATTAGGAGCTTCCTCCTGATTGTTGGTTTTACTCTATTCAATTATTCTAAAACAGTATTCTGGACAGAAAGTACCATGAATTATTTGAACTGAAATAAGATGACAGGAAATCATGGTATAATCAAAACCTTTCCACCCGTAACCTTAATCCCATGCAAACTGTAATTTATTTTTTTTTTTAAAATAGAAGCTTTAAAGAGAAGTGTGCTTTTGTACCAAGACACTTTAAAAAAATAGTGCATTTTTAAACAAATCATACAGGACATTGTGTGACATCACAAGTGACATTTTCTGAGTAAGTTGAGTTCCCAGCGAAGCTCAGTGTCACCTTCAAGGCACGGGAATGTTCCTCTCCCAAGACACACTTCTGTATATAAGTTTTTGAGAAAAAAAAGGTGGAAGGGGAAAGAATCCTGTTTCAACTGTTGTTACCTGCATGTGTGCATTAAATACATGTTATGGGAGACTGCACTCTGCGAGTTACTACACTTATCCACAAATGAGTGATGCATAAATTCGTCACTTTCAGTGGAGTTAAGCAGAACATTTTGAGACAAAACAGAGGCATAAGTTAGCACAAAAGCACCAGAAAAAGAGGATGGAAGAAAGAAAAAAAAATACACTAAAATATGCTTCCTCTGTCTGTAAATATAACATCGGTGTTTGTAAACCTATCATCTGCATTGCAGCTGCTATTTTCCTAGTATATTCTTCTATTTTTTGTCCTGTCTGCGGACATGATCTTATTTTTTCCCCTCTTCAGCCACTCTCTTCCTCCCTCTTCCTGCTGTCTTCCTTTCTATATTGTTCTTCTGAATTTTTGTTTCATTTTGATTCCCTTCTTCTCACTTTATCTATTCTGGAGTAATTATTCCTGGTTTCTCTTCTACCATTTCAATTCAGTAACTTCACTTCTTAACTCTGGAGTTTTAGCATCTTCTTTTTCTTGTTGTCCTGTAGTAGATGCAATAACATTTGAACAGTCCAACAGATTTTTGGGGAAACCCCAGTGATAAATATCAAGGCTGCTTGGGGAAGTTTTCCACTAGTGCGAAACATCTGTCATAGGAATCAGGGGTAGGACGTCAACACGATGTGAGGACAAAGCCTTCCAACAGAGAGTAGCATTCATTTTACAATTGGAGAAAGCTTTTCTATACCAAATGATAGGAAGATTATCTGAATATTTCCTTTTTTTTTTTTTTTTAAATGATAAACACCTCAGATCCGTTACACTGGCTTTTGAGCCTTTCTGCTGCCTTGGAGGCAGAAATGGGATGTGTAAGGGTTGGCAGTCAGAGAGAAGCATCGGCAAATCATAACTGCCTGGCCAAAGGACCGTTACAGAATTTGTTTTGAAACTAATTCAAGAGAGGCACTACAAGGAGATACTGAGAAAATTCATCACTCTAGAAAAGGAAATAGACAAATAAATTGAGAACTTGCCTATACATCCATAGACCAAGATTCATACACCTTTTACAGCGCTATTTCTTAGCCATGTGGGTAGGAAAGTGCCCACATCAAGGGAAAGGTATGATCATGCTACAGTTACGTGGCATATTGATTTTGTTCTCTTTTAGTGGACAATTATAAACCAGAGCACTTGTCTTCCAGAAGCAATACCAAACAAGCCCAACTTAACAGGCTGTTAACAACAGGGCAACATGAAAGATACCTGAAAGTGGCGTGATTTATAGAATATACCTTAATTCCACCACAAATAAGACAGTTTTGAACTTCCCAACCCAAATAACTTTTCATGTCATAGGTTCAGCAAAAAGTACCTTAAGCCAGCTGGTGTGCAGTCACTTTAAAATGACAAAAACCCATGTGAATGCTGAAGAGCATCTCTGCTTTCCACGCTTATCCCCATCACTTACCCCCGCTGGCTCACAGCACCGATGCCAGCGATCGCATGGCGGTACGAGCTGCGCGAGGAAAATGATCCAGCTCAAAACTACACACAGCAAAAATAGTGGCTAAATTCAGTTAACCCTGGAGGCGCCAGGAATGCTAGTGCCAACCAGAGCGACTGACTGGGGACATTAATCACTTCATCATTCAGAAAACTGAACAACAGCCTCAGATAAGGCGATTTATATGAACTCAGAAAACAAAGACTACTTTTCTTCTACTCCTTGTGTCGTTTGACTCTCAAGCATCAGTCGTATTTTGGTAGCTATGCTGACATTAACTCCCTTTTCAGAGAGGTTTTAAACTACAGATTACACCATTTAGATATTAGGATTTTATCTTTAACGATAAAAGGGATTACACATGATCTTGGTGCCCAAAAGTGCTACTGCTCTTACGCACCTTTTAGGAAATTTGGGTGGGGTGGGGAGGACAAAAAGTCATCTTTAAGAGTGTCAATAAATGCTTACTAGCAGTGAACAGCATTTTATAGTCAATGGGAAAATATTCTACAAACCAAGCAGATCTGAATTTGGATAAGGTGTCTTTCTGAGACTTTTCTGAAAGTACTGCAATTGTCACACAATTTTGTCAGTTTGATCTGCTCATGATCAGGAAAAGGCTGAAGTGATTTTGGATCATTAAACAGAGGAAATGCAGTTTAATGACTCTCCCAATTCTTTTCTATTTTAGATAACAATGGAGAAGATTGCCTCCCTCAGGGCTCTGGATAGATCCATAGAGGATTCCTCCAATGGTGGTTCAAAATCTTACCGAACCAATGATGAACTCACATATGGGATAAGACAACGACGAACTCACGATCCCAGCCGACAAACTCGACAAAAACTCTGAGGACTGATCGAGTGACCTCTCTGTCATCTGTCTTCTTCCTGACTAGTTGTTCCTCTCCTATTATATTTTTATGATTAAAAATTCTGGGACAGCACTTTCAATCCAGTGTGGTAGAAGAGTCACATTTCTCCCTCTATGAATATTCAGGGATGCCCCTGCCCCCGTGGAATGCCAAAATGTTCCCTGCCCTCCTGTCCCCACTCCATACATTTTACAAGACGTGGCGATTTCTACAGCACAGAGTTGTCATTTGGAATTTTTTTCCAGGGATATCTTTCAAGTCACATTCAACAAAGCACAGCAAGGTTATCCTCCTCCAAAGACTTCACTGGCCACTGTCTTTGACAGCTTATTACATCAAATATTTCACAATATGACAGCCATTGATGTGTACCAAAAAAGTGGGAGAGACTGAGGAAGTCAAATATTCCATTCCCTGAGTGGGAATGCCTATATCCTCCAAAATCTGTTCCTACAGATCTGAAAGGCTAGACAATCTCTAGCCTCACCAGGGAATCTTTTCACCGCTTCTTTCTCAAGATTGCCTTCCTTACTATCTAAATGAATTCATCTGTGCTGCAGTTTATTATTGTAAGAAGGAATGTCTTGCTCTGTTATCTCTTATCCTTTCTACCACAGCCAGTGAGAACAGACTCTTTAGTCTCTTTCTCTTTTCAGCAGTCTTGTACCTACATGAAGACCGTTATTCCATCTCTTATTTATTTTTTTAAAATTAAACAACCACCATCCATCCTTTTAAATAAACCACATTTTCCAAACTCCACTGAGGTTTCTCCTCCTCTTCCGTATCCTTCTTCATGTGTAATAATCAAAAAGGACACAAAAATGCAGAGAACTTTTTAAAGTTTAAGTACAACAAAAAGACAATTTTATGTACCTCACAAGCTCTATTCATCTCGTCACAGCGTCTCCCTTGTTACAGGAATGTGACGCTGCTCACTTACACTCAGCTGGCAGCATGCGACAACTACTGCTGGGTCTTTTTTCAGTGAACTGTTCTGAAACCATTTGATTCCCCACAGCTCCTTATCTGTAAACGTGTTACCTCAACCCTGTCATTACTAAGGAGCTTTATAGTTCCTCAGATCACAGCTCCAGTGTGCGTCTTTCTGACTCCCAAGTCTCTTCTGCAAAGTGACTGCAGTTCCCAGCCAGCAGTCTTACCTACACATGTAATAACCATTTTCACTCTTATTTTTGTTGTTATTTAAATACAAAAATATTAAACAATGGAGGACCTGAGTGGGTGCTTGTCAACACAGCCAATACATCCTCTGTCTGACGGGCAACCCCTGACAACAACTTTGTCCACATATTATCCTGGGGGTTCTGTGCTTACCCGAAGGTATTTTCACACAGACCATCCATACCAAGTTACTTTAGGAAAGTATCACGTGAATCACGTTGAAGAAGTTCTAATCGCAACACCAACTACATTAAAAAAAAAAAAAATGGTCTGTGCTAATTATTTTTTGATAAATCTTTGATTTACTGGTTTTGTTCATATTTACAATCAAAAATTATTATTTTTTCTTTTTTCCTGAGAATTACACTAATGGACCTATAACCTCCTGGTCCAGTGCTTTAGTTCCTCTGTTACAACACCAGAGACAAAGAAATGAAATGCTGCTGATGATTGCTCAACAGGATAACTTTCAAGCCTGGCACAGAGGGACTAATTTTAGAAGAGAAAATGGTTTGGAGGCCATTCAACTGTCAGCGTTGCTGTGTCAGGTCAGGGAGGAATTCACCAAATACCTCTTGGTCAGTGCTCATTTACCTTCCAGGTTGTCTCTAAAACAGTGCTCCATCACCAAAGACATAAACAGGAGACAATTAGCTTCCCCCAAAATCACACATTTCTAGTTTTGACCGGCATTTTACTGTTTTGGGCTGGTTTACCAGCATTCATACAGACAGGTGTCTAACTTCAACCTTACAAGTCAAATTCTCCAAGGTTGTTATGCCATGACTCTGGGAAGTAGGAGAAAATAAAACAAGGAGAAGACTGCCTGCCTTAATAGGTGGTAGATGAAAGGAGGAATGCTTCTTCGAATCCTTTAAATTAATAGCTTTCCCTTAGCCACAGACCGTTCTTGGCCAATATCCGTAAGTAATTCGCAAGTAATGGAATTACGAAAAAACAAGCTGCAGCTTCCAGAGTTTTGCAACTACCAGGGGATCATACGGCTTGAAGAACCATAGATGGCTACATGCCACAAAAAATTCTAAGTCAAAGGGTTGAAGTCAAAGGTTACTTTAGTAAGCAATTTTCCAGCTTGAGATATAATAAAGAAAATTTGAGAGGTCTGGTATTTGAAAGGGAAACAATGACAAGTTAAATGACTTATAACATATATCTTGCAAACCGAGAGAGAGAAAAGCTATTAAAATGAGTGTCTCATCCGACCCCACTACTGTATGTTTTATAAAAAGGATTACAACTGATAACTTGTGAAAACACATGTGAAACTAGTTTACTCTAAAATTAAAAGAAGGTAGTTGCACCTGCACACGTCAAACATTTGATATGATTTAAGACTGTAAAATCTCATTTTCCTGTTCTTCTCTATTTTCACCAGAAGAAAAAATGTTATCTCCCCTGCCGTAAGCTATTTAAGAACTTGACATCCAAAGTATTTCAGCCATTTGATGAGATGAGAGGAGGGTTCTTAAATAATCGGTATAATCTCCAGAAGACTTAAAGCGTTTAACTCAGCATTTCCCTTTTTAGCCTAATTACGTTCACAGCACTGGGTTTTTAATGCCACGGAAGCACTCCATGCAATTCAGAAAGCTTGAGTTGAGAATATGCAAGTTTTCAGATGAATACCAAAAATCAAGTAAGCTCTTAGAAATGCTGTTTAAAATAATCTTTACAAACATAAATAGATATACTAGCAACATACCTGAAAAAGAACATGAACAGAGCAGCTGTGATGCAGAACAAAAGGAAATACAAGAAGGAG